>NC_031993.1:47470745-47483658 GCF_001879085.1 Nicotiana attenuata
AGAACTTAAAAAATAAATATCTAAGAGAAGAAAGTTCTAGAAGTGTACCGGCTGTCCAAATTGGTTTTAAAAGATCCTGAAAATGGACAGCTGCACATTTTATCCTCTGTGAATATGTTGTACTATCTAAGGAATTTAGGGTAGAATATTCCATAGATGCCATTTAGGATATACACTCTATGAAAAGAAAAGAAAACTGCACTCACAGATAGACACTCATCAGCATACAGACCTGAAAATTTCTCTGAAACGAAAATCCAGTCCCAGCTTTCCTATTTTTGCTTCTTTTTTTTTTTTACAAATTTTGGAAGAATTCTCTTTGAGTTCTGGGTTTTTAGAGTCAAGTTATGAGCTGATACTGAAGCTGTGGTTGGTATATACTGTTATTTTCCTGGGCTGCTGAACTACCTGTTTTAACTTAGCACTTTTGTGTACGGCAAAATCGGAGGGTCCAATTTCCCGTCTTTTAAGCATTTCGGAAGATCGACTCAAAGCCTTGAGGCTGCAAAGATGCGCTCGAGTCTTCGCCCTCGGGGCCCATCGACACCCGGCCTCGGGAGGATATTGATCGGGGCTAAAGCAAAAATAGGAGTTCCCAAGACACGGCTAAATCTGTCACGGCTAAGTCTGGCAAAGCATAGCCATGCTATTCTGAGCCCTACTCGAGGCGTCATTTCAACCGTTCCGCCTCCACACCTTTACAGCGAATGTGTGCCTTATCGTACAAACTTCTTCCCTTTTATATAAAGGGGATTCTAATTATTTGGTAGAGAATTGATGTTGCTCCAAAGGCTCTATATGAAATATATGATAACTCTCTCTCTTTGTCTCTAACATACTCTCTCGACACTGTTGATTCTATCTCTTTATTTTCATACCTGTTCCACATTCATTGCTCATTTATTGTTTATCATTTGTTATAAAGGGTCTCCTTTAATATTATTGCATATGTTAGTCCTTCCCCGATTTCCCCCGATAGCTCGAGCCCGAGTTCAAGACTCGACCTCGAGGCCCCAAATCGACCAGCTCGAGGCCTAGAACGGCTATCTCTCGGTTCAATTACTGCTTTGTTTTAGCTCGCGTCTCACCTTCAAACTATGCATTCACAGTATCAACTGCACCACGACTAGCATAAAAATAGATCACGTATTTTTAGAGTCCCATCAATAAATTTAATTGTTATTACCATTTTCACGGTAAACAGTTTGGCGCCCACCGTGGGGCTAAAAATAATAGTGATTATTTTCTTGCTAGTTTCGTCACGCAATGCAAGTTATCTTTCACACTTCTTCTTGTCCAAGATCTTCGGTTGCAGGTCAAAATGTCTGGCTCAGTGAACAGAGTTGAGAACAACAACCTCGAAAACCACGAAGAAAATGGTGCAGCAGTTCCGATCGTCGACGTGCCACCACTGAACCCCGATGATGCGCCTGGACCAATTCCAGCGGACGCGGGTTCACAAGGCGCACAGCAGATCGACAAAACCTCACGCACCGACAGAAGCGTACAACAAGACGACTAACAGGAAGCCCAAAAAACCCCACATCTGGAAGAACAGGAAGTTAGCCTTCATGTTATCTTTAAAATGTTGCAGTCACAACAGCTGGCTATCGCTCAGCTGCAAAGCCATCCATAAACTCCCAGCACCGTAGCACCAGGAACAACTCCCCCGGCCAAACAGGTACCGGAGAGACTGAGCAATAATGGTTCGATGACCGATCCTGCTATCGTAAAAATGCTCGAGGATCTTTCTAGAAGGATCGAGTCGGGCGAGAAGATGATAGCCGCCAACGACAAGAAAGTCGAAACTTATAACTTCAGGGTCGACCAAATCCCGGGCGCGCCCCCGGTCCTGAAAGGCGTAGACTCGAGGAAGTTCGTGCAGCGTCCGTTCCCGGAGGAAGCGGCTCTGAAACCCATCCCAAAGAAGTTAAGAATGCTGGAACTCCCGAAGTATAACGGGACCTCAGACCCCAACGAGCACGTCACCGCCTATACGTGCGCAGTATAAGGCAACAACATAAAAGATGACGAGATCGAGTCCGTCTTACTGAAGAAGTTCGGGGAAACACTCTCAAAAGTATGATGTGGTACCATAATATAGCTCCCAACTCCATAGACTCATTTGCCATGCTGGTGGACTCCTTCATAAAGGCACACACCGGTGCCATCAAAGTAGCAACGAGGAAGTCTGACGTATTCAAAATCAGGCAAAGGGAGAATGAAATGGTGCGAGAGTTCGTGTCTCGCTTTCAAACGGAATGAATGGAACTACCCCCAGTCTCCGACGATTGGGCAGTACAGGCCTTCACTCAGGGCCTGAACGAGTGGAGTTCTGTGGCCTCGCGGCAGCTAAAAGAAAACCTGATCAAGTATCCTGCCGTAACCTGGTCGGATGTCCATAACCGATACCAATCAAAGATCAGGGTCGAGGATGATCAATTGGGAGCCCTTTCGGGCTCAGTATACCCAAACAGGCTCTTAGCAAAAGAGTCGAAGCCGAACAAAGAAAGGTATCAGCCATACACCGAAGACAGGAGAATCGCCCCGAAACGCAACCCACCTCGCAACGACCGACCGGTCAAACGAGGGCAGAACCCTCGAGGGTTCAATGACAAATCCGGATTTGACGAAAACACAGGGCCAACAGGGGCACCACGCCTATCGGAGTACAACTTCAACATGACATTTCAGACATCGTGTTCGCCATCGGCAAAATCAAGGATACCAGATGGCCCAGGCCTGTACAGTCGGATCCTTCCAAAGGAATCATAACTTAATATACGAATTTCACAACACGCATGGCCACAGGACCAAGGATTGTCAGCAACTGCGAGAAGAAGTGGCCAGGTTACTCAACAACGGTCATCTCAAAGAATTCTTGAGTGACCGAGCAAAGAATCAGTTCCGAGGAAGGGAGGCAGCCAAGAAGAATGAAGTAAACAAGCTACGACACGTTATTCACATGATATTAGGAGGGATCGATGCTCCTCAAGAACCCGTGATGAGAAGGACACAAATTTCCATCACCAGAGAAAAGCAAACCCGGGGATACGTACCCGAAGATGCCCTCACATTCAGTGAGGAGGACTCCGAGACCCTGTCTCAACCTCATAACGACGCACTGGTAACCTCTTTCCTCGTAAATACATTTCACATAAAACGTGTACTCGTGGACCCAGGTAGCTCGGCCAACATTATCAGGTCGAAGGTAGTAGAGCAGCTCGGACTATTAGACCAAATAGTGCCCGTCACTCGGGTCCTCGACAGATTTAACATGGCAAGTGAGACAACAAAGGGAGAGATCACTCTCCCGGTCAGTGTGGCCGGCGCGACTCAAGACGTCAAATTCCATGTCATCGAAGGAGACATGAGGTACAACGCCTTGTTCGGGCGACCGTGGATACATTACATGAGAGCGGTACCGTCCACCCTCCACCAAATAATGAAATTCCCAACAAAAGACGGGATTAAAACTGTCCACAGGGAGCAACGCGCGGCAAGGGAAATGTTCGCAATGCACGACGCTGCACCGGTGCCAATATCTCCGCTCTCGAGAGAGCCTAAGGACAATCAAACTACATCTTCGCTTAGCCCGATTGAACACAGCAGAGGACCGTACTGAGTCCTCGCCGCGAACAATAGAGGCGTACCAGACCTCGGAACGTCGCCAAATGCATCCCGCGATAAGGTATAACCATCTCCCTTTTCAGTTTATATTTCATACTAATCCTTTTATACAGGCACTCGATCAAAGCGGTCAAATACGCACGCTCAGCCCGAAGACCCTTAGGTTTTAAAGACATCCGTTGCACTCTTTTCCTTCAACCGAGATTTTTGTCCCGAAGAGGGTTTTGCCGACAAGGTTTTTGAGGAGGCAACACCTATATGCTACCTGAGGGGAATCCAACAGGACCTCAAGGCTTCTTTTGCCATGAGCGCCGATGGACACCCTTTCGGAAGGTCGTCCGCTCAGAAAAGCCAAGAGATGCCAAGTAGGATCCCGATGAGAAAATGTTGTACCAGACCAAACGGTCGAATGAACCGTGTCTGCACAACCTCACCCCGATGGCGGAGGCACATGTACTAGTGTCAAATAATCAAAGAAAGCTTTTTGCCGACACGGTTCATGCTCCAAGGAAAACCCAGCGTTTTTCGCCAGAACGATTTCTCCATCAGAAAACGTCCCGAATACTCGGAGAATTACGTCGATAATTCGTCACCCGCATGACCTCAGGGTCGAAACTCTAGACTAATGAGCCCTCAGCAAGACAGCACGAAAATCATTAACTATGTCCAAAAAGAAAGCGTCCCGAAAACTCGGAGACTGACGCTGAAGAACTCCGCATACGCATGACCTCAGGGCCGGAATCTCCAAAGTCGTAAGCCCTCAATGAGGCAATCCCGAGCTCACGAGTAACGACTCTCAAGCCAAAACGAACTCGATGACTCGGGGACTATCGCCAATCGCCATTTAGTAATAAACCTGAGGCCATAAGACCCCGAGCGGGCAGACTCGGTCTTGTAAAACTTGCGCAAAGCAACAACACGAACTGTAAGACCTTCAAGCAAGGCATGAATCATACTTGCATCAAGTATCATCAAAAAACTGTATGACCTCAAAAGGCATGAAAAGTTTTGTAAGATATTATTACAGGCATAAAATCAATATCGAAGTTCAGGATATATATCGAATTTGTAAGACCCATAAAAAGGCATACCCTCGATATAGACGCCGAAACTACTATTCTCGGGATCAAAAAATGGCTCCGGCCAAACATTATTGACTACGGTCATATGACAGCACCAGCCAAACTAACGCGACTCGGGGATGCCCGACCGTCGCTACAAAATCATAGGCCATTACTTCGAATCTACGTCGAAAAGAACCGGTTAAACAGGCTACCCTCAACAGGCAAAAGAGCTTCGACCATGTCAGCTCCACATTATAAGGCATCGAGCTACTCAGCCTACGAGCCGAACCTTACGAGGTGCTCGAACATCGCCGCTAACGATTGGAAATCGAGGTTCTTCCCGAATCGACGACAGGTCACGCAAAATCATTGCAAAAGTCCTTAACGAGAGGAAAATAAAGCCTAGCGAGCCTCAGGGCCGTACACACGCCTAAGGGCGAAGCGTAAGAGCCATTTTTGCCAGCCTAACGAGCCTCTGGGCCGCACACACGCCTAAGGGCGAAGCGTAAGAGCCATTGTCACCAGCCTAACGAGCCTCAGGGCCACACTTATACCAAAGGGCAAAGCATAAGAGCCATTATCGCCAGCCTAACGAGCCCCAGGGCCGCACATATGCCTAAGGGCAAAGCATAAGAACCATTATCACTAGCTTACATAAAAGATCGATTCGATCGAAGGCGTAAGAGCCATTGTCGCCCGCCCAATACAAACGTAAAAACTTGTGGGTCGACTGAGCTCGAGTCATAGCCCAACTCGGAGACTGGATCCAAGAGAGTTAAAACGTAAGGGCTGCCGGTCCATGCAAACGTAAAAAGCTCGAGGAATATATGAGTTCGAGTCGAAACCCAACTCGGAGACTCCACCCGAAACAGTTGGGCAAAAGCGTAAGTGCTCAGAATGCCTGCTTACACTAAAGGTCGCATCGACCGAGCGCGTAAGAGCCCCCGGGCCCGCCTAATGAGCCCCAGGGCCACACCACGGATCTAATAAATCTCACTGACTCTGAAACCAGTCCGCCTGGCCATAAGCGAAACAAAGAAGGTACAAAAGAACAAAACAGCCGCAAAAGGGTTTCTTTTTTTCAGGTACATACGTGGAAAAATACATCCTCCATCTACAAACATACTCAAAAAAGGTACTACGTACGGGATGGAAAGGTCTACGCCCCGCCCCCGAGAGCTACTGCCTATCGGCCTCATCTTCAGTCTCCTCGGCATCGAATAGGTGTAATCGAGTATCGCGCTCGTCCGCCCTCGCTCGCGCCAACTCTTCCGTGAGAACAAAACCCCTGGCACTGATTTCTTTGAGAACCTTTCTCCGAGATTTGCAACGGGAATATTCTTCGATCTTCTCTCCACGATCAAGGACCCTCTTCAACTCGGCTTGAGCATCGGTAGCGTCCTTGAAATGAAGTGCCATCTCCTGATCGGCCCTAGTACGGTTCAAAACCGCTTCTGCCCGAGCATCAACGATCTCAGCCCTAACCTTGGAATGTTCGGATTCAAGCTTCCCGATCATATTCGCTTGAACTAAAACATTGCCACGGGCTAAACGGAGGTGGACTCTGAGGGCCGAAAGTTTAGCCGATGCATCTTTCTCCTCTGAGGCTTGGACATGCGCCCGATCTCTCAACTCGGTACAGTTATTTCTGAATTGTTCGACCTCACCCCTAAGACGCTCCAAGGCCACCATCTTTTTCTGTATCTGAGATAGAAGAAGATATAACCTTAGAAGATAAAAAGCAAAATGCATACTCAACTAGGGCAGGAAGTTACCTGCTCCGTCAAATAGCTCTCGTAATTCAGGCTCCGATACACCTCATATCGCCAGTATGCCAACTCAGTTTCCTTCTCCTCGCGAAGGAGCCTAAGGTATTTGCCCTCATCTAGAGCTTTTCGGAGCCTTGCCCCATGACGGAGCAGCTCGGACCTAAGCCTGTCAAAGGCCTATAAAATAAAAAACTCGGTAAGAAAAGCAAGACGCGGATTTAGGAGGCCTACGACGAAGCTCACCTCAAAATGAAGTCGGAAGACTTCCTCGAAGACCGAGCTCATATCTGTCGATCTAGCCCCCTCGGCCTCGGAAGAGCCGACCCCGGTCGAAACACGACCGTTCGAAGGAGCCACCTTTTTAGAACCAGTAACCTCGGGCATGATAGGCTCGGGCGATGTTCCCGTTTCAACAGCCCGACCCCGTATTGCCTGGCCACAAGCGCCATCTCCCTGCAAGTGCATTTCCAGCTTATCACTGTCATACTTTGGCCCGAACGCCGGCAACCCCTCCTCCTCTCTGGAGGGGCACAACCTCGCCTTCGGAGGCTCTCCGATACCTACAACAACAAGGTTAAGACATAAAAAGGGAGAATGTCTCTCCAAATAAACAAGGGACAAGAGACAAGCAATATACACACGCACCATGACGTTTTGCTTCCCACCTGCCCCGAGATGCAGCTCGCCACCTGCGCTCGTCGCAAGTTGAGTGGGTCACCAGCTTCCGGACCCAACCAGGCAGATCAGGAACTTCGCCTGGCACCCATGAAATCGCTGCAGAAAGGAAGGAAATGCGATTAAGAGATTAGCTTTCGACATGAATGAATCTGGGAAAGCACAAGACGCTCTACTCACGCATATATTTCCATTCTTCAGGGAATGGCATAAGCTACACAGGGATAACGTCGGCCGTCCGGAACCGGACGAACCGACTGGCACACTCCCGATCTCCGCCTTCATTGTCATCAACAAAAAAAGCATGGACGAACGGCACCGCAAGGGTAGCAGACCTCGGTGGTGAAAAGGCCGGTACAGTCTGACGAGATGGCTAAGCGTGAATTCAAGCCCCGCCTTCTCCGCGAAAAACCTCATCATCAACACAATTCGCCAAAATTATGGGTGTACCTGAGCCAAGGTAACCCGATAATTTACACAAAAATTGAGCACGGCCCTGTCGAGAGGTCCCAGTGTGAAGGGATACGTATATACATTCAGGAACCCATCGGCGGGGTTAGCAATACCTTCGTCTGGGGAAAGCACCTGTAGCGCTACCTCCTCCCCCCATCCTCAGTCTCTCCTCACCAACTCAAGGTGCTCTTCCCTTATCAAAGACGTAGTCTTCAAGTTAAACTCCCGTGGATCTTGAGCACTGGGAGTGGAGATCTCCCCTCTCTGACAAGCGGACCCTGAAGCAACAGTCGTAGCCATGGCAAGACTAGAGGTGCCAAAGCAGAAACCTACACAAACATTCTGGTACTAAGGTGACGAAGGGTTCCATGCCGAAACAAGAGGAAATATCTAAAAAGTGGATCTCCCAAAAGGCATAAGCGACCCCATATATACGTGGAAACAACAATGGTCCGCCTGCCCGAGATATGTCCCAGGAGGCCAACGACTTCGAATGCCAGTCTCGATGCAATTTTTGACCTTGAGGACCTCCGTCAACGTAAAGTTATGCTTTAGAAATCAAGAAAACACCATGTCCAATCCCGAGGCAATACTCGACCTCGAGGAACTCTGTCAACATGAAGCTAGGCTCCATAAAAACCTCCAATACCATTAGGGGGCCCGAGATAGTAGCTAAACTCGAAGGAACCTCCAAAGGGGAGGAACAGGAAATTCGAAGCTCCGCTCAAAGAGGCTCGGCCTCAGGGCACCACCCAAATTCGGGTAATCCATCATCTAGGACCTATCTACAACGTCTTAGAAGGGTTATCTTTGACAAGTTCAAGGCAAATCTCCAGGCGTCCTAAGCCAACTTCACTCAGACACCGCCATCAAGAACTTCAAGTCTCAAAGTATTATCTCTAAGAGACTCGAGGGTCCCGATGGCCTGGGTCTATCAGACCAGTTCGAGCTCAGTCCGAGAAACAACGGTGGGCTCGAAAGCAGAAGCATACATGCAGGGTCCTCGCAAAAATCAAAGGAAATATAGCAAACATCAAAGGGAGAAGTCAAAAAATATCTTTATATTTATGGAAATTTCCTTACAACGGCCCTTGAGGGGTCCTTACATATGATTAAAAAAGCTTATAGAAGGTTTCTACTCAGAGATAAGGAAACAAAGAGGGATATGCGAAAGCGTAAACCTAGTCTATCCTCGAAGGTTCATCTCCGGTAGCAGTATCCCTAAAGCGCCGCCTCCTCGAGCTTGCATCCTCAAAGGCGATACCTTTGATCGCCACCTCCTCTAGGTTCCCAGCTCAATCCCTCGAAATAACATATCCGAGGGAAAAGACGAAGAATAGAAAAGAGGGAGGACGCAGAAGAGGTAGAAAAAAGAGACATAGCCCGCCAAAGCCAAAGGATGAAGATCCGGCGGGCCCCAGCCTCGACAGCCGCTTGTGCCATTTTATCCCTTTGGAAAAAACCTAGGGTAGAAGAGTGAGCAGCGGTGTAGAATCCAAACGCCTGTCCGAACCGGAAGAAAACGGCCCCCCATGTATCATCATCTCGAGTCAGTAACGGCAACAATAGCAGCCGTGATAGCAACAGCAGCAGCGTCGAGACGGTATAATCTCGTTTTACATGGAGAAGCTCGGGCAGGAGGCCCCTATACAGCCGATAAGGATGTTGCTATACAGCTTTAGGGTTGTGAACCCCAAACATAGCAGTTAACAATAGGAGAAGATGGTGTAAAGGCAGCGAAGAGGAACGGATGATTGAAGGAAAGAAGATACTTAGCTGAAGAAATAGCATCAACGTTCGCCCATTTATAGGGAGAAATCACACGGTCTTCGATGTATTTGAAAGGCGGATCGACAGGCGCAACCAATGTGTTCTTGAAAACCAAATCGACGGTGGTACTACCGCTTTGAAAAAACGAGAATCGACAGTGCATTGAATGGCGTCAAAAAGACAAGTCCAAGGGATCTCCCGGTTGTCACAAAGGCTCACGTCATAGGCTGCATCACCGATATGAAACGCGGAGACTATCTGTGTACGGCAAAATCGGAAGGTCTAATTTTTAAGCATTTTGGAAGATCGACTCAAAGCCTCGAGGCTGCAAAGATGCGCTCGAGTCTTCTCCCTTGGGGCCCATCGGCACCCGACCTCGGAAGGATATTTATCGAGGCTAAAGAAGAAATAGTAGTTCCCAAGACACGGCTAAATCTGTCACGGCTAATTCTAGCAAAGCATAGCCAGGCTATTCTGAGCCCTACTCGAGGCGTCATTTCAGCCATCCCATTTCCACACCTTTAAAGCTAATGTGTGCCTTACCGTATAAACTTCTTCCATTCTATATATAGGGGATTCTAATTATTTGGTAGAGAACTGATGCTGCTCCGAAGGCTCTATATGAAATATATGATAACTCTCTCTCTTTCTCTCTAAGATACTCTCTCGACACTGTTGATTCTATCTCATTATTTTCATACTTGTTCCACATTCATTGCTCATTTATTGTTTATCATTGGTTATAAAGAGCCTCCTTTAATATTATTGCATATGTTAGCCCTTCCCTGATTTTCCCCGATAGCTCGAGCCCGAGTTCGAGACTCGACCTCGAGGCCCCAAATCGACCAGCTCGAGGCCTAGAACGGCTATCTCTCGGTTCGATTACTGCTTTATTTTAGCTCGCGTCTCACCTTCAAACTATGCATTCACAGTATCAATTGCTCTACGACTAGCATAAAACTAGATCACGTATTTTTAGAGTCCCATCAATAAATTTAATTGTTATTACCATTTTCACGGTAAACAACTTTGGAAAATTTTAAGCCACTAGGTACACATCTTATCCTATGCTTAAGTGTTTGTAAATCCGAGGTTAATGATAAATACATGTTGTTTTCTATCAATGATGTGTGTTTATGCTTCGTGTTATGATTTGATTTATTAACCTAAATGCAACAACATTGAAGCTTTTCTTTGAAATATGTGACTCTTTGTTCATCTAGCTTTCTTATACCATGAGAATCTGTTTTCTTGTATGTGTGTTGAAAACCCCACTGACCATTTGTTTATTTCAGCTGGTATATGCATTTTTTTGTTGCATTTGTTAGGCAGTATAGTATGTCCATGTGTTTGAAGCCTTTGTTGGTTTGTGAGTATGACCTTTAACATGAATCACACTGCTTTTTCTACCCATTCCTGCATTGGTTATTTGTGTTTGGTTTGATAATATAGTAGGTCCGTGTATTTGAAGACATTTTTGTGAATCTAACCTTTAACATGGTAAGATCCATGAAAGTTTAAGCTGAAACAAAAGTCTGTTGGGCAGTAAGAAACCTCAGAGCTGGAATTAAATGCTAGCCTGCAAGAAACAACTCTATAGCAGATTTTGTTGCAAGTTATCTAATTAACCCTAAATAAAGACTGAATTTAAACAAACGTTGGTGGCAGAAACAGTAACAAACAAAGAAACAAACATGGTAATGCAATGAAACCTAATAATTAACCTAATTAATCTAATATTTTGTGCAATTAAACAAGATATGCGATTAAACTAATTAAAAATTCAGCATGCTTGAACAATTCTAACAATAAACTAAAAATGAACTCAAATACTGATTAACCTAATGAACTTAACTAAAAATAAAATACATGTAAAATCAAAGCATGAAAAGAAAAAAAAGACCAAGAATCAGGAGATATACCTAACAAATCTGCTAACTCAAAAAAGTTTTTTCGAAATAAAATCAAAAGTACGTTAATCAATCGTTCTGGTTGAGAACGATCAATTAGCGTATGTTTTACTCTCAATCGAGTCTTGAAACATGAAGGAGAACAGAAGGAACATCGGCACACATGAGCAATCTAGTTTTTTTTTGGAATTTGAAGAAATCAAAAGAGTAATTTAGGAGCAATGGTGGTGGTGGAAGGTTGTGGGTTACTTGGTATGATTTTTGGATTTTTTTAGGTGTTATAGGGTTTGAGGCCGAAGTCTCTGATATGAGATTAAAGCAAATGGGTGGGGATTTTGGGGAAATTGATAGTGGGAGAGTGTAAAGGGGAGGCTGGGGATCATCTGGTATAGGTTTGGGGTGGTTTGGAGCATTGTTGCCACCGTGAGGCAATTTCCGCTTGGCACCGGACGGTGGGGACTTGAGAGATTATAGAGATAAGNATCATTTTAATAATAATAAGTTTGATCTGTTTTACCGAGAAGGTCTACGGTTCGAGTCCGTATAGCCCTATAAAAATGCAAAATCAAAAAAATTGTATAATTTTCATTTCTTCATTATTATTTCTTGCTTGTAACTAAGTGAAATCCAATTATTCCTATAAGTTTACTCACGGCAATCGTTTAAGCAAATGAAAGAAAAAACGCATATCAACGGATCCAATCGATATTGATTTTTTCAATTGCGGATAAACAAACCAACCTTTCGTCATTAATCTTCGGAGGCGAATTACATATTCATATCCACAATAAAGAATTAGTGAGACTCCCTTTCTTTTGATATCCCCAATCTTATTGAATTGTGGAAGTCAAATCATTTCACGGGCCTGGTGAAATGAAAAACTACGAAGAGGAATTCACATGGATTTAGGAAGGGCCTGCTGTGTTTGTGTACAAGCTAAAGTTTTTTGAAAAACGATACCTTTGGTCACTTTCATTGTCAAATAGGCTTTTCCTTCGTATACCTTACTTACCTCGACCTAGCGAAGCACAACACGAAAAAGGCAGTCCTCTTTTTCTGTATTCAACCAGAAAAACCCCGCACCTGGATTCGAACCCTAATACTATTATTAAATAATAATAATAAAGAATATGCCAACACAAGATCTTCTAAATCTTGAGAAAATCCTATAAAATGGCAAATAATTGGGAAAAAAAATATATTTCTTTGATTTTATAGGAGTATCATGAATAGGGAAAAAACCACATGCTCACACCGGTCGTATATAATAATATTTAAGGAAGAGAAGCAGTATTAAATTAACACAGGGTAATAAGAGTAGCAACAACTAAATCAGAGACAAAATAATCACAGAAGGAAATACAGCTCAACAAAGAGATAACAACCGAGGATCTTCCAGGATACCGTTCTGTAGTCCCAAATATAAATATCCAGTGGCTCTCTCGGGTGTCGTCCCGTAGCCCAACTCATAATGCGCAGGGGATCTCCCTGAATACCACATCCGCAGTCCCAAATATAAATACAGTACTGAGGAAATCTACCGGGTGCAGTCCCGTAGTTCCAATGTAAATGTGCAGGGGGTATTTCCCGGAATACCACATCCATAGTCCCAAATAAACAAGGGCTGCCTCTGTGGCTGCCG
>NC_031993.1:47483678-47543127 GCF_001879085.1 Nicotiana attenuata
GGTTTTGGGGTTCAATTCGGACAGTTTTAAAGGAAACGGGGGTTCAGTTCAAGTCGTTGGATCAAAATGATCCAATGGGTGGGATTGAGGGGAGGGAAAATGACGCCGTTTAGTTTATTAGGGGTGGACCAGGTTTTTGAATGGATTGGGCTAGGTTTGGACGGATTGGGTATTAGAAATTGGCCCAATTTCAAAAATAAAAACCCCCTTTTTCAATTCCTTTTCTTATTTCCTTTTTCTTTTCTTTAATTAAAACCCTAAATTAATCTAATTTATAAAATTAAGCTAATTATAAAATTATAATATTTATAAAAATTAGTTGATCCTAAATTAAAAAAGAGAAAATTACTAATCTAAAATTAAAAGCTAAAATATAAAAATGAGCCAATTTTTGTGATTTTTATTTTAATAAAGCAATTAATTAACTAATTAATCCTAAAATGAACAAAAAGTCTAATATGCAATGCATGGTATTTTTGACATTTTTGGGGAATTTTTCATGACTTTTATAAAAATTAAACGTGCGCAAAAAAGGCAAACAATTAATAAAATCCTACGAAAAATCCTATAAAATGGCAAATAATTGGGAAAAAAAATATATTTCTTTGATTTTATAGGAGTATCATGAATAGGGAAAAAACCACATGCTCACACCGGTCGTATATAATAATATTTAAGGAAGAGAAGCAGTATTAAATTAACACAGGGTAATAAGAGTAGCAACAACTAAATCAGAGACAAAATAATCACAGAAGGAAATACAGCTCAACAAAGAGATAACAACCGAGGATCTTCCAGGATACCGTTCTGTAGTCCCAAATATAAATATCCAGTGGCTCTCTCGGGTGTCGTCCCGTAGCCCAACTCATAATGCGCAGGGGATCTCCCTGAATACCACATCCGCAGTCCCAAATATAAATACAGTACTGAGGAAATCTACCGGGTGCAGTCCCGTAGTTCCAATGTAAATGTGCAGGGGGATTTCCCGGAATACCACATCCATAGTCCCAAATAAACAAGCAAGGGGGATCTCCCGGGGTTTCGCCCGTAGTCCCAATGTAAACACACATCAGCAACACAAATAATATTCAATTCAATCAAATTTATACCACGGTAAAATAGGTATTTCTAGCCTAGCATGCTGCACAGAATTCAAATAAGCAGTTTGAGCAAGTGAAGCAATTGAATCAGTTAGACATGCTTTCCTAAGCTAACAGTAGGCTTAAATTTCAAGTATTGTAAACAGGGAAGAAATACACAATAATAGTTACTTAATGAAAACCAGATTTTCAACAATTAGCACATGTACGCACTCGTCACCTCACGTACAAGGCATTTCATATATCAACAATACCAAGTACTAAGGGGAGTTCCTCCACACAAGGTTAGGCAAGCCACTTACCTCGAACCAGCTCAATCAACTCAATACCACGTACTTTCCATGAGTATCCAACTCCAAGTGGGCCAAATCTATTCAAAGTAATTGCATAATGTAAATATAACTTCAAGTAACTAATTCAACTAATTAATTCGAAGCTAATACGTGAAATTAGGAAAATCTCCCAAAAAACCTCTTGGGCCCGCGTCTCAAAATCGGGTGAAATTTACCAATTTGGAATCCTCACACTCTCACGAGTTCATATCTACAGAAATTACTCCAATCCGACATAAAAATCTTGATCAAAACTCCAAAATTAGGCCTAAGAACTTTTTCAAATTTTTCTCCAAATTTTAACCCCAAATTCGAATTTAAGGAATGAATTTAAGCATAGGTTCGTGGAAATTAATCAAAACCAAGTAAGAATTACGTACCAAAACACCCAGGTGAAAATCTCTCCCAAAATTGCCAATCCCGAGCTCTCAAATCAAATTTCTAAGGTTTGAGACTAAACCCTCATTTCTGCCCTTTTTCTGATCAGTGGAACCGTATCTGCGGCTCTGGGACCGCACGTGCGGTCCTGCTTCTACGTAGACCAAGTCGCACCTGCGACTTTTCATTAAACAAGGATTTCCGCACCTGCGACCTCCATTCCGCAGATGCGGTGGAGCTTCTGCGATGCCTGGGCCGCATCTGCGGCCAATTCCAATTACGCCCCTTACCGCACCTGCGCTAGCCACACGCTTTTGCGGGCCCGCACCTGCGGTGCCCAATCCGCAGGTGCGGTTATGACAGACTTCAGCAGCTGAAGCTGCTTCCAAACTTTCTAATTTTCTTCCGGCAACCTTCCGAAATCATCCCGAGGCCCCCGGGACCTCAACCAAAAATACGAACAAGCCATATACCACTATTGAAACTTGTGCCAACCTTTGGAACACTCAAAACAACATCGAACCATCAAAACACTCTCGGATTCAAGACTAAGGATTCCAAAACTTCAAATTTCCACTTTCGACCAAAAAGTCTATCAAACCTCATTCGAATTACCTGAAATTTTGCACACACTTCCCAAATGACATAATGGACCTACTCTAACTTCCGGAATTCCATTCCGGCCCCAATATAAAAATCTCACTATCGAGCCGGAAACGTAAAAAATTCGACTTTCGGCATTTCAAGCCTAATTAAGCTATCGACCTCCAAAACAAGATCCGAACACGCCCCTAAGCCCGAAATCACCCAACGGAGCTAACGGAACCAACAGAATTCCATTCCGAGGCCGTCTTCACACTGCTCCGACTACGGTCCAAATTCTAAGGCTAAAACTCTCATTTAGGGACTAAGTGTCCCAAAACACTCCGAAACACAAAACGAATCCTCCCGGCAACTCACAATAGCAGCAACAAACACGGGGAATGTAGTTAATAGGGGATCGAGGCGTAAATTCTTAAAACGACCAGCCGGGTCGTTATATCCTCCCCCTCTTAAAACATTCATTTGTCCTCGAACGAGTATAGAGACATACCTGAAGTAGTGGAAAGATGAGGGTAATGGCTGCGCATATCCTGCTCGGTCTCCCAAGTCGCCTCCTCGACCGGCTGACCCCGCCATTGAACCTTCACTGATGCAATGTTCTTTGGCCTCAGCTTTCGAACCTGCCTGTCCAATATCGCTACTGGCTCCTCAACATAAGATAGATCCTTGTCCAACTGGACCGAATTGAAATCCAACATGTGCAACGGATCACCGTGATACCTCCGGAGCATCGAAACATAAAATAACGAATGAACCCTTGCCAAGCTGGGAGGTAAGGCAAGCTCATAAGCAACCTCCCCAGCACGCCGCAATATCTAAAAAGGCCCAATAAACCCGGGACTCAATTTCCCTTTCTTCCCAAATGTCATGAAGCCCTTCATAGGTGAAACCCGTAGCAAGACCCGCTCTCCAACCATATAAGAAACATCACGAACCTTCCGGTCTGCATAACTCTTCTGTCTGGACTGGGTTGTACGGAGTCTATCCTGAATCACCTTGACCTTCTCTAAAGCATTGTGTACCAAGTCTGCGCCCAATAATCTAGCCTCGCCCGGCTCGATCCAACCCACCGGTGATCATCAAACAGACGCTCCCGGATACGATCAAACAAGGAAGACCAAGAAACCACACAAGCGAGGACCCGAATAGGCTCCGAAAGATCCAATCTCACAAACTGGCATGCTAGGGCCGTAACATCCATCACCATGGGCCTCTCCGCTGCTGGTAGATAAGCCAAACTCCCCAAACTCTCCGCCCGACGACTCAAAGCATCGACCACCACATTGGCCTTGCCCGGGTGATATAAGATAGTGATATCATAGTCCTTCAGCAGCTCTAACCACCTCCTCTGGCGCAAGTTAAGGTCCTTCTGCCTGAACAAATGCTGCAAACTCCGGTGATTAGTATAAATCTCACAAGGCACACCATACAAATTATGATGCCAGATCTTCAAGGCGTGAACAATAGCAACTAACTCAAGATCATGGACAGGATAGTTCTTCTCATGCACTTTCAACTGTCTGGACGCGTAGGCAATCACCCTACCGTCCTGCATTAATACCGCTCCAAGGCCAATCCTCGAGGCATCACAATAGACAGTATAAGACCTCGAACCGGTAGGTAATATCAAAACTGGAGCTGTAGTCAAAGCTATCTTGAGCTTCTGAAAGCTCTCCTCACACTCTTCCATCCACTGGAACGGAGCACCCTTCTGGGTCAGCCTGGTCATGGGTGCTGCAATAGATGAAAATCCCCGAACAAATCGACGGTAATAACCCGCCAAGCCATGAAAACTGCGGATCTCTGTAGCTGAGGATGGTCTGGGCCAACTCTGCACTGCTTCCACTTTCTTCGGATCCACCTTTATCCCCTCACTAGATACCACGTGACCCAAAAATTCCACAAAATCCAACCAAAACTCAAATTTCGAGAACTTAGCATTTAACTTCTTCTCCCTCAAAGTCTGAAGCACTGTCCTTAGGAGCTGCTCATGATCTTCCCGACTACAGGAGTATACCAGAATGTCATCAATGAAGACAATGATGAATGAGTTAATATATGACCGGAATACACTGTGCGTCAAATGTATGAAGGCTGCTGGGGCATTGGTCAGCCCAAATGACATAACAAGGAACTCGTAATGACCATACCGAGTCCTGAAGGCAGTCTTTGGGATATCTGGCTCCCGAATCTTCAACTGATGATAGCCTGAACGCAAGTCAATCTTAGAAAACACACGAGCACCCTGTAACTGATCAAATAGGTCATCAATACGAGGCAAATGATAACGGTTCTTCACTGTAACCTTGTTCAACTGGCGATAATCAATACACATACGCGTAGAACCATCCATCTTCTTTGCAAACAAGACATGAGCACCCTAAGGTGATACACTGGGCCGAATGAAACCTTTATCAAGCAATTCATGTAACTGCTCCTTCAACTCCTTCAACTCAGGAGGAGCCACATGGTACGGAGGAATAGAAAAGGGATGAGTGCCCGGCAACAGATCAATGCCAAAATCAAAATCGGGCGGCATGCCTGGAAGATCAGCTGGAAACACATCAGAGAAATCTCGAACTACTGGGACTGAATCAACTGTAGGGGTATCAATACTGACATCTCTCACATAAGCTAGATACGCGTCACACCCATTCTCAACCATACGCTAAGCCTTAAGGAACGAGATAACACTACTGGAAATATGATCTAAGGTACCCCTCCACTCTACTCGTAGTACACGTGGCATAGCCAGCGTCAGGGTTTTCGCATGACAATCAAGAATAGCATAATGGGGCGACAACCAGTCCATGCCCAGAATAACATCAAATTCTACCATGCCGAGTAATAACAAATCGGCTCTGGTCTCAAAACCACTAAGAGAAATCAAACACGATCGATAAACACGGTCCAACACAAGAGAATCTCCAACAACAGTAGAAACATAAACAGGAGAACTCAAAGAATCCCGAGATACACCCAAATGCGGGGCAAAATAAGAGGACACATAAGAATAAGTTAAGCCTGGATCGAATAAAACCGATGCATCTCTATGACAGACCAGGATAATACCTGTGATGACAGAATTAGAGACGACGGCCTCAGTACGGGCAGGAAGGGCATAGTATCTTGCCTGGCCTCCCCCTCTAGGGCGACCTCTACCTCCCCGTCCTCCACCTCTAGCTGGCTGAGCAGGGTGCATTGTGGCTGAGAAGTCTGTGGAGGTGCACCTCTCCCAAGTCTAGGGCAATCCCTCACCATATGGCGTGTGTCACCACACTCGAAAAAAGCTCTGGGAGGATGTGGTGGCTGTGACTAGCTCGGGCCAGGTCTGCTGGACTGACCACTGGAAGCACCTCATGCAGGAGGCGCACTGGATGCTGGAGGTGCATAATAAGGCTCCTGAGGCCTAGGAGGAGCTGGAATACCACTGGCTACTGGAAGAGCTGAATAAACGGGGCGACTCATATAAACCCTACCATGATGAGCTCAAGCTGGGGCACGGGCAGCAAAATAATGGCCCGACTCTCGAGACCTCTTGGCCTCCCTCTCCTCTCTGTCCCGAGCATGCATACCCTATACTCTCATAGCAATTCTCAGTACCTACTGATAAGAATTATCCATCTCCAACTCCCGAGCCATAATAGACCTGGTACTGGGAATGAGCCCCTCAATAAACCGGCGAACCTTCTCGCGAACAGTAGAAACCAAAGCTGGTGCAAGTCTAGCCAAGTCAGTGAAACGGATGGCATACTCCGAGACAGTCATAGTACTCTAGCGCAAATGTTCAAACTCTGCGCACCATGCGTCCCTAAGGCACTAGGAACATACTCTCTCGTGAACATGTTTGAAAACTGAGTCCAAGTCAGGGAAGCTGCCTCATCCGGACTGTCTAACCCGTAAGCACGCCACCACTGATAGGCGGCTCCTCAAAGCTGGAAGGTAGTGAAGGAAACCCCACTCGATCCTGATATACCCATGGTACGGAGGATATGGTAACACTTCTCTAGAAAATCCCAGAGCATCATCTGATGCTAGTCCACTGAATATAGGAGGCTGATACTTCTTGAACCTCTCAAGCTTCTTCTGCTCCTCCTCCGAAGCTACTGCCCTCTCCTCGCGCTAAGCTGGGGCTACAGGCTGTGCCGATATAATCTCTGGGTCATGCTCAACATGCACTCGCTGCTCAGGAGTGCGGGGGCCGGGAGTCTACGCTCCTCCCCCGGCCTGGGATGTGGCTGCAGTAAGGGGAAGCAACCCTGCCTGGGCTAGAGTGGTGTACATACTCATAAACTACGCAAGAGTCTCCTGGAGAGCTGGATTAGTAGTAGCAGTAGGCGTGTCAGGCGCCTGGGCTCCAGCTGGAACTGCTGGTGGCTCCTCGGTAGCAGCTCGCGTGAGTGCTCTGGCTGCACTGCGTGCGCATCCTCAGCCCCGACCTCTGACGGCTCTCGTAGGGGGCGCGGCTGTCTGGTCACCTCCAGTAGCACGTGTCCTCACCATCTGTGAGAGAATAGAAGATAGAAGTTTAGAATTTTGATACCAATAATCTCGCACAAGGAATTCAAATGAAGAGAAATTTTCTTAACAGTTACATAGCCTCTCGTACATAAGTACAGACGCCTCCGTATCGATCCACGAGACTCTGATAAATCTGCTTGTGATTCATGACTTCTATGAACCTAGCGCTCTGATACAAACTTGTCACGAGCCTAGTTCTCCCTCCGTGAACATGTCGTGACGGCACCTAGTCCCTACGACTAGGTAAGCTTAACAATTTCGGAAGACAGAAACATATGCGGAAAACTAATATAAAACCGAAGATAACAAATATAAAAGTGTTTAAGATGCCGCTTGGCATATATAATACAAGATCTCAAAATCGAACAACTCCCAAAACCTGGAATCCCATGAATCACAAGCTATGAATATGACAAAATGCTCTAACTCTTGAATGTCTAATTCAAAAGAAAAGATAGAAAGGCTATCATTACAAGAGAGAATGGAAAGGGACTCCTCGGTCTGCTGACGCGGCAGTTATACCTTGATGTCTCCGGAGAATCGCCTCGCCTCAATGGTGGTGGGGCTGAGTCAAAGTACCTGGATCTGCACACGAAAAACATGTGCAGGAAAGGGCATGAGTACACCATAGCGGTACCCAGTAAGTGCCAAGCCTAACCTCGGTCGAGTAGTGACAAGGAAGGTCAGGGCCCTACAGGTCGTATACAATAATATATAAGGAAGAAAAGCAGTATAAAGTAACACATGGTAATAAGAGTAGCAACAACTACAACAGAGACAAAATAATCACAGAAAGAAATACAGCTCAACACAGAGATAACAACCAGGGATCTTCCAGGATACCATTCTGTGGTCCCAAATATAAATATCCAGTGGATCTCATGGGTGTCGTCCCGTAGCCCAACTCATAATGCGCAGGGGATCTCCCGGAATACCACATCCGCAGTCCTAAATGTAAATACTCAATTCTGAGGAAATCTACTGGGTGCAGTCCCGTAGTTGCAATGTAAATATGTAGGGGGATCTCCCGGAATACCACATCCGTAGTCCCAATAAACAGGCAAGGGGGATTTCCCGGGATTTTGCCCGTAGTCCCAAAGTAAACACATAGCAGCAACATGAAGAATATTCAATTCAACCAAATTTATACCAAGGTAAAATAGGTATTTCTAGCCCAGCATGCTGAACAGAATTCAAATAAGCAGTTTGAGCAAGTAAAGCAATTGAAACAGTTAGATATTCTTTCCTAAGCTAACAGTAGGCTTAAATTTCAAGTAGTGTAAACAGGGAAGAAATACACAGTAATAGTTTCTTAATGAAAACCGAATTTTCAACAATTAGCACATGTACACACTCGTCACCTCACGTACAAGGCATTTCATATATCAACAATACCAAATCCTAAGGGGAGTTCCCCCACGCATTAGGCAAGCCACTTACCTCGAACCAGCTCAATCAACTCAATACCACGTTCTTGCCATGAGTATCCGACTCTAAATGGCCCAAATCTATTCAAAGTAATTGCATAATGTAAATATAACTTCAAGTAACTAATTCGACTAATTAATTCGAAGCCAATACGCGAAATTAGGAAAATTGCCCATAAAGCCTCCCGGGCCCTCGTCTCGGAATCGGGTGAAATTTACCAATTCGGAATCCTCACACTCTCACGAGTTCATATCTAAAGAAATTACTCCAATCCGACATAAAAATCTTGATCAAAACTCCAAAATTAGGCCTAAGAACTTTTTCCAATTTTTCTCCAAATTTTCACCCCAAATTCGAATTTAAGGGACGAATTTAAGCATAGGTTCGTGGAAATTAATCAATACTGAGTAAGAATTACATACCCAAAATACCCAGGTGAAAATCTCTCCCAAAATCGCCAATCCCGAGCTCTCAAATCAAATTTCTAAGGTTTGAGACTAAACCCTCGTTTCTGCCCTTTTTCTGATCAGTGGAACCGCATCTGCAGTTTTGAGACCGCACCTGCGATCTCACTTCTGTGTAGACCAAGTCGCACCTACGACTTTTCATTAAACAAGGATTTCCGCACCTGCGACCTCCATTCCGCAAATGCGGTGCAGCTTCTGCGATGCCTGGGCCGCATCTACGGCCAATTCCAATTACTCCCTAGACCGCACCTGCGACTAGCCACACGCTTCTTCGGGCCCGCACCTGCTGTCCCTAATTCGAAGGTGCGGTTATGACAGACTTCAGCAGCTGAAGCTGCTTCCAAACCTTCCAATTTTCTTCCGACAACCTTTTGAAATCATTCCGAGGCCCCCGGGACCTCAACCAAAAATACGAACAAGTCATATACTACTATTCAAACTTGTGCCAAGCATCAGAACACTCAAGACATCATCGAATCATCAAAACACCCTCGGATTCAAGCCTAAGGATTCCAAAACATCAAATTTCCGCTTTCGATCAAAAACTCTATCAAACCTCATCCGAATTACCTGAAATTTTGCACACACGTCCCACTGACACAACAGACCTACTCTAACTTCTGAAATTCCATTCCGACCTCGATATCAAAATGTCACTATCGAACCGGAAACTTCCAAAATTCGACTTTTGGCATTTCAAGACTAATTAAGCTACGGACCTCCAAAACACGATCCGAATACGGCGCTTAGCCCGAAATAACCCAACGGAGCGTACAGAACCAACATAATTCCATTCTGAGTCCGTCTTCACACTGCTCCGACTATGGTCCAAATTCTAAGGCTAAAACTCTCATTTAGGGACTAAGTGTCCCAAAATACTCCGAAACACAAAACAAATCCTCCCGGCAACTCACAATAGCAGAAACAAACACGGGGAATGCAGTTAATAGGGGATCGGGGCGTAAATTCTTAAAACGACCGACCGGGTCATTACAATGCGCTAATGCTATGAGTAAAACCCTGACTTGAGGGAGTTGCAAAGCATTGCACAGAATGATCCTATAGGCTAAAAAACTTAGGACCACCCCCTATACTCCTGTGTGTGATAAGTTGAATATTGTATCTGTCCACATTGTTTTCTTCCCTTTTAAGACTAATTCGCTTAATTTAAGTTTAGCTGGGACCCACCGTTGTGGACCTCGAGGGGTGCCTAACACCTTCCCCTCAAGGTAACTTCGAGCCCTTACCCGATCTCTGGTGATGTAAACTAGTTTCGTGAGTTAACTGCTCTAGATGCCCTAACACACCTTAATCCGTTAAGTGGCGACTCTTCAAATCCCTTACCCCGTCCCAAAAGGAAGGGAGTTGTCTTAGAAATGTTGAAACCCGATTTCGCGAGAAAAAGGGGGCGCGACAAAGGACATAACCACTATAACCTATTTTTTGGACTACAATACCTTCTATGCTAATTTCTAATATTTAAGATTGTAAATTAATAAAATTTTGTCTATTAAATTCTCATTAAAAATATGTAGGAATGTTTAATAAAATTAATTTTATAAGAATTCTTTGTATTAGCAATACATCACCACTACATAATGTCCAATACGAAAAAAAAGTAATATTAAATGGACTGCAAAAAGAGTTGAAATTGAGAAAAAAATATCCCCATGATAATATATTTTTATTTTATATTTGAACTATTCGTCTACTCAAATTATATTTTTTTAATAATTTTTTCGTGTAATATTAAAAATACCCAATTATTAAACAAAAACTAAGAAAATATTTAAGAAAATAAATGTGTGAGAAAGGGAAAAAATGGTGTCACGACCCGGATTTCCCACCCTTGGGAGTCGTGATGGCGCCTACTAGTGAAAGCTAGGCAAGCCAATTATTATAATTATTTTACCCTTTCCATTTTTAATCCTTCAAAAGATGTGAATTAACATTATTTAAACAGCGTAAATAATAAAGCGGAAAATGAAATGTAACAATTTAATAATAATACTGATACCAATCCATAAACATAAGCTATGCAAAACTGGTGTCACAATCTCACAGACTGTCTAGGAGTACTACAAATAGGGGTCCGAAAGATAAATACATCGCTGTTTCTGAAATACATAGAAGAAACAGTATGGAAAGATAGAAGGAGATGCCAAGGCCTGCGGACGCCTGCAAGACTAAAAGCAACCTCACTGTGGTCCAAAAGCTGCAGCACCGGGATCTGCATACAGTGCAGAGTGTAGTATCAGCACAACCGACCCCATGTGCTGGTAAATGTCTAGCCTAATCTCGACGATGTAGTGATGAGGCCAGGACAAGACTACCAAATAGCCCTGTGCATTTATATCATATACAACAAATAATAACGATAGAAACTAGCAATTTAAAGACGGGGAGGGAAACATGCTGTGGAGAATTTCAAGTACCAACAGATTCTGAGGACAAAAGCATAAAGAACATCTTAAATTTCACGCCTGCCAGAATAAGGAATCAGTAATGATCTATAACCACTTTTGTTCTTTATTATTGCGGCGCGCAACCCGATCCAAATCACATATCACTGTTGCGGCGTGCAACCCGATCCAAATCATATATCACTGTTGTGGCATGCAACCCGATCCAAATCATATATCACTGTTGCGGCGTGCAACCCGATCCAAATCATATATCACTGTATCGACCTGCAACCCGACCTCTCCTGTCCTCCCTTATTACTCCTTGTTACGGCGTGCAACCCGATCCAAATATTCAAAGCAACACTAATCTAAAAGGAATCCCGGCAATGGAACAATAAGGAAACAACAATATCCCGGCAAGGGAACCAACAACAAGAATAAACATATCCTGGCCAGGGAACTAACAGTAAGAACTAAATATGTCCCGGCAAGGGAATCAACTATAACCAAACCTATACCAACAATTAACTTCACAATAAAACCTCAACTGGAGCCAATGCTCTACAATGTCCAATTACCAAGAATACTTCCATAAGCCTTGTTGAACATTAACAACATCATATTAAGCATGGATAATGCATAACGGAGTCACAACATTCCTAGTATAAGACTCACAGGCATGCTTGACACCAACGTGTAGGTACTCATCACCACACCTATACGTCGTACTCATCAATTAACACATAGAAAATAAGACCATGAATCCTATTCCCTCAAGCTAAGGTTAGACCAAACACTTAGCTCAATGCCACGAACACAATCAACCCTCTACTTCCGCTTTACCCCTCGATTCTACCACCAATTCGCTTGTATCTAGCCACAATTTGCTTAATAATATTAATAAATGCTAACTGAATCAATTCTAATGTATGAAAATATGTTTTCAAATGATTTCCCCAAAAATTCAAAAATCGAGCTCGAGCCCGCTTGGTCTAAACCCGAAATTCGGACCAAAACCTGACTAGCCATTCACCCCCGAGCCCGGATATATAATTGGCTTTGGAATCCGACCTCAATTTGAAGTCTAAATCCCCAAATTTCAATATTTCTAAGTTCTACCCAAAACTCCCAATTCCACCATGAAAACCCTAGATTCTAGGACTAAATCTTGTAAAAGAAGTTAAGGAGTGAAAGAAATAAGTTGAAAATCACTTACTTGTGTTTTGGGGAAGAAAGAGTCTTGAAAAATCGCCTCTTATGGTTTAGGGTTTTGAAAAATGAGAAATGGCTGAAAAGTCTCGTTTAAATACACCCCTCTCAGACCCTCACCGCTTATCGCATAAAGAGGACCGCGGCCGCGAAGTCCACCGCGGACCGCAAAATATCGAGCGCGGCCGTGAAAACAAGGCCTTGCTCACCGCTGACCGCATAAACCACACCGCGGCCGCGAAGAGCGCACCGCGGTCGCGAAGACCCCACAGCGGACCACGAAGCCTGGTTTCGGAGACCTGCAACTTTCTCTGAACCTGCAACTGTTATGTTCTAAGTCTAAATTCACTTCGTGCCTATCCAATACTCACCTGTGCCCTCGGAGCTCCAAACCAAACATGCACGCAAGTCCAAAAACATCATACGGACTTGCTCGAGCGATCAAATCAACAAAATAACATCAGCACCCATGAATTAAACCTGAAATTCATATAATTACTCAAGAACATCAAAATTTCTATTTTCTCAATTAAAGGTCCGATTTATACTAAATGAACTCCGATTCTTACCAAACTTCACGGATTTAGCTTAATTATCCTATAAGACCTGTACCGGGCTCCGGAAACAAAATACGGGCCCGATACTATCAATATCAACCCTCTTTTCATTTCCAAAAACTCTTATAATTTCAGTTAAAAAATTTCTTTCAAAAATTCATTTCTCGGGCTTGGGACATCGGAATTCGATTCCGGGCATTTGCCCAAGTCCCAAATTTTACTATGGACCCTACGAGACTGTCAGATCACGGGTCCGGGTCCGTTTACCAAGAATGTTGACCAAAGTCAACTCTATTAAATTTTAAAAGCCAATTTCCATATTTTACTTAGTTTTCACAGAAAAGTTTTCCAGAAATGCGCTCGGACCGCGCACACACATCGAGGTAAGACAAAAAAGAGGTATTTAAGGCCTCGAAACGCAGAATTACCTTTCAAAATGAGTGATGGCCTTTTGGGTCATCACATTCTCCACCTCTAAAACAAACGTTCGTCCTCGATCGGACATAGAAAAGGAGTACCTGAGTCGGAGAAAAGATGGGGATATCGGCTCCGCATATCGGACTCAGACTCCCAGGTCGCTGCCTCAACAGGTTGACCTCTCCACTGAACACGAAGAGAATAGAAACTCTTCGACCTCAACTGACGAACCTACCGGTCTAAAATCGCTACCGGCTACTCCTCATAGGACAAGTCCTTGTCCAACTGGACAATGCTGAAGTCTAACACGTGGGATGGATCACCGTGATACTTCCGAATCATGGACACATGAAACACTGGATGCACGACTGATAAACTCGGCGGCAACGCAAGTCTGTAAGACACCTCTCCCACCTGATGAAGAATCTCATACAGGCCAATGAACCTAGGGCTAAGCTTCCCCTCTTCCCAAATCTCATCACGCCCTTCATAGGCGACACCCGAAGCAACACCCGCTCGCCGACCATGAATGCCGTATCACGAACCTTACGGTCGGCATAACTCTTTTTCCTGGACTGAGCTGTACGAAGCCTATCCTGAATGATCCAGACCTTGTCCAAGGCATCCTGTACTAGATCCTTACCCAACAACCGAGCCTCTCCCGGCTCAAACCATCCAACCGGCGACCGACATCGCCTACCATATAAAGCCTCATAAGGAGCTATCTGGATGCTCGACTGGTAGCTGTTGTTGTAGGCAAAATCCGCTAAAGGCTAGAACTGATCCCACAAGCCTCC
Organism: Nicotiana attenuata; assembly: GCF_001879085.1. Lineage (NCBI taxonomy): Eukaryota > Viridiplantae > Streptophyta > Magnoliopsida > Solanales > Solanaceae > Nicotiana > Nicotiana attenuata. Next base: position 47,497,893 of record NC_031993.1, read on the forward strand.
AAAGTCAATGACACAAGCTCGGAGCATATCCACCAAAATTTGAATAGTACGCTCGGATTACGCATCCGTCTGAGGATGAAATGCTGTGCTCAACTCGACCCGTGTGCCCAACTCACGCTGAGCTGCCCTCCATAAATGTGAGGTAAACTGCGTACCTCGGTCCAAAATTATAGATACGTGCACACCATGAAGACGAACAATCTCCCGGATATAGATCTCAGCTAGCCTTTCGGAAGAATAGGAGACTGCCACATGAATGAAATGTGCTGACTTGGTCAGCCTATCCAATAACGCACACTGTATCAAACTTCCTCTGAGTCCGTGGGAGTCCAACAACGAAGTCCATGGTGATACGCTCCCAGTTCCACTCAGGAATCTCAATCTTCTAGAGTAAACCACCAGGTCTCTGATACTTGTACTTTACCTGCTGGCAATCCAAACAACGAGCCGCATATGCAACAATATCTTTCTTCATCCTCCTTCACCAATAATGCTTCCACAAATCCTGATACATCTTAGCGGCGCCCGGATGAATAGAGTACCGGGAACTATGGGCCTCCTTAAAAATCAACTCTTGAAGTCCATTCACATTAGGCACACAAATGCGACCCTGCATCCTCAAAACTCCATCATCTCCAACTGTAACCTGCTTGGCACCTCCATACCGTACTGTGTCTCTAAGGACAAGCAAATGAGGATCATCATACTGCCGATCTCGAATATGCTCAAATAATGAAGAACGAGCGACTGTGCAAGCTAACACACGGCTGGGCTCAGAAACATCCAACCTCCGAACTGATTGGCTAAAGCATGAACATCCAAAGCAAGCAGTCTCACACTGACCGGAATATACACAAGACTGCCCATACTGGCTGACTTTCTACTCAAGGCGTCGGCCACCACATTGGCCTTTCTCGGATGATATAAGATGGTGATATCACAGTCTTTCAACAGCTCCAACCACCTTCTATGCCTCAAATTTAGCTCCTTCTGCTTGAACAAATACTGTAGACTCCTGTGATCTGGGAACACCTCACATGACACGCCATACAAATAGTGCCTCCAAATCTTTAACGCGTGAACAATGGCCGCTACCTCCAAATCATGAACTGGATAATTCTTCTCATGAATCATCAACTTTCGTGAAGCATAAGCAATGACCTTGCCATTCTGCATCAACACCGCACCAAGTCCAATACGAGATGTGTCACAATAAACTGTATATGGCCCTGAAACTCTGGGCAAAACCAACAACGGCGCCGTAGTCAAAGCTGTCTTGATCTTCTGAAAGCTCGCCTCACACTCGTCCGACCACCTGAACCGGACACCCTTTTGGGTCAACCTGGTCATCGGGGCTGCAATAGATAAAAACCCCTCCACAAACCGATGGTAGTAGCCCGCCAAACCCAAGAAACTCCGGATCTCTATAGTTGATGCGGGTCGAGGCCAGTTCTTGACTGCCTCTATATTCTTCGGATCCACCTGAATACCCTCTACCGATACAACGTAGCCCAGGAATGAAACTGAACTCAACCAAAACTCGAACTTCGAAAACTTAGCATACAACTGACTATCCCTCAATGTCTGAAGAACGACTCGGAGATGCTGCTCGTACTCCTCCTGATTGCGGGAATAGATCAAAATATCGTCAATGAAGACAATAACGAAGGAATCCAAATAAGTCGTGAACACTCGGTACATCAAATCCTTGAAAACTGCTGGGCATTTGTCAACCCGAATGACATCACCAAGAACTCATAATGCCCGTACCGAGTGTAGAAAGCTGTCTTAGGGACATCGGATGCCCTATTCCTCAACTGATGGTAGCAAGATCTCAAGTCAATCTTCCAAAATACCTAGGCCCCCTGAAGCTGATCAAACAAATAATCAATCCTCGGCAATGGATACTTGTTCTTGATTGTAACCTTATTCAACTACTGGTAATCTATACACATCCTCATCGATCCGTACTTCTTCTTAACAAAGAACACTGGTGCACCCCAAGGCGAGACACTAGGCCTAATAAAGCCCTTAACAGTCAAGTCTTTCAACTGCTCCTTCAGTTCTTTCAACTCAAGCGGGGCCATACGATACGCCAGAATAGAAATGGGCTGAGTGCCCAGAGCCAAATCAATGCTGAAATCAATATCCCTGTCAGGTGGCATACCCGGCAGGTTTGAAGGAAAACCTCGGGAAACTCACGAACCACGGGCACAGAATCCATAGGAGGAATCTCGGCACTAGAATCACGAACATACGCCAAATAGGCCAAACATCCCTTATCAACCATATGCCGGGCCTTCATATATGAGATAACCTTACGGGTAGAATGACCAGGAGTCCCTCTCCACTCTAGACGAGGTAAACCCGGTAAGGCTAAGGTCACAGTCTTGGCATGATAGTCCAAGATAGCATGGTAAGGTGATAACAAGTCCATCCCCAATATGACATCAAAATCAACCATATCCAAAAGTAACAAATCTACTCCAGTCTCAAGACCCCCCATCACAACTATATAGGAATGATGGACACTATGTACCACAATTGAATCACCCATCGATGTAGACACATATACAGGAGCACTCAAGGAATCACTAGGCATGACCAGATAGGGTGCAAAATAAGATGACACATAGGAGTATGTAGATCCTGGATCAAATAGAACTGAAGTATCTCTACTACAAACCAGAATAGTACCTGTGATGGCTGCATCGGAGGCCTCAGCCTCATGCCTGGCTGGAAGAGCATAACATCGGGGCTGGGCCCCACCACTCTAAGCTACATCTCTGGGATGGCCTCCTGCTGGCTGGCCTCTACCTCTAGCGGCCTGACCTCCACCTCTAATACCTCTACCTCCACCTCTAGCACCTCTACCCCTACCCCTAGCTGGCTGAGCGAGCGGTGGAATACTTGGTGCCTGAACCATGGCACGGGAACCCTGCTACTGCGACTAAACACCCACTAATCTCGGACAAGCTCTTCAGATATGACCATACTCACCGCACTCGAAGCATCCGCCTGAATGTTGCGGCTGAGGAAACTGAGATTGACCTTGGTGGACCGGCTGACCATGAGAATATCTCTAAAGAGGAGGTGCTCTGATAGGAGCCGATAGTGCACGGTAGGGCTGCTGATCAGAATACTGCACATAAGAACCACGGCCACCTAGAGCACCATGAGAAGTCTGAAGTGCTGAATGAAACGGCCTGTGAGGATGGCCCCTACCAAAAGAATCCCTACCTCCAGATGAGGCACCACTGAATCTGCCTGAATGACGGGGCCTCTTGTCAGACCCCTGACCATTCCCCTGCGATAGAACCATCTCCACTCTCCTGGCCACATTGGCCGCATCTTGGAAAGAAATCTCGCTCCTTGTCTCCTTAGCCATCTGCAATCGAATCGGCTGAGCGAGTCCCTCAATGAACCTCCTCACCCTTTCTCTCTCTCGATGGGAAGTATAATAAAGGCATGACGGGCCAAAGCAATGAATCTGGTCTCGTACTGAGTGACGGTCATAGAACCCTGCTGGAACGCTCAAACTGCCTCCGATAGTCCTCCCTTTGAGTGATAGGAAGAAACTTCTCCAGAAATAGCTGAGAGAACTGATCCCAAATCAAGACAGGCGACCCAGCTGGCCTAGCCAAACGATAATCTCTCCACCAAGTCTTGGCAGAACCGAACAAGCAAAAAGTAGCAAAGTCGACCCCCTTGCTCTCCACTATCCCCATGTTCCGAAGAACCTCATGACAGCTATCTAAGTAATCCTGGGGATCCTCTGAAGATGTACCACCATAAGTAGTAGTGAACAGCTTGGTGAACCTATCCAACCTCCACAAAGCATCGGCAGACATAGCCGCTCCCTCACCGGTCTGAGCTACCACACCCGGCTGAACAGCTCCAACTGGCTGAGCTGCTGGAGTCTAAAATTGGGGAGCCATCTGCTCCGGAGTACGGGTAGCGGGAGTCTGTGCTCCTCCTCCAACCTGAGGGACGGATGGTTCTACAGGAAGTAAGCCTGCCCGAGTGACACTCTCCATAAGGCCCACTAGACGGACCAGAGCATCCTGGAGTACTGGGGTAGCAATGAACCCCTCAGGGACCTGAGCTGGGCCCATCAGAACTGTCTGGGCCGGAACCTCATCATCAAACTCAACCTGAGGCTCCGCCGCTAGTGCTGCTGCTCTGGGCTGAGCTCTACCCCTGCCAAGGCCCCTAGCACGACCTCGACCTCGCCCTTTTCCCCTCGTAGATGCTGCCACTGGGGGCTCGGGCTGATGATCGGCGGATGAAGAAGCGCATTTTCTCGCCATCTACAAAAGAACGGAGTAGAAGTTCAATTAGCATTGAGAAACCAAATCGCACGATAAAGAAGAATAGAAGTGAAACTGTTCCTAACCCTGTACCCTCTTGGGATAAATACAGACGTCTCTGTACCGATCCCTCAGACTCTACTAAGCTTGTCCGTGAATTGTGAGACCTAAGCAACCTAGAGCTCTGATACCAACTTGTCACGACCCGGATTTCCCACCCTCGGGAGTCGTGATGGCACCTACTAGTGAAAGCTAGGCAAGCCAATTATTACAATTATTTTACCCTTTCCATTTTTTATCCTTAAACAGATGTGAATTAACATTATTTCAACAGCGGAAATAATAAAGTGGAAGAATGAAATGTAACAATTTAATAATAATACCGATACTAATCCATAAACATAAGCTACCCAAAAATGGTATCACAATCTCACAGACTGTCTAGGAGTACTAGAAATAGGGGTCCGAAAGATAAATACAAAGCTGTTTCTGAAATACATAGAAGAAACAGTATAGAAAGATAGAAGGAGGCGCCAAGGCCTACGGACGCCTGCAGGACTACCTCGGGTCACCTGATGGACTGAAGGCAGCAACCTCACTGTGGTCCAAAAGCTTCAGCACCGGGATCTGCACATAGTGCAGAGTGTAGTATCAGCACAACCGACCCCATGTGCTGGTAAGTGTCTAGCCTAACCTCGGCAAAGTAGTGATGAGGCTAGGACCAAACTACCAAATAACCCTGTGCAGTTATATCATATACAGCAAATAATAAAGACAGAAACTAGCAATTTAAAGACAGGGAGGGGGAACATGCTGTGGGTAATTTCAAGCACCAACAGATTCTTAGGAGAAAAGCAAAAAGAACATCTTAAATTTAACGACAGCCAGAATAAGGAATCAGTAATGAATCTATAACCACTTTTGTTCTTTATTGTTGCGGCACGCAACCCGATCCAAATCACATATAACTGTTGCGGCGTGCAACCCGATCCAAATCATATATCACTGCTGCGGCTTGCAACCCGATCCAAATCATATATCACTATTGCGACGTGCAACCCGATCCAAATCATATATCACTGTTACGGCGTGCAACCCGACCCCTCCTGTCCTCCCTTATTACTCCTTGTTGTGGCATGCAACCCTATCCCATATATTATTGTTACGGCGTGCAACCCGATCCAAATATTCAAGTCAACACTAATGTCAAAAGAATCCCGACAAGGGAACAATAAGGAAACAACAATATCCAAGCAAGGGAACCAATAACAAGAATAAAAATATCCCGGCCAGGAACTAACACCAAGAACTAAATACGTCCCGGGAAGGGAATCAACTATAACCAAACCTATACCAACAATTAACTTGACAATGAAACCTCAACTGGAGCCATTGCTCTACAATGTCCAATTACCAAGAATACTTCCATATGCTTTGTTCAACATTAACAACATCATATTAAGCATGGATATTACATAACGGAGTCACAACATTCCTAGTATAAGACTCACGGGCATGCTTGACACCAACATATTGGTACTCGTCACCACACCTATACATCGTACTCATCAATTAACACATAGCAAATAAGATGACGACTCCTATTCCCTCAAGCTAAGGTTAGAACAAACACTTACCTCAATGCCACAAACACAATCAAGCCTATACTACCACTTTACCCCTCGATTCCACCACCAATTCGCTTGTATCTAGGCACAATTTGCTTAGTAATATTAATAAATGCTAAATGAATCAATTCTAATGCATGAAAATAGGTTTTCAAATGATTTCCCCAAAAAGTCAAAAATCGACCCCGGGCCCGCTTAGTTCAAAGCCGAAATCCGGACCAAAACCCGATTACCCATTCACCCTCGAGCCCGGATATATAATTTGCTTTGGAATCCGACCTCAATTTGAGGTCTAAATCCCCAAATTTCTATATTCCTAAGTTCTACCCAAAACTCCCAATTCCACCATGAAAACCCTAGATTCTACGACTAAATCTTGTAAAAGAAGTTAATGAGTGAAAGAAATAAGTTGAAAATCACTTACTTGTGTTTTGGGGAAGAAAGTGTGTCTTGAAAAATCGCCTCTTATGGATTAGGATTTTGAAAAATGAGAAATGGCTAAAAAGTCTCGTTTAAATACACCCCTCTCAGACTCTCACCGCTCACCGCATAAGGAGGACCGCGGCCGCGAAGTTCACCGCGGACCGCAAAATATCGAGCGCGGCCGCGAAGACATGGCCTTGCTCACCGCTGACCGCATAAACACCACCGCGGTCGTGAAGACCCCACCGCGGACCGCGAAGCCTGGTTTAAGAGACCTACAACTTTCTCTGAACCTGCAACTGTTATGGTCTAAGTCTAAATTCACTCCGTGTCTATCCAAAACTCATACGAGCCCTCGGGGCTCGAAACCAAACATGCACGCAAGTCTAAAAATATCATACGAACTTTCTCGTGCGATCAAATCATCAAAATAACATCAACACCCATGAATTAAACCTCAAATTCATATTATTACTCAAGAACATCAAAATTTCTATTTTCTCAATTAAAGGTCCAATTTATACTAAATGAACTCCGATTCTTACCAAACTTCACAGATTCAACTTAATTATCATATAAGACCTGTACCGGGCTCCGGAACCAAAATACGGGCCCGATACCATCAAATTCAACCCTCTTTTCATTTCCAAAAACTCTTATAATTTCAGTTAAATAATTTCTTTCAAAAATTCATTTTCGGGCTTGGGACCTCGGAATTCGATTCCGGGCATATGCCCAAGTCCCAAATTTTACTACGGACTATACGAGACCGTCGGATCATGGGTCCGGGTCCGTTTACCAAGAATGTTGATTAAAGTCCACTCTATTCAATTTTAAAAGTCAATTTCCATATTTTACGTGGTTTTCACATAAAAGTTTTTCAGAAACGAGCCCGGACCGCGCACACAAATCGAGGTGAGACAAAAAAGAGGTTTTTAAGGCCTCGGAACGCAGAATTTACTTTCAAAACGAGTGATGACCTCATCACAAATTATTGGTAAGAGTCAATTCCACTATTGATTCTACAAACATAAAAATCTAAAAGTGAAATGTCATATCAATTTTTTACTCTTTAAAAATAAATTTTATCGTGGATAAAATTATAATTAAAATTAAATATTCAAAACAAGAGATGAACTAATATTAAGATCTGAATCAACATAGAATAAATAGTTTTTATGTTAAAACAAAATAATTAAATTTTTTAATTAATTATTTAGCAAAAGAATCCAATCCAACTATTTCTTTAATTCATCATATGAGTAAAAATCTTATTCAAGTTAAAAAAATCTTAGGGTATATAAATTTATTCCATAAAAAGAGCACTAAAACACAAAGTAGAAAGGTTAGTATATTATTATGAACCAAAATGCTATACAAGTGTCTGATGAAGCACAATCAAAGCTAAATCCTAAACAAGAACAAGCTTTTAAGACTATATTATAAAGAGTCGACTCTGGTATAACGGGATTATTCTTTGTAGATGCCTTTGGCGGAATCGAAATAATATTTCAATGTCATGAATTACTTGCAAATATCATATCAAGACACTGTTAGCAATAATAGCAAGTGGTGTACCAATAACGATTTTATTGTGAGGCCACCCACTTTAGTTTTGATATACCTCTTCAAACAACTTAAATAACCATCACAAATATATCAAAGTACAGCAATGATGCTAAATTTTTAGGGAAAGCACTTATAATTTATAATATGGGATGAAGCACTTATGGCTAAGTGTCAAATGATCGAAATAATTGTCCGGAGTTTTTGAGATATATTGGATATTAATGAAGCGTTTAAAGAAAAAATAATGGTTTGGGAGGTGATTTCTTTCAAGTAGTACCAGTAGTTCCAAAATCGATAAAAGTTGAGACTGTAAAAGCTAGCTTGCCAAAGTTATACTTCCAGCCTCAAACGAAAAAGATTCAAATGACAAGAAATATAAAGTAAGAACATATCCAATATTCAGTGTATTCTTGTTTCGTGTCGAAAACGAAGAAAAGCATCCAATAAAATATTATTTGGTTCTTCATGAACACTTGGTTATCAATCCCAATGGTAATAGTAGTGCGTTTAATAAGAGAAATATTTCTATCATTAGATTTTGTGCAAATCGCATGATAGAATTAAAAAGATATATTAGCTACCAGAAACGAATATGTTGATCAACTAAATAGAAGGTTGATTGCAAAATTTTATAGTAACAATAAAATATTTTTAGGTATTTGACTCAGCAGAAAATGATACCAATAATTACTACCAATAAGAATGCTTAAATACTTTAATACCAAATGGTCTTCTACCATACATGTTTGTTGTCAAGTTTCTTATTTCTTATGTATGTTAGTGTCACCGTATATATAATATACTAGGTAAAAATATCTTCCATTGTATATAGGTTAATTTTGAAGAAAATATATGCCCGTCATGCTACTGAAAAATATAGATATGCCGAATAGCTTATGTAATAGCACACATAGTATATAGAATTTTTGACAATAACGTCATAGATGCAATAATTATGATACTGGTTAGTGTGCTTCTAAGTATATTCTTATCCCTGAATTCAACTTTCGTCTTCCGAAACTAACGAATATCCATTTAAATTTGAGTGTAAATAATTTTTAGTATGTTTATATTTTGCACTAATAAATAAAGCATAAGGACAAATGTCACAACCCCAAACCGGACCCGGTCGTGATGGCACCTCTCGTAAAACAAGGCCAGCCGATACAAACCCCCAATCCAATTTACAGTTATAATAATAATTAATTAAGTCATTAATAAGTGATAAATCCCAAAATAAAGTGAAGTAGAAAAAATGTGGAAACAAACACAGCCCGACATCGGGGTGTCACCAGTCATGAGCATCTAAAATCCGTCTAAGAGTATGAAAAGACAACATAGTCTAATCCAAAATTAGAACAAGCAAAATAAAGGTAGGAAGGAGAAGCACTGGGCTGCCAATGCCGAGCAGCTACCTAGTCAACTCCAACAAGCTTGCTGGAAGCAAATCAGCCCTCGCTAGCGTGACCCGAGACTCCTGAATTTGCACACAGGGGTGCAGGGAGTAATGTGAGTACGCCAACTCAGTAAGTAATAAAAGTAAAGGCAGCTGAGTGATAAGAAAACACGTACATACACAGCAAAATGCTACAACGTGGCAGTGTAAAACCAGTACAATACAGTAAAATAGTGAAAGCTCATGAAAACTTCTTAGTTCAGTAAAACCTCCTTAAAACATCTTTCAGCAGTTCAAACGAGTGAATGAAAACAAGTAGAAAGGATAAAAACACAAATCAGCCCCTCGGGCAAAATACCAACAGAACCAGCCCATCGGGCTATCTCACAATCACTCGTACCTGCCCCTCGGGCAATAACATGGAACAACATCAGCCCCTCGGGCTATATCATATCACAATTTGGGTACACGTGCTCACTGGGGGTGTATAGACTCCGGGAGGGGCCCCTTACAGCACAAGCGCAATAACAAGCCATCTCGTGGCATAATCAAACAGGCTCTCGGCCTCATATCAATAACAAGCCACCTCGTGGCATAACAAATCTGGCCCTCGGCGTCTCATATATCACAATTAGTACCACATGCTGCGGCGCACAGCCTGATCCCATAGTATCCTCACAACACAAGCCCTCGGACTTACTCAGTCAGAATCTCACAAGCCACACGGGCAACAGTAAAACATGATGCTCAGCCCAAAATATCATTTAAAATATAAAAAACGAGTAAAGATGGCTGAGTTGTGAAAACAGTAGAATATAACACGACTTAATACAAATACTAAGTCAAAACAGTGAGGAATAGTAGTAAAATCCCCTAAGAGTCCAAACAGTTGGAACGAGGCCCAAATATGGCATTCAACCCAAAACATGATGATAGCAAACGATTTTTAGTCAAATACGCAGTTGAAAAGTCATACGGGACGGACTAAGTCACAATCCCCAAAGGTGCACGACCCCACGCTCATCATCTAGCGTGTGCGTCACCTCAAAATAGCACAACGATGTGAAATTCGGGGTTTCATACCCTCAGGATAACATTTACAATCATTACTTACCTCTATCCGGTCCAACTCTAGCCGGCGATGCCTTTGCCTTTCGTCTCGGCCTCAACTCGCGTCGAATCTAACCAAAATTAGAATCATGACGTCAAAATAAACTAAGGGAACAAAGCCCGTGCGAAAATAATCAAATTACGACATGAATCCCGAAATTAACCACACCCAACCCTCGGGCCCACGTCTCGGAATCCGACAAAATTAACATCAATGGAATCCTTATCTTCCCACGAGTTCATGCATATCAAATTTAACAAAATCCAACCACAAATGACCCCTCAAATCCCAAAGTCTAGGTCTCCAATTTCAAGCAGTTTCTTCAATTTTACCCACAATTTTCCATAAATTTCAAGCCTAATCAACGACATAACACCATAGGAACGAGTTTTATGCTCAAAAATCTTACCTCAATGATGTTCCCTTGAATTCCCTCTTCAAAATCGCCCAAAAGCTCCAAAAATTGATTTAAAATGGTGATGAAAGTCTGAAAATAAATATATACTTTTTGACCCAGGGATTCCGCACCTGCGGTCCTTTTTTCGCTTATGCAGCCCCGCTTCTGCGGTCTAACCCACCGCACCTGCGGTTTTCACTTAAAGGGCCATTTTTGCATCTGCGCTAAAATTCCCGAACCTGCGCTATCGCAGGTGCGCTCCTCTAACTGCTTCTGCGGTTCCAGCTGATTCCCTCTTGGACACATCTATGTCTTGCTTGCGCATCTGCGGGCGTCGCACCAGCGGCCTCCCAACCGCAGATGCGGTTATGACAGCAGCCATAAAACTTCAGCTGCAACTCCAAGTTCCTAACTCGTTCGCCATCCATCCGAAATCACCCCAAGGCCCCCGGTACCTCAACCAAAAGCACGAACAAGTCATATACTACTATCCAAACATATACCAATCTTAAAAACACCTCAAATAACATCGAATCAACCAAATCACATCGGATTCAAGCCTAAGGTTCCAAAAATCGTCCGAATTATGCTTTTGATCAAAAAGTCTATCAAACCACGTCCGAATGACCTGAAATTTTGCACACACATCCCAAATGATACAACGGACTTAATGCAGCTCCCGGAATTCCATTCCGACCCCTATATCAAAATCTCACCTATCAACCGAAAAATGCCAAAAATCCATCTTCGCCAATTTAAGCCTAAAGCTACTCCGGACCTATAAAGCTCATTCCGATCACACTCCTAAGTCCTAAATCACCTCCCGAAACTATCCGAATCGTCGAAATTCACATCCGAGCCCTTATTCACATAAGTCAACATCCGGTTGACCTTTCCAACTTAAGCTTACTCAAAAGAGACTAAGTGTCTCAAACCTTACCAAAACCATTCCGGATTCGAACCGACTAACCCGATACTACATAACACGGATAAACAAAGCATAAGAAAGCAGAAATAGGGAAAATGGAGCGGTAATACATGAAACGACCGGTCGGGTCGTTATATCCTCCCCCTCTTAAACAAATGTTCATCCTCGATCGGGTCAAGAAATATACCTGAAGCCTCGTATAGGTGAGAATATCTGCTCCGCATCTCCCGCTCGGTCTCCTAGGTAGCCTCCTCCATGGGCCGACCTCTCCACTGCACCTTCACTGAAGCTATATACTTTGACCTCAACTTTCAAACCTGACGCCCCAATATTGCTGCCGGCTCCACATCATAAGTCAAATCATCATCTAGCTGAACCGTGCTGAAATCCAGAACATGCGACGGATCGCCAATATACTTCCGAATAATAGAAACATGCAATACCGGATGCACACTCGACAAGCCGGGTGGCAAGGAAAGCTCATAAGCCACCTCCCCAATCCTCCGAAGTTCCTCAAAAGGCCCAATAAACCGAGGACTCAATTTACCTTTCTTCCTAAACCTTATAACACCCTTCATGGGTGAAACCTTCAACAGAACCTTCTCTAAAACCATGTAGGACACATCCCGAATCTTCCTGTCAGCATAACTCTTTTATCCCGACTGCGCTGTACGAAGCCTCTCCTGAATCACATTCACCTTGTCTAAAGCATCGTGCACTAAGTCTGTACCCAATAGCCTAGCCTCACCTGGCTTAAACCAACCGACCGGAGATCTACCCCATCTCCCATACAAAGCCTCATATGGAGCCATCTGAATAGTCGACTGGTAACTGTTGTTATAAGCAAACTCCACGAGCGGTAGAAACAGATCCCATGACCCTCAAAAATCAATGACACAGGCGCGCAACATGTCCTCCAATATCTGAATAGTGCGCTCGGACTGCCCGCCCGTCTGAGGGTGAAAAGTTGTGCTCAACTCAACCTGAGTACCCAACTCTCGCTGTACCGACCTCCAGAACTGTGAAGTAAACTGAGTACCTCTATTTGAAATGATGGAAATTGGGACACCATGCAAACGAACAATCTCTCGGATATATATCTCTACCAACCGCTCTGAAGAATAGGTAGTACACATAAGAATAAAGTGCGCGGAATTGGTCAGCCGATCCACAATCACCCAAATAGCATCGAATTTCTTCAGAGTCCGTGGGAGCCCAACTACAAAGTCCATGGTGATCCGCTCCCACTTCCACTCTGGGATATCCATCCGTCGAAGCAAGCCACCCGATCTGTGATGCTCATATTTCACCTGCTGACAATTCAGACACCGAAATACAAATCCCACAATGTCCTTCTTCATTCTCCTCCACCAGTAATGCTATCTCAGATCCTGATACATCTTCGCGGCACCTGGATGAATAGAATACCGCGAGCTATGAGCCTCCTCTAAAATCAACTCCCGAAGACCATCCACATTGGGCACGTATATCCGGCTCTGCATCCTCAGTACCCCATCATCACCAATGGTCACATCACTTGCATCGTCATGCTGAACCCTGTCCTTAAGGACAAGCAAATCAGGATCATCATATTGGCGCTCTCTGATGCGATCAAATAACGAAGATCGAGAAATTACACAAGACAGTACCCGACTAGGATCCGGAATATCCAACCTCACGAACCGATTGGCCAAGGCCTAAACATCAACTACGAGAGGTCTCTCCCCAACAGGAATATATGCCAAACTCCCCATAGTCACTGCCTTCCGGCTCAAACATCAGCCACCACATTGGCCTTCCCCGGATGATACAAGATAGTAATATCATAATCCTTTAGCATCTCCAACCATCTCCGCTGCCTCAAATTGAGATCCTTCTGCTTGAACAAGTGCTGGAGGCTACGATGCTCAGTAAATACCTCGCAAGACACACCATACAGATAATGCCTCCAAATCTTCAACGCGTGGACAATGGGAGCCAACTCCAAATCATGAACAGGGTAGTTCTTCTCGTAGGGCTTCAACTGACGAGAAGCATAGGCAATAACTCTACCCTCCTGCATCAATACACATCCAATACCCACTCTCGAAGCATCACAATACACTGTATATGAACCTGAAGCTGATGGCAATACTAATATTGGAATTGTGGTCAAGGCAGTATTGAGCCTCTAGAAGCTCTCCTCGCACTCATCTGACCACTGAAATGGAGCACCCTTCTGAGTCAACTTGGTCAAGGCAATGCGATAGATGAAAATCCCTGAACAAATCCGTGGTAATAACCCGCCAAACCAAGGAAGCTATGAATCTCCATGGCTGAGGACGGTCTGGGCCAACTCTGAACCGCCTCTATCTTCTTCAGATCAACCTTAATACCCTCGCTGGACACCACGTGCCCCAATAAAGCCACTGAACTGAGCCAAAACTCACATTTGGAGAACTTTGCATAAAGCTTTTCCTCCCTCAATCTCTGCAACACCACTCTCAAATGCTCCGCGTGCTCCTCCTGACTACGCGAGTATACCAGAATATCATCAATGAAAACAATAACGAACGAGTCGAGATAAGGCCGAAACACGTTGTTCCTCAAATGCATGAACGTTGCTGGGGCGTTGGTCATCCCAAAAGACATCACAAGGAACTCATAGTGACCATATCGGGTCCTGAAAGCTGTCTTGAGAATATTCGAGTCCCTGATCTTTAACTGGGGATACCTTGAGCGAAGATTAATCTTGGAGAACATCCTCGCTCCCTGAAGGTGGTCGAACAAGTCATCAATGTGAGGCAGGGGATACTCGTTCTTAATCGTGACCTTGTTCAACTTCTTGTAATAAATGCACATCCTCATGGTGCCATCCTTCTTCTTCACGAACAGAACAGGTGCACCCCATGGCAAAACTGTAGGACGAATGAACCCCTTATCGAGGAGCTCCTAAAGCTGCTCCTTCAACTCCGCTAGTGCCATACGATACGGTAGAATAGAAATGGGCTGAGTGCCCGGCACCAGATCAATACCAAAATTGATATCCTTGTCCGGTGGCATGCCCGGCAGGTTTGCAGGAAACACATCTGGAAAATCCCTCACAATTGGAACGGAATCAATGTTGGGAGTCTTTACACTGACATCCCTCACAAATGCTAAGTATGAAAGACAACCTTTCCCAACCATACGTTGGGCCTTCAAGAATGAGATTACCTTACTGGGAACATAATAAGACAAACCTCTCCACTCAATCCGTGGCACACTCGGCATAGCTAACGTAACTGTCTTGGCATGATAGTCCAAAATAGCCCGGTATGGAGATAACCAATCCATGCCCAATATCACATCGAAGTCTACCATACATAACGACATTAGATCCACTCGGGTCTCCAGCCCCCAATAGACACAACACACGACCGGTATACACGGACTACCATAATAGTATCGCCCACCGGAGTAGAGACATGAACAGAAGAAACGAGGGACTCGCAGGGCGTATCCAAATAATGGGCAAAGTAAGATGACACACAAGAGAAAGTAGAGCCAGGATCAAATAACACAGAGGCATCTCTGCGGCAGACTGAGACAATACCTGTAATCACCGCATCTGAAGCAACAACATCAGTTCTAGCTGGAAGTGCATAGAAACGAGCATGACCACCACCGGATCGACCTCCCCTGTTGGGCAACCCCTAGATGACTGTCCTCCACCCCTAGCTGTCTGGGTGGATGGTGAAGTAACTGGTGCCGAAGTCGATGGCCGACCCCTCAGCTGAGATGAACCCCCAAGGTGACGAGGACACTGCCTCCACATATGTCCCAACTCTCCACACGCATAACAACTCCCTGGTGCCTGAGACTGGGACTGATGGGGACCCCTAGCACCAGAATGACTAGCAGACGCACCTGGCGTAGAACAGTCCTGAACTGATGGAGCACGGGACGAACCCTGGGCTGGAAGGGCACTAAGTGAGGAATGACCCTGCTGAGAACTGTGAGAACCATGGCTCGATGATGCCCCACGATAACCTAGGCGAGCTGACTGAGCATGGCTGAATGGGCGGCCTCTGCCATGCTGAAATTGACCCCTCAAATGAGCACCCCCAAAACTACCAGATCCTCGAGTCCTCTTGGCCTCCCTCTCCTCTCGCTCCTGGCAACGAACTGACTCAATCTCACGAGAGGTATCAACAACCTCCTCAAACGTATCACCTGATACCCTTTCCTTGGTCATGAGAATCCGAAGCTGATATGTGAGGCCGTCAACGAACCTCCTGATCCTCTCTCTCTCCGTAGAAATAAACCAAATAGCATGACGAGCTAACTCGGAGAACCTCATCTCGTACTGTGTAACAGTCATATCTCTCTGTCGCAACTGCTCGAACTACCTACGCAGCTCCTCCCTACGGGACTATGGCACATACTTCTCTAAAAAGAGAGCGAAGAACTGCTGCTAGGTAAGGAGCACCGCACCAGCAGGCCTACACCTCTCATATGCCTCCCACCAAGTGAAGGCAGCTCCCGTAAACTGAAATGTCATGGATGTGACCCCACTGGTCTCTAGAATACCCGCGGTGCGAAGAATCCTCTGACATCTATCCAGGAAACCCTAGGCATCCTCGCCCTCTGCACCACTGAAGGTCGGAGGCTGGAGTCTGCCAAACCTCTCCAATCTGCGGTGCTCGTCCTTTGGCATAACAGGAGCTACATAACCCTGAGCAACTGCCACCGGCTGAGCTAGTGGTGCCTCCGGTGTCTGCAATCCCTGAACAACCTGATCGGGTGTGCGGGCGGCGGGAGTCTGAGTGCCTCCCCCGGCCTGAGAAGTGGCTGCGACAGTAGAAACTACAACCGCCTGATCAAGACTCGTACACACGGTCAAGATCTGGGCCAAGGTCTCCTGAAGACCTGGAATCACAATGGGCACAGCTGGTGCCTGAGCTGGTGCTATTGGAGCGTCCACAACTGGGACCTGATCCTGAACTGGGGCGGCTGGTGGATCTGTAGGTGCTGCCCTAGATGCTGTGCGGACCACACCTCTGCCCCTACCATGGCCTCGACTGCATCCTCGACCTCTAGTGGCCCCAGCTGGTGGTATTGGTGGTCGTCCATCCTGACCGGTCGCTCGTGTCCTCACCATCTGGGAGAGAATAGAATAACATAAGTTTAGTACCCGGATCAACAGATTTACACGACAAGAATTTCAAGAATATGAAGTTTTTCCTAAAGGATCTGCAGCCTCCCGAGGATAAATAAAGACGTCTCCGTACCGATCCGCGAGACTCTACTAAACCTGCTCATGACTCGTGAGATAAATGTAACCTAGGCTCTGATACCATCTTGTCACTACCCCAAACTGGACCCGGTCGTGATGGTGCCTCTCGTGAAACAAGGCAAGCCGACACAAACCCCCTATCCAATTGACAGTTATAATAATAATTAATCAAGTCATTAATAAGTGATAAATCCCAAAATAGAGTGAAGTAGAACAAATGTGGAAACAAACACAGCCCGACATCGGGGTGTCACCAGTCTTGAGCATCTAAAATCCGTCTAAGAGTATGAAAAGACAACATAGTCTAATACAAAATTAGAACAAGCGAAATAAAGGTAGGAAGGAGAAGCACTGGGCTGCCAACGCCGAGCAGCTACCTAGTCAACTCCAACAAGCCTGCTGGAAGCAAATCAGCCCTCACTAGAGTGACCTGAGACTCCTGAATCTGCACACAGGGGTGCAGGGAGTAATGTGAGTACGCCAACTCAGTAAGTAATAAAAGGAAAGGCGGCTGAGCGATAAGAAAGCACGTACATACACAGAAAAATGCTACAACGAGGCAGTGTAAAACCAGTACAATATAGTAAAACAGTGAAAGCTCAAGAAAACTTCTTAGTTCAGTAAAACCTCTTTAAACCATCTTTCAGCAGTTCAAACGAGTGAATGAAAACAAGTAGAAAAGATAAAAACATAAATTAGCACCTCGGGCAAAATACCAACAAAACTAGCCCCTCGGGCTATCTCACAATCACTCGTACCTGCCCCTCGGGCAATAACATGGAACAACATCAGCCCCTCGGGCTATATCACATCATAAACTGGGTACCCGCGCTCATTGGGGGTGTACAGACTCCGGGAGGGGTCCCTTACGGCCCAAGCGCAATAACAAGCCATCTCGTGGCATAATCAAACAGGCTCTCGGCCTCATATCAATAACAAGACACCTCGTGGCATAACAAATTTGGCCCTCGGCCTCTCATATATCACAATTAGTACCACATGCTGCGGCGCGCAGCCCGATCCCATAATATCCTCAGAACACAGGCGCTCGGCCTTACTCAGTCAGAATCTCACAAGCCACACGGGCAATAGTAAAACATGATGCTCAGCCCAAAATATCATTTAAAATATCAAAAACAAGTAAAGATGGCTGAGTTGTGAAAACAGTAGAATATAACACGACTGAATACAAATAATAAGTCAAAATAGTGAGGAATAGTACTAAAATTCCCTAAGGTCCAAACAGTTGGCACGAGGCCCAAATATGGCATTCAACCCAAAACATGATGATAGCAAACAATTTTTAGTCAAATAAGCAGTTAAACAGTCATACGGGACGGACGTTGTCACAATCCCCAACAGTGCACGACCCCACGCTCGTCATCTAGCGTGTGCATCACCTCAAAATAGCACAACGATGTGAAATCTGGGGTTTCATAGCCTCAGGACAACATTTACAATCATTACTTACTCTATCCGGTCCAACTCTAGCCCACGATGCGTTCGTCTCTCTTCTCGGCCTCAACTCGCGTCGACTCTAACCAAAATCAGAATCATGACGTCAAAATATGCTAAGGGAACGAAGCCCATGTGAAAAGAATCAAATTCCGACACGAATCCCGAAATTGACCAAACCCGACCCTTGGGCCCATGTATCGGAATCCGACAAAATTAACATCAATGGAATTCTTATCTTTCCACGAGTTCATGCATATCAAATATACCAAAATCCAACCACAAATGACCCCTCAAATCCCAAAGTCTAGGTATCCAATTTCAAGCCCTAGTTTCTTCAATTTTACCCACAATTTTCCATAAATTTCAAGCCTAATCAATGACATAACACCATAGGAACAAGTTTTACGCTCAAAAATCTTACCTCAATGAAGTTCCCTTGAATTCCCTCTTCAAAATCGCCCAAAAGCTCCAAAAATCGATTTAAAATGGTGATGAAAGTCTGAAAAATCGCGAAGGATGAAATATATACTTTCTGACCCAGAGATTCTGCACCTGTGGTCCTTTTTCCGCTTATGCGGCCCCGCTTCTGCGGTCTAACCCATCGCACCTGCGATTTTTACTTATAGGGCCATTTCCACATCTGCGCTAAAATTCCCGCAGGTGCGCTAAAATTCCCGCACCTGATTCCCTCTTGGCCGCATATGCGGCTTGCTTCCGCATCTGCGGGAGTCGCACCTACGGCCTCCCAACCGCAGATGCGGTTATGACAGCAGCCATAAAACTTTAGCTGCAAGTCCAAATTCCTAACTCTTCCGTCATCCATCCGAAATGACCCCGAGGCCCCCGGGACCTCAACCAAAAGCACGAACAAGTCATATACCACTATCCAAACTTATACCAATATTCAAAATACCTCAAACAACATCGAATCAACCAAATCACATCGGATTCAAGCCTAAGGTTCCAAAAATCTTCCGAATTACGCTTTTGATCAAAAAGTCTATCAAAACCACGTCCGAATCACCAGAAATTTTGCACACACATCCCAAATGACACAACGGACTTACTGCAACTCCGGAATTCCATTCCGACCCCTATATCCAAATCTCACCTATCAACCGGAAAATGCCAAAAATCCATCTTCGCCAATTCAAGCCTAAAGCTACTCCGGACCTCCAAAACTCATTCCGATCACACTCCTAAGTCCCAAATCACCTCCCGAAACTATTTGAATCATCGGAATTCACATCCGAGCCCTTATTCACATAAGTCAACATCTGGTTGACCTTTCCAACTTAAGCTTACTCAAAAGAGACTAAGTGTCTCAAACCTTACCAAAACCATTCCGGATTCGAACCGACTAACCCGATACCACATAACACGGATAAACAAAGCATAAGAAAGCCAAATGGGGAAAACGGGGCGGTAACACATGAAACGACCGGTCGGGTCGTTACAACAAACATCCTAAATATTGGACTATATTTACCGCAATATGTTTTCTTGCACGAACAACTGAATGTTGCACTTTCAAGAGGGATATCAAGATCGACAATAAGAGTTCTGGTTAAGGCAGAGCAACCAACGCACTAGGAGGAAACATACACAAAAATATTGTCCACAATGAAGTGTTCGTTAAGATATCATCATACTAAATAATTTTAAACTATAATATATAATTATCTAACTAACATGACAAGATTGATCGTTTCTGTTAGTTTTCATGGTGTCCTTTTATTTTATATTCATGTATTATGCTAATGTAATTATAATTTTCGGCATTTAGATGATTGTTGTATTATTATACATAAAATTTCTCTCACTAATTAAATTTTATTGTTCCTTCATATAAATAAATATTTAAATCATCACGTGTCATTATTAATGTGCAACGCACGTTCATAGATACTAGTATTATTATAAAAAACATGAATACAATATCGGTTTACAAAAATAACCTTATAATATTCAGCGTAATATCTCGTAGTAAAAGGACATAACTGAAATTCTAGATATTAGCCTTATAATCCTATTAGTTTTAGGACATAATACTACATGTTAGAAATCCTGCATGATTACCATTAGGAATCCTATTAGTATAATTACTTTCAGGATGTCTAATTCATATATAATAGAACAAGTAATTATCTTTTTTTTTTTAGCAAACAGGAAATAGATATATTAATAACTAAGGAACGTCAAGTACATGATTAACATAAGATGCATCACGAAGGACGCATTGGTTTCCTAAGCTTGCTAACAGTTGGCAAGCCTCATTGCATAGCTGTTTTTCATGGGTAGTAGTTTCTAGTCTATCATTTTCCACAAAGTCGATTACAAGTAAATATCTTTAGTCATGTAATCTTATTACTTTTAGGATGTACTTTTTAAAAATTCCTATTACTAATTTAATTAGAAAACATATTATAACGTCCTATTACTATTTTAATTTGAGCATGTCCAAAAAGCCCTACGATAATATATTTGAACTATTCTCCTACTCAACTAATATTCTTTTTATCAATTTTTCGTGTAATATTAAAAATTACTCAATTATTAAACGACAACTAGGAAAATATTTAAGAATATAAATGTGTGAGAAAGAGAAAAAATGGCTGGTAAGAGTCAATACCACTAATGATTCTACAGACATAAAGATCTAAAAGTGAAATGTTATATCAATATTTTACTCTTTCAAATTAAAATTTATGGTGGATAAAAGTATAGTTAAGATTAAATATTCAAATCAAGAGATGAACTAATATTAAGATCTGATTCTCAATAAAGAATAAATTAATTTTTATGTTAAAACCAAATTAAATCTTTTAATTTTCTGATTAATTTGTGTGAAAATAATTTTTAATATGTTTATGTTTTGCAAACATAATAAATAAAGCAAAAAGACAAACATACTAAATATTGGATTATATTTATCGCAATATATTTTCTTGCACGAACAACTGTATGTTGCATTTTCAAGAGGGATATTTAGATCGACAACAATAGTTTTGGTTAAGGCATAGCAACCAAAGCATTGGGAGGAAACATGCACAAAAATATTGTCCACAAAGAAGTGTTCGTTAAGATACCATCACATTAAATACTTTTAAACTATAATAAATAATTATCTAACTAACATGACAAAATTGGTCATCAGTGTAAGTTTTGATGATGTCCTTTTATTTTAAATTCATGTATTATGCTAATGTAATAAATATTTTTGGCATTTACTGATTGTTGTATTATCATACATAAAATTTCTCTCATTAATTAAATTTTATTATTTTTTCATGTAAATAAATATTTAAATCATCATGTGCCATTATTAACATGCAACACACGTTCATAGATACTAGTAGACTTAAAAAGGATATCCCATTGTCGATGTGAGGGCTTTAGGAATTTGGCTACCAAAAACATCTATAGTTTACTTGCTTCAATTAGAGTCTTAACTTTGGTTCTGCACGAAAAATCAATAAGACATGAAGATTTACGTGAAAAATCTCCTTTTTAAAGGAGTAATGACCACAACTCAACCCTAGGATTTCTCTTATAAACTTATCGAGCTGAGCTTATATTGTTTTTGAAGATTAATATGAATGTACAAAGGGGGGGGGGGGATGAATTGTAGCCTTTTCAAATTTCTAGTCGACTACTCTTCAGTCCTAGTCGACTTATGCGGAAATAGCCTGCACAGAACTGTTAGTCCTTTCGATTTCAACCAGTGTAAATAAAAATAAATAGCAAAGGAACAAAATATAATATGAGAGCAATAAAGTAAATGACACCAGAAATTTTTATACTGGTTCGGAATCAATGTGGTATCCTAATCCAGTCCTCTTGGGGTGCAAGAGTGTTGTCTTTTAGAGCTCTTTGTAAATTGAATTTAGTACAGCCTTTGTGTGATTTGTAAATTGAATTTGCAAGGTTGGTTTTCACTCGCTTACCAACAACGACCCTTTGGTTTTCACTTGCTCACCAAAGAAACGAACAATGACACAACCTCTCGGACACACTACCTCTCCAAAAATTTTCTGTCTCTCTTTTCTCTTTTGTGTACACAGCAAATCTAAAAGTGAATTACAATGCTTATTAAGACTAGAACAAAGAACTTGTAGTCTCTCCTTTTTATAGTCTTCAATAGCTTCTGGCCGTTGGGCTTGATTTTGCTGCCCCCTTGATTTTGATAATATTCAATCAGAAGATTTTCTCCTTTGATTGAGTAGATACCAGCGTGACTTCCTATTAATTCCTTTGCTCAATTCCATTTGCACCTTCAAACTAATTTGAAATCCTTCCACCAATCACTATTTTATTGGAATGTATTCCTTATATCTTGTACCTATTGATTGATGATGTGTCTTGCTAATGGACTCAAATATATTTCCAATATGATGATATTCCGGATTCCATGCCTTAAGCTCCTTTGATTTCTTTCCTTGTGAAGTAGACAATATTATTGTATATTTATAAAATGAGAGCTTTCCATTTGAAGTGTTGTCAACCATGCACCAGTATATATTGAATTTTTCTTCCTTGAAAGAGCTTGGTGATTCTCTGCCTGCACATTCTTAAGTATGATCCCTTGATTTACTCCTTCAAAGATATAGCTTGTAGTAATTCATTCAACAGCTTCCTTTCCTTAGTAGTGTAGCAAATCTAGCACTGTCATGCCACACTCATAACATGTATATCTCTTTCCTTCTTCGTGATATATTTTTGTCAGAATAATTATTCTGACACTTGAACTCTTCTTCCATATGTACAAGTATTGGCTCTTATTTTGATAACCCAAGAGAATTTCAAGATCCTCTTCCTTTGACTTTGGATCTTGAGTATTGTCTTCAATATGAAGATCCCAAGAACCATTCAACAACTATGAAAATAATTTCCTTTCTTGATCTTTGGAAATAATCTCTTTCTATGATATAGATTGTACTACATTCATAATATATTTTCTTTCCATAGAAAATATATTCTTCTTATATTGGAAATATTCCTTTCTTGATCTTGTAGTATCTTTTCTATATAGTATCTTGCATAAAACAATAGATCTTCCCCATGATTTTAGAAACCTTCCTTTCAAGATATTAAAGAACTATCCTTCAATAATTTTCGTAGAGTCTTCTTCTGATATTGTAGTAAACATTCAATATTTGAAATATGACTTTCAAATATCATTCCTTCCATGACGCTTGGAGATTGAATCTCTGAAAATAAATCTTCCTCGATAAATTCATCCCAAGATATTCTCTTTCCCATATTTGTTTGGATCTTTACCGGCATCTTCTTTCTTGAATAAACCTGTGCAAAAATAAGATTACCACAAGTAAATGTTCTTTGATTAATAATTATATTGGTTTGTAATCATCAAAATTAATATGTGAAACTCTGAAACTAACATAATAAACATTTGCAAAAGAACCATATCCCTTGGAGTCTACTGATCAGAAGATGAAAACTGTTTTCTAGTGCAAGTTGGGTTGAGCTGGACAAAATAGTTTGTACGGACAGTCGAATTTCTTAAATATGTTAATAATTGACAAATAATAATCTTGACCGTGATCTGTTAAGATCAACAACCCATATTAAACCAACCCTTTTCCTTATATCTCCATAACCCAGCCCTAAAGACCACTCTCCTCAAATCAGCCGCCTCTACAATCTCTCGAACCTTCTCCTCTCTTCTGCAAACCCTAGCAGCCGCTGCTTAGTTCCTCTCCGATTCCGACCTATAGATGGAATCTACCTATGATGTCACGACCCAATTTCCCCTCCGTTGGGTTTCGTGATGGCACCTAGTCTTAAGGACTAGTTAAGACAAACATTTACAGAAGAACAACAATAATAAATAACATCTTAAAATTTTTCTGCAATGAGTCCTTCATACAATGAGCATATTCCCAAAACCCGGTAGTACAAGTCATAAGCTCTACAGAGTTTCGCTACCACCTCTAAACACAACCGTATGGAAATAAGTACAATAGTGTGAATATAAAATAGGAAGGTGACTCCGAAGCCTGCGAACGCAGCAGCAAGGCTACCTTGAGTCTCCTCGGCAAGAATCCGCACAGCTACTAGCGAACAATACCTGGATCTGCACACAAAAAAAAAGTGCAGAAGTGTAGTATGAGCACACCACAGCGGTGCCCAGTAAGTACCAAGACTAACCTCGGTGTAGCAGTGATAAGGAATAGTCAAGACACCTACTGGTCGAATATACAGAACATGATATTTATATAGAGACTATGCGATACGGCTAATTACAAATAAGGGAAGAAAACAGCAATTACTTAGCGGAACACCGTAAGGAAAACACGGAAAGGTAAGCGAGAATACAACCCAAATCCGAAATCATAAATACAGTAAAGACA
This sequence comes from Nicotiana attenuata, assembly GCF_001879085.1. Taxonomy (NCBI): domain Eukaryota; kingdom Viridiplantae; phylum Streptophyta; class Magnoliopsida; order Solanales; family Solanaceae; genus Nicotiana; species Nicotiana attenuata. The sequence goes on from NC_031993.1 coordinate 47,522,744, forward strand.
AGTCATAACTCAACAACTCCGATAGTTTTCACCTTGAGTTTTAACCAACAAGCGTCAATCAAATAGTCAAACCTTTAAGCAATAAAAATGTTCTTTTCAAAAAGAGTCCCTTCAAAATAAATGCTTTCCGAATATAATCTTTTCAAGTAGATAACCTTCGCATATCAGTCACTCTATGACACCTCATCTCATAATCATACAATACGGGTCTCAATACCTGAACCCTAACACTTGGCATCCTGTGCCCTCATCACACCTCCTAATCATACTGACAACTCACGTGCCCAAAAGAGTCATTCTCACATGGAAGGCAAACAGCAAGGGTGTGCGTCTATACTCAGAAATCTCAAGGAGCCTCCTATCCGATAAGGGTGATTAGCCATGTGTATGCTTGTGCAAGTATCCTAACATAGATCAGACCAACTATTAATTATAAGGAATAGAACGGACAACACCTATAATGTTTACACAGGGATATGATCGATGAAACATCAGCTCAGAATGCAATGATTTTTAACAGGGGATCTCCCAGGTTATCGTCCCGTAGTCCCAAACGTAAATACTCGGGGATCTCTCAGTATCCTCAATATATGTGCTGGGGATCTCTCAGTATCCCGAGGATCTCTTAGTATCCTCAATATATATGTACAGGGGAATCTCCCAGGTGCGGTCCCGTAGTCCCAAAAGTAAATATGTAGAGGATCTCCCGGGATATCGTCCCGTAGTCCCAAATATAAATATCCAGTGGATCTCCCGAGTGTCGTCCCATAGTCCATCTCATAATGCGCATGGAAATCTCCCAAGTGCAGTCCCGTAGTCCATAAGGAAACATGCAGGGGGATCTCCCAGAATACCGATCCGTAGTCCCAAAGTAAACATGCAGGGGGATCTCCCGGAATACCGATCTGTAGTCCCAAAGTAAACATGCAGGGGGGATCTCCCGGAATACCGATCCGTAGTCCCAAAGTAAATACACAGCGCAACGAATAGAAACAACAGTTACAGCACAACAAAAAGCTCGTTCATCACCCTAATACATACACAACATGACAATAATACAAGGTAAGACAAGTAAATCAACTCAAGGGCTATAAATCACAAGGAAACGATAGAACCGGCTCACAGGGAATAACCACAGAAAAGAATGCTGGCATAAAGAGAATAGTTCAACAACGGGAAAACTAACATGTAGCAACGATCCCACAATATACAAGTCAATAACAAGGAAATCAACACGAGTCAAGTAGTCCCAAATAAAGGCAAGTCAACAAGATATAAATTATCTAAACTCCTTTTAAGGTTGGACAAATTTTGAGGAAATTCGAAAATTCAATAAAGGGAAGATGATCTTAGCTTCACTTAAGACTAATCAATTTCAGGAGGGGTAATAAAAATTCTCAAATAAGATAAGCAACTATGAAAAGATAGCATGACAATAGGAGAGGCGAAATTCTTCAGTTAAATCAATTAGGAGTCAATTATGCAACAAGAGTGAATCATGAAGCAATTAATTCCAATTAAGCATGTAGATGTGAAACAAATAAATAGGAAACTCAGTCATGTCAAGAACACATTCCTACAGAGTGAATATAAAGACCTAAGAACTCTAAAAGGCCAATTTTTCCACAAATAAGTCCGAGCACGCACTCGTCACCTCGCGTACACGAACTACAATCAACATAGAAGACTCAAATCCTAAGGGGAAGCCCCCCACACAAGGTTAGGCAAGATACTTACTTACCTCAATCCGGCCAATTCAATACTCAATTTAGCTTTTTCTTTACCAATTTAACAACGCTCGGCTCAATCTAGCCAAAAACGACTTGTATACAACAAACAATGCAAGAGAAAATAATTTCAATTAACAAAACTATGATTCTTATACAATTTGTAAAAAGTCAACAAAAGTCAACTCCCCGAGCCCGCACTTCGGAACCCGGCAAAATTTACAAAAATAGAATACCCATTCCGATACGAGTTCACCCATACAAAAATTATCTAATTCCGACACCAGTTGGTCCCTCAAATCATCATTTTACATTTTTGAAAGATTTCACAATTTTCCCCCAAATTTTCCTTTAGATTCTCATGAATTTGATGTTAAATCTAAGATACAATCACAATATATAGTTCGAAATTGATTAGAGACACTTACGCAATGATTTGGTATGTCTCGGAGTTAGGGTTCAAAGAATATGAAAAATGAGCAAAACCTCGAGTTACACAGCTGAAAACAAGCTGCAGATGTTGCATTTGCGATCCAGGGTTCGCAATTGCGAACCCTCGCAAAAGCGAAGAAAGCCTTTGCAATTGCGAACAAGGAAGGCTGGAAAAGGTCGCATTTGCGACAAAAATTGCGCAATTGCGAACCTTGCATCGCAATTGCGATGGATATGTTCGCAATTGCGACCATACCAGAAGCAGCAGTTTTTCCCGACACAAAAATGAGCATAACTTCCTCATACGATGTCCAAATTCGATGATTCTTTTTGCTATGGCTCCGTAATTACGATACGGATCTAATGGTTCAATAAAAACTGAATATGGAGCTGATTTCCTTAATGTGTTACCCTTTATTCCCAAAGAAACGACGTTGAAACATCAAATAAGAGCGCAATTCAACCCAAAACACACCCGAGGCCCCCGGGACCCCGTCTACACACACAAACAAGTCATATAACCTAACACGGACTCGCTCGAGGTCTCAAATCATATCAAACAATGCCGAAACGATGAATCACACAACGAATCGAGCTATGAACTTCCAAATCTTCCAACTTCAAAAATTTGTGCCGAAACCGATCAAATCAACCCGGAATGACGCCAAATTTTGCAGACAAGTCCAAAATGACTTAATGGAGCTGCTCCAACTCTCAGAATTGCATTCCGACCCCTATATCACAAAAGTCAACTATGGGTCAAACTTCTCTATTTTCCAAACTTCAACTTTTCCAACTTTCGCCGAAACGCCTCAAATTACCCTACGGACCTCCAAATCCGAATCTGGACGCACGCCTATGTCCAAAATCAGTATATGAAGCTGTTGAGACTACCCAAAACCCATTCCGGGGCCGTTTACTCAAAAGTCCAATTCCGGTCAAATTCTCACCGTTTAAACTTCCAAAACTAGTTTCCTTCTTCCAGTTTGGCTCTAAATCATCTGTTAACTGAATTCAACCATGCACGCAAGTCGATACACATATTATGAAGCTGTTCAAGACTTTACGCTGCCGAACGGAGCTTAAATTCTCAAAATGACCAGCCAGGTCACTAATCTTCCCCCTGTTAAAACAAACGTTCATCCTTGAACGTGCCAAGATTCGCCTCGAAGTCCTCAAGTTGCTGAATGCACACTTCCAACATACACCTGCGGGTGATCCCACGTCACCCAAATCCACATAAACCTGACGACATAATCTCAACTGAAATTTAGCCTTTCTATCAATACCAATAAGCCTTAGAGCTAGAATTCTCACCTTCCATCCATTTCCAAAGACCCGATTCTAAATCCATACCCTGTATCAGTCTCAACCAGCTACATCAATTCGTGCCAACACCCATATAGTATAACCTTACAACATGACACATCGCACATAGGCCCACAATAACATTGTTGATCCTAATATTCGCTCGAAACCAAATTCAGCACCGACCCTAAGCCTCATACTCAATAGGGACCCATTCCAAACCTCCACAACACTGACGATGATGCAAGAACACGAAGACCTCATAACCAAACACCCAAATCAACAAGCCACAACCAACACCACTGGACATATACCCCGCAAGCTAAAATTCAAGAAACACAGGACGAAAATGACTGAATATGAAAGGAAAAACACATAGGAGAACTATCAAACAAGCCCGACAGGCACAACTCTCTATCAGTACCAACCTACAAAATAACACAACAAGAAAAGAATTAAAGCATATGAACAATTCACAAGGATCTCATACTGGTATAACTTCCACCATACACAGCCCGGTTCAAACACATCAAATCACATGAAATCACGAGGGTCTTACCCTCAACTCTGAATCACAAGTAGGATATACATCAAACCAGCTGAAAACTTTCACTAGACAAATTTCCATCACAAATTACAACAAGTACTGGCTCCCATACTGGTGGAGCATAAAAATCATAGCTCGTAGCCAAAAATACTCAGAAATCATATCAAGCCTACCGAAATGGACAATAGGAATTTACTACTAGTTTCATAACTCTCGATGATGAATAAAAATAGATAATAGAAACGGCTATCACTCACATAACCTTCCAACAGGGTAACACATAAACAGAGTGCAAATCATGAAATGCACCCATAAGTTGAGCAACAAATCGGGGAACTCACCCCGATAAGCAGAACAGTAATGAACTACTGATGGTTCTCCTCTATAACAAATCAAAATCATACATGAATAACATCATCTGGAGCAACGACCTTAAGCCCACTATATGAAACACATCAACCGGCTGGGCCTCCCCCCTCTTGGGCGCCCTTTACTCACCTGAATACCTTGCTGTGACACATCTGTCCGAAATCTGGGGAAATCTCTCACCATGTGGCTAGTATCTCCATACTCAAAGCAACCCCTCTACTGACGTGGTTGTGGGAAGTGAGCGCTACAATTACTCTGCGACCCATGAACACCTGAATCACTGTGAAGCCTAAAGCGCAAACCGAACTGGCTGACCCACGAAACCTTTACCATATCGCACCCTGCCTCAAGAATAAGGGCCAGCAGATCTCTCCGGTCCACGTGGCCTCCTCGCCTCCCTGTACTCCCTCTCTCCTGATCTCGTCTGTCCTCTCGCTCCCGATCCCACATGCCCCCTAATCGGTGAGCGATCCCTACCACCTGCTGAAATGAAACATCTGACTCCAACTCTCGAGCCACGCAAAACCGAATTGACTGAGGTACAAACTCTCTCAAAATATCTCCGAAAACTGAACCCATGTAAGTGAAGCTGCATTGGCCGGCTACCCAACTCATATGCCCGCCACCACTGATAAGCAGCTCCCTTAACCTGGAACGTAGTAATAGCAACCCGCTCGTCTCAACAATACCCATAGTCCTGATAATTCGATGGAACTCCTCTATGAAACCCATTGTGCTCTCTTGAGCCAAACCGCTGAATGTAGGAGGTTCATATTTTCTTGAACCTTGCAAATCTAAGTTACTCTACCTCGGATGTTGCTGCCTTGACCATGGGCTGAACTGGAACCACCAATTGTGCCGCCATGACACCTGGGACCTGACTAACAGAAACTCACTGCTCTAAGTGTGGTCTAGCTGCAGCATATACTCCTCGTTGACCTCTGCCTCTGCCTCTTGCGATACCTGTTCCAGAAGCAGCGCCATCGATAATCGCAGTTTTTGTCCTCACCATCGGTGAGAGAGTGGAAGGATAAAAGTTCAAACTCCAAGATCAATAAGCTCGCACGATAAGAATGAAGGAAGTGAGATTGTCCTAATAGTTACGTAGCCTCTCGAAGATAACTACAGACATCTCCGTACCGATCCGCAAGACTCTACTAAACTTGATTATGACTCGTAGCACCTATGAACCTAGAGCTTTGATGCCAACTTGTCACGACCCGATTTCCCCTCCGTTGGGTTTCGTGATGGCACCTAGTCTTAAGGACTAGGTAAGCCTAATATTTACAGAAGAACAACAATAATAAATAACATCTTAAAATTTTTCTAGAATGAGTCCTTTATATAATGAGCATATTCCCAAAACCCGGTAGCACAAGTCATAAGCTCTACAGAGTTCTGCTACCACCTCTAAATACAAACGTATGGAAATAAGTACAGCAGTGTGAATATAAAATAGAAAGGTGACTCCGAAGCATGCGAACGCAGCAGCAAGGCTACCTTGAGTCTCCTCGGCAAGAATCCGCACTGCTACTAGCGAACAATACCTGGATCTCACACAAAAAAATGTGCAGAAGTGTAGTATGAGCACACCACAGCGGTGCCCAGTAAGTATCAAGACTAACCTCGGTGGAGTAGTGACGAGGAATAGTCAAGACACCTACTGGTCGAATATACAGAACATGATATTTATATAGAGACTACGCGATACGGCTAACAATACAGTAATTATAAGTAAGGGAAGAAAACAGCAATTACTTAGCGGAACACCATAAGGAAAACACGGAAAGGTAAGCCAGAATACAACCCAAATCCGAAATCACAAATACAGTAAAGACAAGTCATAACTCAACAACACCGATAGTTTTCACCTTGAGTTTTAACCAACAAGCGTCAATCAAATAGTCAAACCTTTAAGCGATAAAAATGTTTCAAAATATACTTAATTCAAATAAGTGTTCTTTTCAAAAAGTGTCCCTTCAAAATAAATGATTTTCGAATATAATCTTTTCAAGTAGATAACCTTCACATATCAATCACTATATGACACCTCATCTCATAATCATACAATACGGGTCTCAATACCTGAACCCTAACACTTGGCATCCTGTGCCCTCATCAAACCTCCTAATCATACTGACAACTCACGTGCCCAAAAGAGTCATTGTCACATGGAAGGCAAACAGCAAGGGTGTGCGTCTATACTCAGAAATCTCAAGGAGCCTCCTATCCGATAAGGGTGATTAACCATGTGTATGCTTGTGCAGGTATCCTGACATAGTTTAGACCAACCAGTAATTATAAGGAATAGAACGAAAAACACTTATAATGTTTACACAGGGATATGATCAATGAAACATCAGCTCAGAACGCCATGATTTTCAAAAGGGGATCTCCCAGGATATCGTCCCGTAGTCGCAAATGTAAATACTCGGGGATCTCTCAGTATCCTCAATATATATGCTGGGGATCTCTCGGTATCCCGAGGATCTCTTAGTATCCTCAATATATATGTACGTGGGAATCTCTCGGGTACGGTCCCGTAGTCCCAAAAGTAAATATGCAGAGGATCTCCCGGGATGTCGTCCCGTAGTCCCAAATATAAATATCCAGTGGATCTCCCGGGTGTCGTCCCGTAGTCCATCTCATAATGCATAGGGAAATCTCCCTGGTGCAGTCCTGTAGTCCCAAAAGTAAACATGCAGGGGGATCTCCCAGAATACCGATCCGTAGTCCCAAAGCAAACATGCAGGGGGATCTCCCGGAATACCAATCCGTAGTCCCAAAGTAAACATGCAGGGGGGATCTCCCGGAATACCGATTTGTAGTCCCAAAGTAAATATGCAGCGCAACCAATAGAAACAACAGTTACAGCACAACAAAAAGCTCGTACATCACAACAATACATATAACCACAACATGATAATAATATAAGGTAAGACAAGTAAATCAACTCAAGGGCTATAAATCACAAGGAAACGATAGAACCAGCTCACAGGGAATAAATACGGAAAAGAATGCTGGCATAAAGGGAACAGTTCAACAACGGGAAAACTACCATGTAGCAAAGATCCCACAATATACAAGTCAATAACAAGGAAATCAACACGAGTCAAGTAGTCCCAAATAAAGGCAAGTCAACAAGATATAAATTATCTAAACTCCTTATAAGGTTGGCCAAATTTTGAGGATATTTGAAAATTCAATTAAGGGATGATGATCTTAGCTTCACTTAAGACTAAACAATTTCAAGAGGGGTAATAAAAATTTTCAAATAAGATAAGCAACTATGAAAAGATCGCATGACAATAGGAGAGGCGAAATTCTTCAGTTAAATCAATTAGGAGTCAATTAGGCAATAAGAGTGAATCATGAAGCAATGAATTCCAATTAAGCATGTAGAGGTGAAACAAATAGATAGGAAACTCAGTCATGTCAAGAACACATTCCTACACAGTGAATAGAAAGACCTAAGAACTCTAAAAGGCAATTTTTTCCACAAATAAGTCTGAGCACGCACTCGTCACCTCGCGTACACGAACTACAATCAACATAGAAGACTCAAATCCTAAGGGGAAGTCCCCCAATTTAGCTTTTCCTTTACCAATTCATCAACGCTCGGCTCAATCTAGCCAAAAATGACTTGTATACTTCAAACAATGCAAGTGAAAATAATTTCAATTAACAAAACTATGATTCTTATACAATTTGTAAAAAGTCAACAAAAGTCAACTCCCCGAGCCCGCACCTCGGAACCCGACAAAATTTACAAAAATAAAATACCCATTCCGATACGAGTTCACTCATACAAAAATTATCTAATTCCGACACCATTTGGTCCCTCAAATCATCATTTTACATTTTTGAAAGATTTCACAACTTCCCCCCAAATTTTCCTTTACAATCTCATGAATTGATGTTAAATCTAAGATATAATTACAATATATAGTTGGAAATTGATTAGAGATACTTACCCAATAATTTGGTATGAAAATCTTCTCTCAAAATTGCCCACTCTCGGAGTTAGGGTTCAAAGAATATGAAAAATGAGCAAAAACTCGAGTTACACAGCTGAAAACAAGGTGCAGATGTCGCATGTGTGATCTAGGGTTCGCAATTGCGAACCCTCGCAAAAGCGAAGAAAGCATTCGCAATTACGAACAAGGAAGGGTTGGAAAAGGTCGCATTTGCAACAAAAAGTTTGCTATTTCGAACTGGGCATCGCAATTGCGATGGATATGTTCGCAATTACGACCAAACCAGAAGCAGCAGTTTTTCCCGACACAAAAATGAGCATAACTTCCTCATACGATGTCCAAATTTGATGATTCTTTTTGCAATGGCTCCGTAATTATGATATGCATCTAATGGTGCAGTAAAAACTTAATTTGGATCTCATTTGCTTAATGTGGTATCCTTTATTCCCAAAGAAATAACGTTGAAACATCAAATATGAGCGCAATACAACCCGAAATACACTCGGGGCACCCGGGACCCCGTCTACACACACAAAAAGTATATAACCTAACACGGACTCGCTCGAGGTCTCAAATCATATCAAACAATGCCGAAATGACAAATCACACCACGAATCGAGCTATGAACTTCCAAATCTTCGAACTTCGAAAACTTGTGCCGAAACCGATCAACTCGACCCGGAATGACGCCAAATTTTGTAGACAAGTCCAAAATGACATAACGGAGCTGTTCCATCTCTTAGAATTACATTCCGACCCCGATATCACAAAAGTCAACTATGGGTCAAACTTCTGCATTTTCCAAACTTCAACTTTTCCAACTTTCGCCGAAACGCCTCAAATTACCCTACGGACCTCCAAATCCGAATCCGGACACACGCCTAAGTCCAAAATCACCATACGAAGTTGTTGAGACCACCCTAAACCCATTCCGGGGCCGTTTACTCAAAAGTCCATTTTCGGTCAAACTCTCACCGTTTAAACTTCCAAAACTAGTTTCCTTCTTCCAGTTTGGCTCTAAATCATCCGTTAACTGAATTCAACCATGCACGCAAGTTGATACACATATTATGAAGCTGTTCAAGACCTTAAGCTGTCGAACAGAGCTTAAATTCTCAAAATGACCGGCCGGGTCATTACATATGATCTACTTACCTTATTAGTCTTTTCTCACTATTGGTCGTCCGTTTATGGTATTACTTAAGTGCTTGCCTAACTTTGGCATGTACCACTTTTGAGATCATGCTGGAATGACTCGAATCTTTGGATTTTGGGTGTATTCCGTCTATATACGCTCAACAAAGAAAATGATTAAACCTAACTAGGGTTTGATACTCTCCATCTCCACTACTGATTCTGATTTGCATGTGGTATTTTCTTTCTTTGATTATACTTAATTGATTTTTTTTCATGTTTGTTCTTTCAATTTCTACTACTATATAAACCCCCTTCCCTGTTCCCCTTCTAAGGTCTGAACGACTATAATTTTTTACTATAGTTACTACCAGTATTTTCTCACTCATTCTATATTATGCTGAGACATCAATTTTGGCTGGCTGAAAGCCAAGGCAACCAGAATCTGACAGTTTTAACCTCTCTTAGTGTGAGCACTGCCCTGGGTTAATCAGAGACGCTTGGGAACTCTGACACACTGAGAACTTTGGGGTTCTACTTCTCTTTGCCATTAAAGCATTACTGGGACTGTTCTTCTTATTCGCTTATTTGATTATTCGCGACCGGTAAGTTTCTTTGGCTACATCAATTTTATTCTCTTTGGTCGTATTATGTGCTCTCCTAATTCACACCCCTAAAACGTCTATGAAGCACTGCACTACTAAGCCACTTTGCTTGTAACTTTACTTGCTCTAAGGTCTTTCATATGTCTCGACACTAAACTTACCTAGATTTTAGTTGTGTGATGTATTTGGCACATGTGCTAGCATGAATGATTTTCTAATTCTCCTAAACTTGTTTATTCTGCTGTGTTATGGTGATACGTGAGGTTAATCATGAGTTTGCTTCTCTGCTTTCTTATGGTTTGCTATGATAGCTTGGAAAATATTTTATTAAGTCACTCATGCATAACCTGATACCTTTTGAGGTTCTAACATTCATTATGACTTGTTCTCATGCAATTTATGTTCTATTGTGTGTTTGTTGACATGATCAACTCTGTACTCCTCAATACTAGTTAAACCTTTAGAGTAAACTTTACAACTAGCTTTTCCTATATGTGATCAACTATTGCTAGATTTTATGCATTTTTCTCTTACTTCTGAAAATTGATATGCCTCTTGTATTGTGACTAACATTTTGAATGTTAAAGTTCTCCCCTGCCTAGTCAAGTGATTACTCGATCATGAATTTGTTCTGTTAATATGTTTTCATTAGCTTTTCATGTTAGAACCTTCATGTTTAGACTATGCTCTACTGATTCTCCTAGCTTTCATGATTAAACCTTTTGTTTAAAAGTGCTTAAGGCTGGTTCTGACATGCTTTGTTTGGAACATCATTTGAAATGGTTTGCTATCCCATGACGATCAATCCTGTCACCCTAATGTCACGACCCGGATTTTTCACACTCGGAAGTCGTGATGGCACCTACTCGTGAAAGCTAGGCAAGCCGAGTATTATAAATTCATTACCCTTTTTATCAAGCATGTTCAACAATTCAAAGTAATAAGTGATTAAACAGCAGAATAAATTAAATAACCAGAAATGCAGAAGATGAAAACTTAATAGTTTAACCAAACATTGCTACATAATCTGAAGTACTATACTACCCAGAATTTGGTGTCACAATTTCACAGACGGTCTAAGAGTACTACAAATAAAGGGTCCGAAGAATAAATACAAACTGTCTCAGAAATATATAGAAAAAACAGTAGAGAAAGATAGAAGGAGACGCCAAGGCCTGCGGACTACCTCGGGTCGCCTGAATGGACTGAATACAGCACCCTCACTGCGGTCCAAACGCTCCGGTATCAGTATCTGCAAATAGTACAGAGTGTAGTATCAGCACAGCCGACCCCATGTGCTGGTAAGTGCCTAGCCGAACCTCGGCGAAGTAGTGACGAGGCTAGGACCAGACTACCACATAAACCTGTGCAGTTAAATCATATACAACGGAAAATAAAAGCAGATATTCACAGTTAAAGATGGGGAGGGGCAGGCATGCTATGGGGAGTATCAGATAACAACAAAATACTAGAGAAGAATGTAAAGAAACCATAATTTAGTTGCCAACAATAATGAGGAAAACAAACACAGTATTTACTTTAATTTCTTTCTCGTTACAGGCGTGCAACCCGCTCCAATTTCATATATTACCGTTGCAAGCGTGCAACCCGCTCCCTTTCATATATTACCGTTGCAGGAGCGTGTTGCACGCCTGAAGGATCAAAGAGTTGTCGGGTAAAGATATGATGGCCAATTTTGACCGAACGAAACGGTTTGAAGAAGATAGGCCGCGCCTTGGCTTCTAAGCTGCCTACATATCCCTGGTTTTGTAGGAATCAGGCCATATGTAGTTCTAGATTCGTCGGCGGAGTATGCCGATGGAGACTTTCCAAGAACAGACGCAATATCCAGGACGGGGTGAGTGGGCGGCTTGTGAGAATGGTTAAGGTTTGATATGGCTGCGGGAACTGGAGCGGAACTGCTCCTGCCGGGATGGCTGTTGCTCGCATGTGTACCTGTAATTAGAAAACAATACGAGCATATATTGTGCATAAATTTAAACATGATGCAAATTCTCATCGGACCATGAATATTGTCTTCGGACGGTTAGGATGACGTCCTTAGACCATGACGTCCTAGGCCATGAAGCGTACAATAAGGGATTCGCAGGCCATGAAATGATGCTCTCGGCCTATGAGGATGGTGCCTCCGAACCGTGATAAGAAGTAGTAAAGAAAGAGGTTATCAAGTGGCTTGACGCCGGTGTGGTTTACCTGATCTCGGATAGTTCATGGACCTCTCCGGTCCAATGTGTGNCTATGAGGATGGTGCCTCCAAACCATGATGCCTTTGAATAATGATATGCAAAAGATTAAAAAGGGTCATCAGGCCATGACATGGTGTTCTCGGGCTATAAAAAAGGTACCTCCGAACGATGACGCCTTTGGATAGTTTGGCAATCTTTCAGCCCATGAGATGCAGTATGTGGCGATCTTTCAGCCCATGAGATGCAGTATGAGGCGATCTTTCAGCCTATGAGATACAGTATGAGGCGATCTTTCAGCCATGCAGATATAATATGAGGCGATCTTTCAGCCATGCAGATGCAGTATGGGGCGATCTTTTAACCATGCAGATACAGTATGAGGCGATCTTTCAGCCATGCGGATGTAGTATGAGGCGATCTTTCAGCCATGCAGATGCAGTATGAGGCGATCTTTCAGCCATGCAGATGTAGTATGAGGCGATCTTTCAGCCATGCGGATGCAGTATGAGGCGATCTTTCAGCCATGCAGATGCAGTATGAGGGTAGAGCTTAACCTCGGAAGGCGGAATGGTAGCCTTATGCAATGCAAAATGCAGATGGAGACAGTGTTTAGTCTCGGAAGGCAGAATAGTAGCCTTATGCAATGCAAAATGCAGATGGAGATAGCGTTTAGTCTCGGAAGGCAGAATAGTAGCCTTATGCAATGCAAAGTATGCGGATGGAGACAACGTTTAGTCTCGGAAGGCAGAATAGTAGCCTTATGCAAGAAATAAAATGGCCAATGGTAGTAGAGTTTTCTAAGCTGATAGCAGATTGCGACATTGTGATTGCTGGGGACATTGTGACATACGGAATATCATTGGTGTGTGCGGATAGCAAATGTAGGTAAGTGCAACGGTTCTGAGAGTTGTATTCCTGAGCAATGTTCGTCCCATGGGTGTATAATATGTTTGATGATTTCGCAATCCAAGTGCCTGCATCCAAAGAAAAATCGTGAGTTTTGTAAAGGGGGAGGTTAGTTCGTGTCCCTGCTGGCTTTGCTTGACCTGCTCGGCTCTGATCTGGTGATACTGTATGTATCATTGGGGTAGCATTGCTAAACAACGCAATTTCAGTAATATGTATGATTTTGTAAAAAATATGACATGATAATAATAATTTTTAGATGAACCGATGACTGTGACGTGGTTCGGGACATTGCAACCTCCCTTACTATGGAATTTTGAGGGTCCTACTCAAAATTCTGCCCCAGTTTAATGGGTTGATGCTTCTGGCTGTTGCTTGCGACGATCGACTGAAATTACTTCGGAATTTTGAGGGTCCTCCTCAAAATTCTGCCCCAGTTTCCAATTGCGGGGGAAATGAAAATTTTATTGAATTGTGACCGAACCCATAGGGCTGCCTACGTATCCCCTCTTAAACGAGAATCAGGTCAGGCGTAGTTCAATTACATCATATAGGGAAAACATAAAGATCACACATAGTAACGCTTGACTGCATCTGAATTGATCGGCTTTAGCCAGACTTCTCCGTCCATTTCTACAAGTATGAGGGCTCCTCCTGTCAGAACCCGGTGGACCATATATGGGCCCTGCCAATTGGGAGAGAACTTCCCCTTGGCTTCATCTTGATGTGGAAAAATTTTCTTTAACACCAGCTGCCCCGGTGTGAATTGTCTTGGTTTGACTCTCTTGTTGAAGGCTCTGGACATTCGGTTCTGATAGAGCTGGCCATGGCAGACTGCATTCATTTCTCTTTCCGTCTATAAGGGCTAGTTGTTCATAACGACTTTTCACCCACTCTGCGTCGTCGAGCTCAGCTTCCTGTATGATCTTTAGGGAAGGAATTTCTACCTCAGCGGGAATGACGGCTTTCGTACCGTAAACCAGCATATAGGGGGTTGCCCCGGTTGATGTGCGGACTGTGGTGCGATATCGCAATAGAGCAAATGATAACTTCTCGTGCCACTGTTTATGCTTTTCTATCATTTTCCTCAATATTCTTCTTGATATTCTTGTTGGCGGCCTCTACAGCTCCATTCATTTGTGGCCTATAGGCTGTGGAATTCTTGTGTTTGATCTTGAAGGTTTCACACATAGCTTTCATCATGTCGCTGTTAAGGTTGGAGTCATTATCAGTAATAATTGACTCTGGAATTCCGAATCGACAAACAATGCGGTCGCGGACAAAGTCTGCCACGACTTTCTTAGTCACTGCTCTGTAAGATGCTGCTTCGACCCATTTGGTGAAATAATCGATTGCTACTAGGATAAACCTGTGCCCGTTGGAAGGGGCAGGCTCGATTGGTCCAATAATATCCATTCCCCAAGCGGCGAACGGCCAAGGTGAGCTTGTTGCATTAAGTTCATTTGGAAGTGCCTTTATCATATCTGCATGTACTTGACAGCGGTGACATTTTCGAACATACTGGATGCAGTCCTTTTCCATAGTCATCCAAAAGTAACCAGCTCGGAGTATCTTCTTTGCTAAGACAAAACCGTTCATGTGTGGACCGCAGGTCCCAGCATGAATTCCTTCTAGTAGCCTGGATGCTTCCTTTGCGTCGACACACCTTAGTAATCCCAAATCGGGAGTCCACCTATATAGGATTCCTCCGCTGTGAAAGAAGTTGTTGGACAATCTCCAAAGTGTGCGTTTCTGAGTAGGATTTGCAAGCTCTGGGTACTCTCCTTTTTCCAAATATTCCTTGATATCATGAAACCAAGGCTTTCCGTCTGCTTCTTCTTCAACGTGGGCACAGTAAGCTGGCTGATCATGGATCTTTACTAGAATGGGATCAATGAAAATTCTTGTCTGGATGTTGTATCATAGATGACAGGGTAGCCAATGCATCGGCGAACTCATTCTGGACTCTGGGAACATACTGGAACTCCATCTTCGTGAACCTTTTCCTCAATTCCTGTACATGATGCAGATACGGGAGTATCTTGGAGTTCTTGGTTGCCCATTCTTCACGCACCTGATGTATGAGCAAGTTTGAATCTCCAATTACTAGCAGCTCTTGAATGTTCATGTCAATGGCCATTTTGAGCCCTAGGATGCATGCTTCGTACTCGGCCATATTGTTGGTGCACGGGAACCTGAGTTTGGCGGACACCGGATAATGCTGACCGGTTTATGATACTAGGACTGCTCCTATGCCAACTCCTTTGAAATTTGCTGCTCCATCGAAAAACATTCTCCAACCGTCATAGGATTCTGCAATATCTTCTCCTATGAATGATACCTCTTCATCAGGAAAATACATTTTTAGGGGTTCGTATTCTCCATCCACGGGATTCTCGGCAAGGTGGTCTGCCAGTGCTTGTCCCTTGATTGCTTTTTGAGTTACGTAAACAATGTCGAACTCACTCAACAGGATTTGCCACTTGGCTAGCTTGCCGGTGAGCATGTGCTTCTGAAAGATGTACTTCAAAGGGTCCATCCTTGATATGAGATATGTAGTATAGGCGCAGAAGTAATGCCTCAGCTTCTGAGCTACCCAAGTCAAAGCACAACAGGTGCGCTCTAACAGAGAATACCGAGCCTCGTACGGGGTGAACTTCTTACTGAGATAATAGATGGCTTGCTCCTTCCTCCCCGTTTCATCATGCTGCCCTAGAACGCAACCGAAATCTCCATCCAATACTGTGAGGTAGAGTAATAGGGGTCTACCTGGCTCAGGCGGGACCAATACTGGTGGTGTTGACAAGTACTCCTTGATTCTGTCGAAGGCCTTTTGGCAGTCATCGGTCCATTTGGTGGCGGCGTCCTTCTTCAACATCTTAAAGATTGGCTCACAAATAACCGTAGACTGTGCTATGAATCGGCTGATGTAATTGAGCCTTCCCAAGAAACTCATCACGTCTTTCTTGTTCCTTGGCAGTGGCAATTCTTGAATAGCTTTGACTTTTGATGGATCCAGTTCTATTCCTCGGCGACTCACAATGAACCCAAGCAATTTCCCAGCAGGAACCCCAAATGCACACTTCGCGGGGTTCAGTTTCAGGTTGTACCTTCGCAATCTATTGAAGAACTTCCTCAAATCTTCCATGTGATCAGTGGCCTTCTTGGACTTGACTATGACATCGTCTACATATACCTCAATCTCCTTGTGTATCATATCATGGAAAATGGTAATCATGGCCCTCATGTAGGTGGCCCCTGCATTCTTCAGGCCAAACGGCATCATCTTGTAACAGTACATTCCCCGTGGTGTAATGAAAGCCGTTTTCTCAGCATCTTCTTCATCCATNTTCCTTGTGTATCATATCATGAAAAATGGTAGTCATGGCCCTCATGTAGGTGGCCCCTACATTCTTAAGGCCAAACGACATCATCTTGTAGCAGTACATTCCCCACGGCGTAATGAAAGCCGTTTTCTCAGCATCTTATTCATCCATCCAGATCTGATGATAACCAGCGAAACAATCCACAAACAATTGCAACTCATGCTTGGCGTAATTGTCGATCAGGATGTGTATGTTTGGTAAAGAAAAGTCGTCTTTCGGACTGGCCCGGTTGAGATCCCGGTAGTCGACACAGACTCTGACCTTCCCGTCCTTCTTTGGTACTGGCACAATGTTGGTTAACCATGTCGGGTATTCTACTACCCTGAGAACCTTGGCTTTGACCTGCTTGGTGACTTCTTCCTTGATTTTCAAACTCATATCAGGTTTGAACTTTCTGAGCTTTTGCTTTACTGGCGGACATGTTGGATCGGTTGGCAGTTTGTTAGCCACAATAGATGTACTCATACCGGTCATGTCATCGTACGACCAGGCGAATATGTCCTCATATTCCTTTAGAAATTCTGTGCATTCCTTCTTTTCTGATGGCGATAAGTGGATGTTGATTCGTGTTTCTTTGACGTTTTCTGCATCTCCTAGGTTAACAATCTCAGTCTCGTCCAGGTTGGACTTCGGTCTGTTTTCAAAATTCTCAACTTCTTTAACAATCTCCTCCGGTATGTCGTCTTCCTCTGAATCTATGTCCGTTTGTTGCCTTGTCTCATTGCATGTCATAGTCATTGGTTCATCAAGATAAGTAATAGTAATGCTGTATAAGTAAAGTAATGAGGAAAATAATAAGTGTTGATTTATAAGGAAAATTGAAATGCTTTGATAAATTCCATAACTGTTTTGAACATTGAAGATCTTATTGCGGAAATCAAAAATGCGAAAGGAAAAAATTAACTAGCAAAAAATAAAAGATAGTGCATGATGCTTGTTCAGCCTTGCTACCCCGAGGCTTGCCGGGCTCTGGTGGTTCTGATGGTCCAGTTGTTGAGGTATGCTCCTCTACTTACGGCTTGTATGGAAGGACCTTGTGGAATAAGATGATGTTGCCAGAGTGCATGAACTAACCTTTGGGGAGGGGAAATAAACAAAAAGTAAAAAATAAAAAGGTAACAAGTTAGTTAGGATTATATAAAAAATGTTGCAATATTTAAACACATAGTGCAGGAATATAAAGTGTGTCCTAATTTTGGGAACTTCGTTGTGCCCGAGGTGGGCCTAGCGACAAGTTGATTTGGAGAACTTGGAATGCTAAATGCCTCATTCCATTGATAAAAAGTAGAGGAATCCCAAATCGACACTAAATAAAGGTTGCTAGGGCCATTGGCCTTATTACATTTTATAAAAAGAAGAAAACTCCTATCTATTTTGTCCCAGAAGGACCTTCCCCAGATTCGGCATCCCTGGCTCTATCGAACAGCTTTCCCAACTCGCGAAGTCCCAGCAATAGGTAGGCTCTGGCTAGGTGTCCGCCTTCGTTTCCTTCGGCCTTTTGGCAGTCTTTGACCCTTTTGATAACTAGAGTGTAAACCTTTCCACCAGCTTAGCAACCTTGGGTGGATGTTGGTGACCATACCGAATCTGGGGACTTCGTGCCTCATATTTCTGCAAGGCAAATAAGGTTAGACCCTTACCCCCACCAGACTCGACTATTTAATATCAATAATTAGCATGAAACATCTAGTTCTCCAAATAAATGCACAGAACGTGACGATGTCCGTTTGGGTTTAGGGCAACCCAATGGACTTTCGGACAAGGCTATCTTAAAGAATCATTATGTGGACAACATAACTGACCCGGCTAGGTTTGACCATGATGCATGCGCAGTTTAAACAGAGTAAGGTTTCTATGGGGTTTTAAACTGGTACCCTTGAGCGGACAACTCAAGGGGGAAAGGCACGGAACCGTCGACTACACCGTTGATCGACTAGTTTTATCGCATATATGCCTTTTCCGGATTTAGGGGGTGGTAATATCGGAAGAGCGCAACCACTCATTATAAGCGTTGCTATGGTATTTGTTTGGCACGAGTGGAATATGATGTTGAGCATGATTATGCAATAATTAAAAGCATGTTGTCACGTATTTGCATGTTAAGAAAGCAATAAATACAACAGTTTCATAATTTAAAGCAATAATGAAGGGAAGGAACAAAAAGACAAGTCAGTTTTGCAATTGAAGAGGAAAAAGATTGAATGCTTAAAGGAATTAAACAAGTAATTGCACATAAAGAAGCATAAATTCACAATAATAGTCTGAAATGGTAAAAGCCTAAATATCCCCAGCAGAGTCGCCATACTGTCGCGCCCCCTTTTTCTCGCGAAATTGGGTTTATTCATTTTGGTATGGGACAACTCGTTCCTTTTGGGAACTGGGTTTGCATTTGAAGAGTCGCCACCTAATGATTAAGGTGCATTAGGACACCAATAGAGATTCAACTCTAAGCTTGCTTGAATAACCAGAGATTGGGTAAGGGCTTGAAATTATCCTAAGGGGAAGGTGTTAGGCACCCCTTAGGATCCACTAGTGTGGTTCCCGGCCAGACAGTTATTGTGAATTTGGGGTACAATTAACATGTAAGCAGATAAGGCTCAAGTAAGAGGGGATTTCAATACATAATGGTTTGAAAGAAAACAAATTTGAAAGAACAATCAAAGAGCTGATTTTTAAATAAGGAGTTACAATGCTGAAAAAGAATAAAGAATAAAGGAAAGGGGGGAGTCCTAGGTTTATTAAAAATATGGATCACCCCACACAATGTCCGGTAATCACTCCTCAATGAGGGGCTACACGTGACATTATTGCGTGATCATCATATTCATATCTACCCTTCCCACCCCGTTAAGGTATTAAAGCGCGGATTGGTCTCGATTACTTATTGCATGCTATTACCCGTCCCATTCCTATCAGTCCCGGAGGCATTTAGGACTACTAATCCTAAAAGGGAGGGATATTAGGCTTATTTGAAGTTTCAAAGGTAAAAATTCTAAGGCGACATACGAAACATATAAAGACTGCACATTAAAGAGGGAAATACATAAGCATAGAAGGCTCAAGTATACCTCCTCAAACAAAAGCACATAAATAGCATGACATGCACATACTTTCTATGTCTGATATAAAGCACATAAAGACGAGGGAAGTAAATTGTTGAGGCAGCTTAGCTTATTACATAACTCAAATAAGAACTCCGAATCAGGCTTGCCTGCTAGTTGTAGCAATTAACAAAGCGGAATTAGTTTTACAATTATTATCCTAAGGCTTGCCTGAGTGCTTAGACGGAGTCCTATAGGCATGATTTCTACTTAATTCAGAAGGTAGTAAGACAGTAGAACTCGAAATAAATTGTTTGATATCCTATAGGCATGCTTGCTAAACCTTGTTAAGTAAGGGGATTAGATTATTAAAAGAAGTTCAGAAGGGAAAAAATTAAATTAGACTAGTTACAGGTTCTGCAGGTGATAGTATCTACTATTACTGATTTTTAATCCCTATGAACAGGATATCTAATATTGAATGGGAATGAAACGAGTCTGATTTTATTTAAGAATCCATGCAAGCATGATTTCTATATGTTACTGATTTCAAAATTACGAATGTGATACTTATTTGTAGCCGTTTAGAACCTAAAGCATGATATCTAAGTGGCATGGAGAATTCGAATACGACCTATAGGCAGGTTATCTAGGTGTGAAATTGAACAAGCAGGATTTAGTATAAGTCCTAGAGACATGATTTCTAATGTAGTTTGAAAGTGCAGAATTAAAAGAAGTCCTATAG
>NC_031993.1:47547403-47548185 GCF_001879085.1 Nicotiana attenuata
GTAGTTAAGGTTACCTCAAGCAAAGCTTCACTTGGGCCTAGCACATTTGCCTTTGATCTCATGGTCAAAAACAAATTTGTTGTGTTCAGGATGGTGAAAGTCGTGGCCTTGAGACTCTTGTGTTGACCGATAATCATCAAGTGGTTTTTTCGGGACCATTGTGTGCTCAAATCGTATCTAAGGTCGTTGTGGGCCCCTGACTTTATGTGTTTAGCAATCCCTTAGCTTATGTGGTGAGTAATTGAATTGCAAGTCCAAGTCCCGAGCCATTGGTCTAGAACTTGCCCTGAATGTTTGTTGAGGCGAACTCCTAAGTGAAGTTTGACTTGAGACGTGATTATAGGCTCTCCTTGATCCAAATGATAGATCGGGGTAAATTAATTTAGTTTAAGAGTTAATTTAGGATTTAAATTAATTAAAGAAGAAAAGAAGAAAAAAAACTTTTGAAAATTGAAAAGAAAAAGAAAAGAAAATGAGAAGGGCTGTGATTTTGGGCCATTTTAGCACAGCCAATTAATTTCCCCAACCCGTTCAGATTTGGCCCAAAATTCGCCCACACCCGGTCCAAGCCATCAGCCCCCAAGACCATTGAAACGACGTAGTATAGGAGCGAAACTAAGTCATTTTGTGTTCTCTTATGATAAGTCAATCCCGGCCTTACATTTGCCATCATCCAACGGCCAGGAACACTTTCCCCATTTTCATTTATAAATGTATGAACCCCTTCAGAACCACCTCGTACTTCTTCACTTCATCTTCTTCATCTGAACCCAAATCCTAGC
>NC_031993.1:47551756-47552435 GCF_001879085.1 Nicotiana attenuata
TGAAAAAGAATGGAAGACATTTTCAAAATTAAACAAGGGGACTCAGAGTTGCTCAGAGATTTGTTGATAGATTCCAACGTGAAAGGATGACTTTACCCCGTGTACCTGATAATTGGGCTGCAATAGCTTTTGCAAGCAACTTAAATGATAAAAGTTCAGAAGCCACGAGAAGACTTAAAAAAAGCCTTCGAGAGTTCCCTGCAACCACGTGGAATGACGTTTATAACAGGTACAGTACGAAGTTGTGAATTGAGGAAGATACCGTACCTCAGTTTCATCATGAAGAAAGGAGCAATTCCAGGAGGTCAGAAACCGAAAAAAGATCAAGTAAAAACAGATACGATCTATATATGGGACCTGCAGGAAAAGACTCACGGTCAAAGGAGGATAATCAACGATATAATCAAAAATCGAGGAACAGAGAATCTGGTTCTTCATCAAGGTTCAGAAATGACCGAAACAGACAAGAGTCACGAGATGATGACAGAGGTTTAAAAGCGAGATTCGGTGGATATAATTTCAATGTCACTACCTCCGAGCTCGTAGCTGTTTTGAGGAGCATGGGAGACAAGGTATGGTGGCCGAAAGAGATGCGGTCAAATCCAAATAGGCGCAATCCAGATCATTGGTGCGAATTCCACAATGATCACGGGCATAAGACTTCAGAATGTAGATTCTT
>NC_031993.1:47555028-47589349 GCF_001879085.1 Nicotiana attenuata
ATGCTTTAGCCAATCTCGCATCTGCAGCAGACGTGGCAAAAGATGCAAATGCTTCAGTTGTACATTTATTTCATTCCATTCTCGAGCCTGATAAGAATGAGGTAAATTTTAATAATTTAACATGGGATTGGAGAAACGAGATTGTTGCTTTTCTGCAGTACGGAATCGTACCTGATGACAAAAGGAAGGCACACGCGCTCCGTAAAAAGGCTGCTCGTTACTATTTATATCAAGGAAACCTTTATCGAAAGATGTTCGGTGGACCATTAACAAGGTGTCTTGGACCTTCCCAAACAGAATACGTAATGAGGGAAATACATGAAGGACATTGTGGAAATCATGCGGGAGGAAGGTCGCTGGTAAAAACATTGATTCGAGCAGGGTATTATTGGCCTAAGATGGAAGAGGAAGCAAATAGTTTTGTGTCTAAATGTGATAAATGTCAAAGGTACGGGAATAATATGCATAGACCAGCTGAGTTACTGCATCCTGTCATAGCTCCGTGGCCCTTTATGAAATGGGGAATGGATATCGTAGGTCCATTACCACAAGCAAAAGGTCAGGTGAAGTTTCTACTTGTACTTACTGATTATTTCACTAAATGGGTAGAAGCAGGAGCATTTAAATAGGTACGAGAGAAGGAAGTTAAAGACTTCGTTTGGAGGAATATAATATGCCGCTTTGGAGTGCCGAAGGAAATCGTGTGTGATAATGGTCCGCAATTCATAGGAGCTCAAATCACAGAATTTTTTCAAAGTTGGCACATTAAAAGGATAACATCTACGCCATACCATCCAGTGGGTAATGGACAAGCGGAATCCACAAACAAGGTCATTATCAACAACTTGAAGAAAAGGTTACAAGATTCAAAAGGTAATTGGCCTGAGGTATTACCTGGAGTATTATGGGCTTATCGTACAACGACAAAAACAAGCACGGGAGAAACACCATTTTCAATGGTTTATGGTGCGGAGGCCTTAATCCCAGTTGAAATAGGAGAACCGAGCACACGATATGCTCAAGCAACGGAAGAATCAAATGATGAAGATATGCGGGTGAACCTTGATTTGCTCGAAGGAAGAAGAGAAGCCGCATTAATAAGGATGGCAGCACAAAAGCAAGTAACTGAACGGTATTACAACAGGAAAGCACGCCTCAGATTTTTTAAAATTGGGGACTTCGTGCTTAAAAAGGTGTTCCAATCTACAAAGGCCGCTAATTCAGGAAAGCTAAGTCCAACATGGGAAGGACCCTTTAGAGTTTGTGATATTGCAGGAAAAGGAGCATATGAGTTAGAAACAATGGATGGGAAAATTCTACCCTCACATTGGAATGCTGTCCACCTAAAGAGATATTACTTTTGAGAAAGTACGCATGGTCAGGTATCGCTATGTTAAAATTTTTCTTTGAATTGTTAAAATTTTACTAACGATTTTAGATGCTAGGCAAAAACCATTACCCGTGCCAAATGATGAGTCACGACCTGCACGACAAAATGGAATATTCTAAAATTCACAGCCCAAGGTTACAATTATGATGGAAATACACACGGGTTAGGCAGTCTTCATCTCTAATCGCATCTCCGAGTCCCGTATGTTTTTCTGTTTCAGGAAAAGGACCAAATTGAGAGAAACAAATAAGTGCTCGAGGCTTCATACTTCACCGCTCAAACACTTGGGAGACTGCATATTGTACACAGATACGTTCGGGAAAACAGATATGTAAACAAAAATCGAAAAACAAAGAGACAAGTGTCGAGCAGAAGTTACGGAACCTCAGCATTCATCATAGTGTTCTTTCCCATCAAAACAAATGAAGATACAAAACATTCATCATAGTGTTCAAACTCATGAGAACAATGGAGTCACCTCTCAAACCCTTCCTAATACATGAAGATAGGGTCATGACTATATACTGAAACGGGTTATAAGGAAAAACCTTGTTTGAATTATATTTATTTAGTAAAAATCTGTTACAAGAAAACAGTTACGAGAAAGTTATAGATGTATTTTAATACATGTGATATTCAAAAACTTGTCAAAGTTATTCCAAACAAAACATATGTGTTCCTATTTCTTTCATCGTATTGTAACACCATTATGAAGTTGAGACGTCTTCTTCATTAAGTGTCGTAATATATAAAAGGGCCCTCTTTTATAAGCCTCATGTTAATAAGTCATGAGAAGAATCATAAAGCATTTTCAAAGTTTAAAAATGCTAAACTATTCTATAAGTCCTAAATAGATAAGAAAAAGGCAAGAATAGAACATATTGAAGTACTAATAAACTTCTTGATATAGTTAATACACTAAGTAAAAACTTAGTCAACAAAAAAAAAAGTTTATACAAGTGCCCCATTATGATAACTGGGGACTTTTTCCAAAAAATCCCTTAAAAACTGACCAAGGGATAAACCCACCAATTAAGCAAATAAAAATAAAGTTTGAAAACATAAACTGGTCACTGAGAGGCTGGAACATCAGAAGTTGTGATATCAGCTTCACTTTCAGGAACGGTAACTTCTGAAGAAACAGCAACAGGAGCGGTTTCAGCTGGGATTGAAGTGTTAGATTCATCGAGGGGAGCAAGAGTCACGGAAGCTTCAGCTTCCTCATACTGAATCATAGAAGTTTCACCCTCGGGAGCTGGAATTGCAGCATTTTCAACTTCAACTGCCACAGCAGCGGCTTGTTCATTTAAAAGTTCTTCAGCCACGGGAGCTTCATCTGCCGGAGAAGGAAAGTCAAGTGGTTGTTGGGTCATCTCAATGGTTTTCAAAACCTTGGCCAATTCCGATAATAAATCCAAGTTTTCTTGACTTGCCTCAGTTAAAGCATCACGACGAGAGTTTAGAAAAGCCCAACTTACCTCTATGTTGAATTTCTCCTTAAGAAGTTCATAATTCCTTTCCCACATAGCAAGATCATTCTTTAACACTTGATTTTCAGCTAAAGTGGAATCAAGGGCAGCTTCAAGGGAGGCATGAGAACTCTCTAAGGCACGAACCTTATCAGAGGAGATTTTCAAATCAGCTTGAGCTTGAGTCAAGTTTTGTACTAACTCTCCTGCATACTCCTCTTTCTTGTTCAAAAGTGCCTTAAGTTCTCTGATTTCTTCACTTCTTTGATAACTGCTCTGAAAAGGAACACTCAAGGCGCTCCTTATCCTTCTCAGCTTTACTAAAAGAAGCCTTGGCTCCCGCTAATTCAGAAGTCAGAGTCCGCTTTTGCTGCTCCAGGTTACGGTTGCTTTCTTGCAATTCTTTTATCGTTTCTTGAGCATTTTTAAACTGTTCCTTCCAATTAGTTGCTTCCAGTTGGGCTTCCTTAGCTACCCTCTCAGCCTCGAGAATACTCTTATCAGACTCACGGGCTTTCTTTTCTAAAAGAGAAATTCTTCCCATCAATTCCGTGCCAATAAGGTTGGCCTACAAAGACAACTCATGAAAATAAGAATCTAGAGATAAAAAAAACTTATTAGAAAGTAAAGGAAGAATACCTTCAACGTAGAATGAACTATGTCATTCATCAAAGTTAAGCAACTGTGACTATCCATCTTCTTCTTCTCAATATCTCCAATTAAAGGCTCAAGCCAGACATCTGCTCCACCAAACTTCCTTAAAAGACTGTTATTAGCAGGAACCTCAAGTGTTACACTCCTCATAGCCAAACTTCTGCTACTGGAACCCTCCTCTGCATGCTGAACAGAGGAAGGGGGAGCTATAGAAGGAGGAACGGTAGAAGAGGTGAAAATAACAGGAGTCGAAAGAGTCGAAGCAGGTAAGGGAGCAGAAATTGGCAAAGAAGCAGGAACAGATAAAATGGGCAAAGAAGCACTTGAAACCAAAGGAGGAATAGAAGGAATAGGAATGGAGGAGGAAAGAGGAACTTCATCTAAAATCGAATCTAGTTCACCACTTTCGAAACCGTCAACGAAGAGACGTTGAGTGGATTCAATGGTGTCCCTTGGAATGGTTTCATCATCGGAAACAATATTAACTGGAGAGGAGGCACGAGCAGGAGAAATTTCATCTTCATCATCCTCAGAACCCTCTTCAACAACTTTCCTCTTTGACAGCGTAGCTTGTGCTCTCTCCAAAGAAAGAGGAGTACCAAAAGAGGCTCGAAGGGCAATAGCTACTTCAGCTGACATTCCTCGAATAGCAAATCCTGACAAAAAGAAGGATAAAAAGTTAAAAGAGGGGAAAGAATTTAACATACGGGAAATAATAAAGGACGCATACCATGAGTTTTTACTTTCCAACCATGTTTGTTGGAAATAGATTTCCAGGTTTGTGCTTCCATAGGCACGGTCTTCAAAATAGCATCTACCCAACCACGGAAATTAGGAACGGATTCCACATCTCCCATGGTTGCTACAAAAAAGCAAAAAAAGAATGAAATTAGAAAAGGAGTTGAAATAAAAAAAGAAACAGATACGGTAAGGAAGAAATACTTACGTGCAAGGTTCTATTTCTCAGGAAAAGGAATATTTGATTCACCCACCAAACCAACCGTGGGTACCGCAACGTAACGGGTGTACCAGCCTCGATCTTTATCATCTTCAGGGCTTACCAAAACCCTTTTACTTCTTGCAGTTAGGGTAAAAACACCATTGCGGAACAGCTTGGGGTGGTAAAGATGAATTAGATGAGAGAAGGTAAAATCAACATCAGCCTTTACCGATACATACCTTAAACAAGCTACTGCTCTCCATACGAGAGGGCCAAATTGAGCCAAACAAATTTGAAAAAACGACAGAAATCGAGTATGACTGAGTCGATAGCAGGAATAAATCCCAAAGTAAAGGGATAAGTATAAACAGAGGAAAAACCAATCCTATAAGAAGATATTCTCTGGTTTGGGTTAGGAATAACTATATGAAGGTCATCTCTCCAACGACAATCTTTTCGAACAGTGGAAATTAAGGGTTCAGTAATTAAAGAAGGATAGGTGTCAGCTCTCTCTAACTTAATTACTTGGTCACGAAGGGATTCTTTATCATGCTCGAAAGATAAGTCGGTTGGCACTATTTCTTCGACCAAAGGTTCTTGAATAGACTCAGAAGATTCTTTGCCTTTAGAAGAAGATCTATTAGTGAAAGAACCTCTAGAAATAGTGCCAGAGCTAGAAGAAGGAGTGATGGAACCAGAGGTACCACCACGAATGGATCCTAGGCCACGAAGTCTACCTCCTCTACCTCTTCTGTGTCTCACAGGGGCATTGGGGAAACTTCAAGAATTGGGACTCTCCTAGGGTTGTGATTTGAAGATGACATGGTAGAAAGATGTGAACAGAGAAAGATGTGAACAGAGGAAGAAGTGAATAGGAGTAAATAGTGAAATATTTGGTAAAAATTTGTGGAAGAAGGGTTAAGTTTATATATAAAAGCGACCGTCAAAGACTAAGAAGCGTAATGATGGAAAGCCTATAATAAAGGCAACTATCACTTCGTGAATAGTGGAGTTGAAGAAGCCTTGAAAAAAGGCTGCAAAATTGCAGAGCTAATGAGAAGGTGACACGTATGCAATGCATTAAATAGAAAAGACAACTGAAGCGTTAGTACTGTCATAGCATTAATTATGGCAAAAATTCCCTTTTTAATGAAGATCCACTTCCCAAATATTTAATTGATAAATAAATGGAAAGTGGGGGGGCTATCTTTATTGGAAAAAAACTGAATTTAAATATTAGAGATGACGTGTCATGACACGTGGACCGATCAAATAGTCAAAGCGTGGTACTCACTTAGAAGGCACGAGCAACAACAGATGCGGGAGAGAAGATACTTAAAGGCACGAGCTATTATTCAAATGAAATGAGACTCGTACCTGTTCGAGTCATTTAAAGCTCGAAGATCAGAAGGAATTGAAGACATGAATCTGATAGCGTAAAAGAGTCCAAATTCAGCATTAAATGCCAAATACGTTAGAGAATTTGTATTTAATAGGAATGATTGAGTAACGTTTCTTTTAATGTCATTTATTGCTCGTAATTGCCTCATTAAGACAAAGGCATTACACTTTCTCTTAGAATTAACTATAAAAGGAGAAAGTCACAACATCTGTAGGACACACGAAATATCATTGAGATTATACTGAAATATATACTTATTTATTGCTTTATTGATGTTCTCAAAGTCTCTCATTTCTTGATTATCAGTAACCCGATTTCTCTCTTAAATTCTAGCTTTAACCAAATATTCAGTTTTTTGGTTAAACAAAGGGCAACCATCTTTTTATTGATACAAGCTAAAGTACATAAAGATATTTAATCGCAATATGATTTTTTTTTTAATTATTTGTTAGTATTATAAGTATACACTCCGTATAGATTTATATATCTACTTAAATTTATATTTGAGTATTTATTCTTTTCAGCGAGTTTGACTTTGTATTTGTAGTTATAATATTTCTTATAAGTGACTATTAATATAATATGTGGTAAATACAAAAATAAATAACTTGCACATTTAAATAAAATTGTTGTAGTTGTATTATTCATATGTGTAGTGTACTCATAATTGTATTATTTTTAGCTACGAAACTATTTGTACCATAATCAGAGTTTGCGAAATTACATTAAAAGGTCATTATTGAATGATTGCTTTAACTTTATTTCTATTCCTTTTCTCTGAAATACTAATATTTATTCATATATTTTCTTTTGTATGTCAAACCATTGGAAGCAAACATGGATATCTCACAAAGCAAACTTGGATCAAAGTTCAATTATAAAAATATTTGTTTAGTTGATTCAAGTACGACACATACAATATTCAAAGAGAAGAAATATTTCTCTGATTTAAATATGTGTAAGGCAGATGTTACAACAATTTCTGGTAGTAGTGATTTAATTGAAGGCTGTGAAAAGCTACTATAACTCTGCCTATGGGAACAATACATACTATAGAGAATGCAATGTTCTCCTCCAAGTCCAAGAAAAACTTGTTGAGTTTTAAAGATATCCGCCGAAATGGATATCATATTGAGACAGTAGATGAGAATAACCTTGAATAGCTCATCGTTACCAAAAATGTCTCTGGCCAGAAAAGGGTTATTGAGAAGTTCCCATCTTTATCTTGTGGCATGTATTGGACAAGAACTAGTGCAATTGAGGCACATTCTATCGTAAACCAAAAGGTTACTGATTTCAATACTTTTGTACTTTGGCATGATCGGTTGGGACATCCTGGATCAATTATGATGAGACGGAATATAGAAAACTCAAATGGGCATCCATTAAAGAGTTCAAAAATTCTTTTAAATAATGAATTTTCTTGCACTTCTTGTTATCAAGGCAAGTTAATTATTAGACCATCACCAACAAAGGTTGGGATTGAGCCCCTGCGTTTTGGAACGTATACAAGGGGATATTTATGGACCTATTCACTCACCTAGTGAGTCGTTTAGATATTTTATGATTTTAATAGATGTATCTTCTAGATGGTCTCATGTGTGCCTATTATCATCTCGCAACCTCGCGTTTCCAAAATTAATGGCAAAAATATTTCGATTACGTGCATAGTTTTTCGATAATCCAATTAAGACTGTTAGACTTGATAATACTGCTGAGTTTTCATCCCAAGCATTTAATGATTATTGCTTATCAATTGGGATAAAAGTGAACCATCTTGTAGCTCATGTTCACACTCAAAATGGCCTTGCATAGTCTTTGATTAAACGTCTACAATTGATAGCAAGACCGTTACTCATGAAAATGAGGTTACTTACTCTAGTTTGGGGTCATGCCATTTTGCATGCAACAATGCTAGTTCGTCTCAAACCGACAAATTATCATAAGTATTCCCTGTTGCAATTAGTTTTGGATCATGGACCTAATACATATCATTTAAAAAAAATTGGATGGGCAGTATATGTCCCTGTAGCACCGCTATATCGCACCAAAATGGGTCCCCAAAGAAGATTAGGAATATATGTTGGGTTTGTATCACCCACCATTATTCTCTACCTTGAAACATTAACGGGAGATTTATTCACTGCTCGATTTGCAGATTGTCGATTCGATGAGAAATTTTTCCCAAAATTAGGTGGAGAAAACCAAACGAGAAATTTTGTGAAAATATCCATCATTATCTCATCTTGATCCACGTGCTTCTATTTGTGAAAAAAGAGGTGCAAAAGATTATTCATTTGCAGAAAATAGCAAATCAAATGTCAGACGTATTTACGGATCTGAAAAGGATAACAAAATCACATATCCCTGCTGAGAATGTTCCAATCCGTATTGATGTCCTGTTGGACAATCTTCTAGTGTCATAGATAATGAGTCAAAAGCACTCCTAAAGCGTGGATGACCATTGGGTTCTAAGGATCGAAATCATGGAAAAAGAAAAATAAATGCTCAAGATGACACTACGGAAGAGCCTCATGAAGAAATCCATGATGTAACCAATCTTGATATTCATGATGAAATCATTGAGCCTGAGACTCAAGAAAATAAAGAATTATTAATAAACCCAATTGATATTGAGACAAATTTGAATCGAGTGGATATAGTGGTGGATTATGTCTTTGCATATAATGTTGCATCTAG
This sequence comes from Nicotiana attenuata, assembly GCF_001879085.1. Taxonomy (NCBI): domain Eukaryota; kingdom Viridiplantae; phylum Streptophyta; class Magnoliopsida; order Solanales; family Solanaceae; genus Nicotiana; species Nicotiana attenuata. The sequence goes on from NC_031993.1 coordinate 47,563,584, forward strand.
CATATGCAAGATAGTGAGAATCTTGAACCTCAATCTGTAGGAGAATGTCGACAAAGACGTGATTGGCCAAAATGGCAAGAAGCAATCCAATCGGAGTTGGATTCACTTGCGAAACGTGAAGTTTTTGTGCCTATAGTCCAAACACCAAATGGTGTTAAGCCTGTTGGCTATAAATGGGTCTTTGTGCGTAAAAGGAATGAGAAAAATGAGGTAGAAAGATTAAGGCACACCTTGTTGCACAAGGATTTTCACAAAGTCCTGGTGTCGATTATGAAGAGATGTATTCTCCTGTTATAGATGCAATAACATTTGGTTATCTCATTAGTTTTGCGGTCCATGAAAAATTTGACATGCATTTAATGGATGTGGTTACAACCTACCTTTACGGTTCACTTGATAATGAGATATACATGAAAATTTCAGAGGGATTTAAAATGCCTGTCATAATTCAAAGTCCGAGGAAATGTTTTCAATCAAATTGCAAAGATTTTTGTATGGTTTAGAGCAATCAGGACGAATGTGGTATAACCGCCTTAGTGAGTATTTATTAAAAGAATGTTATATAAATGATGTCATTTGCCCATGTGTTTTTATAAAGAAAATAATATCGAAATTTGTTGTACTTGCCGTATATGTTGATAACATAAACCTTATTGGAACTCCAATAGAACTACAAAACGCAATTGATTATTTAAAAAAGGAATCCGAGATGAAAGATCTCGGAAAGACAAAATTATGTCTCGATTTGAAAATTGAACATTTGGCAAACGGGATTTTTGTTCATCAATCTGCCTACACAGAAAAGGTATTGACCGATTTTATATGGAGCATATCCATTAAGTACTCCGATGATGGCTCGTTCACTTGATGTGAATAAGGATCTATTTCGACCTCAAGAAAAGAATGAAGAGCTACTTGGTCCTGAAATACCATATCTTAGGGCAATTGGTGCACTAATGTATCTTGCTAATACTACAAGACCTAACATAACTTTTTTAGTTAATGTTTTAGCAAGATATAGCTTTGCTCCTACAAGGAGACATTGGAAAGGAATCAAACACATATTGCGGTATCTAAAAGAGACTGCCGATATGGGCTTATGTTATGGCAATGAATGCAATCCCGATCTTGTTGGTTATGCCGATGGTGGGTATTTATCCGACCCACACAAGGCTCGATCTCAAACAGGCTATGTGTTTACCTGTGGAGGCATTGCCATATCTTGGCGATCGACTAAGCAATCAATCATAGCTACTTCATCTAATCATGCTGAGATGATTGCTATTCATGAAGCAAGTCGAGAATGTGTGTGGTTGAGGTCTATAATACATCTTATTCGAGACAAATGTGGTTTGAAATGTGAAAACTACCCACGATTTTGTATGAAGACAATGCAGCATGCATAGCGCAATTAAAAGGAAGATTCATAAGAGATAGGACAAAGCACATTTCACCGAAGTTATTTTTCACACATGAGCTTCAAAAGAATAGTGATATCTATGTGCAACAGATTCGTTCAAGTGATAATATGGCTGATTTGTTCACCAAATCTCTACCGACGTCAACCTTCAAGAAGCTGGTGTACAAGATTGGGATGCGAAAGCTCAAGATGTGAATTGATGCACTTCTCAGGGGGAGTTAATACGCGTTGTACTCTTTTTTCCTTACAAGGTTTTGCCCACTAGATTTTCCTTGCAAGTTTTTTAACGAGGCAACCAAAAGGCATATTATTAAACATGTGTACTCTTTTTCCTTTACTAGAATGTTTTTTCCACTGGGTTTTATTTTAGTTAAGGTTTTAACGAAGCACATTACCTATTGAGTAGACATTCAAGGGGGAGTGTTATGAATAGAATTGTACTTAGAGTGAATGTTTATCTTTTAGAGATTTGTTTGTGGCTAAGAGGGTGTTTGAATTGGTTTATTTTAAGTGTTTATTGGCTTTTAAGCACTTTTTTAGTTTGTGTGGTGTTTGACAATGATAAAAAGTGCTTAAAAGCACTTACTTTTAGGCATAAAAAGTACAAAAATAAGCCAAAAGCCAAAAGTTGGGTATTACCAACTTATGACTTTTGGCTTTTAGCTTAAAAGCTACTCACTTTTTATAAGTCAATCCAAACACCCTCTAAGTCATTATTCCTCCTATAAATAGAGGAGTTTTACCCCATTATAAATCATCCCAAAATTCAATAAGAATTAGCTCTCTCCTTTCTTTGCAATATTATTCCTTTCCTTATTGTTTTATTTCAAGTTACATCTTGTAGTGGTATTTCGTTCTCTTAATCGACTTCGTTTTCAAAATCAAACCAAATATGCTTTTCGAAACCAAAATAACCCAAAGTAAGGTTTTGACACTATTAACATTAACATTCTCCAAAAAAAGTTCTCACAATATAATTCCAACATAATACTTCCTTCCAAATTCATCTAAGAACTTGTCCAAACTACTTTTGGATTTTTATTGGGTTTACTAAAATAAAAATTTTTTAAATTTTATTTCAGATATAAGTATGTTTCCAAGAGTATTTTTCAAGAACACTCGGACTAATTCTCCAAAACTAAACCAGAACCAAATCCAAAGGCGTCAAGATCATTTTATAATGGCAGTTTGAGGGATGTAATGTCCTATTTTACTGATAGAAGTGAAGGGATATCATGATACACTTGTTATTAGATACAATTAGGCGTCGCAGCCGGGCGGATTAGACGGGTCGAAAACGAGTAGTGCAAAAATGGATAAACTATCCGATCCAACCCATATTTAATACGGATAAAAAATAGGTTAACCGACAGATAATATAGAACACCCCATTTGAGTCTTTGCAAAGGTAAAAGTTAAACTCATTGGTTATCCATTTTTTAAGTGGATAATATGGATCTTATCCATATTTGAACTATTTTTAAAAAGTTTATTATCCAACCCAATTTCATGAATAATCAATTTTTTATCCATTTTGCCAGCACTAGATATGATATACCATGTTAAACTTGCAATCTAGTTTTATCCATTCTTTTAACATAAAACTCCTCCTGTACTCTCGACGTGATTAGAGAAAGGTAAAGAGAACATAGACCACGAGCATAGATGTAGGGTAATTTCAACCACAACATTAACAAACGAGATATCTAATAAGCCGGATCAAGAAGAAAATTCTTTTTCCCCAAGAATTTAATTCAAGAGACAAGTAGAATCTCTTCTTATTCTATAATTCAATGGAATATATACACACGAAAGCTTGTGCTATTCTAAAAGAAAATGGACCTCAACTAGGGTGATCAATTAAGCAACTGCCTCCCTCATTCCTTTTTGGAAGCATTTGCTTATACTACATATTTTACATTGCTTGCAAGTTTCCTATTTGCAATACATCTTTGAAATTGGAAGCACATCTTTCTGAGCATTTGCCACTTTGATGCTGGAAAATGCCTTGCTTCCTAAAAACCAGCAGGCATTCTGTGCCTTAACATTACATAGCGATAACCTATATGGGATTCTTCCCCTTTTGATCATAGGCAAGTTAAATGAAATTCTTCCTTACTGGAAAAAGAACTTCCTAATTCAGATCCTTGCTTGTAGGCTTAACTTTTCAAGGGAGAGAACAATGTGAAGGATGCTCTACTGTAGAATTAGCTACTAAGTGTATTTTCATTCTGTGTTGCGTTCCGAACCTTGCAGAGTTTATGGTTCAGGAGACTTTGTTGACACAATAGCAGGGGGACGTAGTTCCAATGGAGTCTTGCCAAGTTCAGAATAACTTCCTATGCATATGGTATCACCTCTACCATGCCAAATGCCATCTTGGACATTGTTCATCTCTAATGTTCTAGCCTCCTGCTCAATAAAACAACAAAAATTAAAACCGAATTACAGAGCGAAATATGACATCAAGCTTCACAAACTACAAATCCCGAGATTTTGTTTTTGTGAGATCTATGCGCTTTTTGTTTATTTCAGCTTTCCTTGGGGACTGACTGTGGGTGAATATGTATATGACAGACAAAAGTGAGAAGCTACATGCAAATTCACAATACCATACGATACAAGTAAACTCTACTTTGGTTATTCTTTAATGCAGATTGAATAACAGAACAAACCTGAGATAATGTGCAGCATGGACAGGTCAAATGGAAGATGCAATCATCCAAAGAACTATCACCCTGAAGAAGTGTAAAAGAGCAAGACTTAGCTATCACAACAGTCAAAGACAAATGATAAGAGATCATGTAAAATACTGTGGCTAATCCACATATGGAAACACTCATTAGCAATTCAGTAGCTCAAAATACAAAATACAATAGAGAAGATATGAGAGAATGCGTAAACTGATAAAGAGGGTAGGTTTAAGAAGAAAAACTAAAGAAGATTGGTGATTCTTTGCACAAACTGGGTTGCGGAAAAACTATTAATAGCACTAGCTACGGTAGATTGATTAGACTGATCTTCTGAGGACCAAATATCTTGTAAAGGCAAAAACTTCAAGAACATATTCTACATACAAAATTACAAACTATGAAACAATTTTATCATGAGGCCAGTTGCTCTATTCTTTCCATGCTAGTATTAAATTTCAAATTACCTAGTAATATAATCACTGGTGAAAACACAAGCTAGAAGTCAGAAAATCATCAGAAGACCCTCCCACCGTCTCAGAGAGCGGGATAAAGGAAAGAAAAGGAGAAGTACTTCGAGCAATTTACTCGGCGTTCACAAGACTCAAATCCAAATACGTGTTGGCTGCTTCCAAGGGGTTAATATGGTGATGGAGAAATAAACTTAAATTGAAAGAGGAAATCAAAGGTGACTGGCAAGAGTCATCCATCTTAACCCCATAAAGTTTAAAACAGGTCAAGAGCCATCCATCTTACCCCCATAAAGTAAGAGGCGGGATGCAAAATAATGGTGCTGGAGGAGGATTGACAGTGCCTACGTTCAAAGTGGATCAAGTAAAGTATTGGTTCTTGCACAGGCTCAAGAAATATAGGGTGTGCACATTCCTCATTAGTTTTTGTATGTAGGCTTATTAAATCAAGGGCAACACTTCAACATCCAGATAAAGAGGAATTATAACAGAGCTCACTTCAAATTCTACATTAGGAAAATTGCGACCCGGTCCATTCTTGGAGGATCAAACTTTAGGTATCTAGAACACTGGCTATACCCTTCTCAATTTTTCCAAAACCTCATCCCTCAACTGCTCCCCCTTCCGTATTATCAAAGCTACTTCTACTTCCTCTGAATCCAATATTTTATGGTAATCTACTGCAAAACCACCTCAATCACGATATTCAACCACTTTCCCACACATAGCTTGTGCAACTCTAGAAAGGAAATATACAGGCAGAAACACAAAAGTAACAATGAAAGACAAAGATAAGGAATTAAAATACTCACTCTGATGTTGAACTTGTTTCTCATTTTCGTGCGGTGATAACCCAAATATAATCCAACTGAGATTATAAAACCACCGCCTATGTAGAGAAAGCAGTGCTTCTTCGTGACAATGAATGCTAACATGCTTAGGAGAGCAACAAGACTGAGAATCAAATAAATAGAGCCCTGCAAGACAAGTATATAAATCTATTTCAGTACACGAGTACTTTATGTATGCTGATAAACCAATGTTAAAGTATCAAACAGTAGATTTTCTTCCGTTCTTATCTAGAGTAACAGATTATACACAGACATCGTGTTATGGAAATCACCAATCCAGAGTCCACTACATTTTTTTCTATTTTAAGATGTACAATAATTAATCACCAAAACCCTTCTAGTTCTAACCAATCTATGTTGACAAGGTAAATTAATAATTTAAGATAGATTAATGTTTACCAACTACAATACATAATTAAAAGAGGCCATAGCTAATCGATATAATAGAAACAGATTTAAAGAAGACTTTGACCACGAGGGATCAGAAAGAAGTTGAGGGGGTGGGTAGGTTTAACAACATTGACTAACATGGATTTAAATGTGATAAAAATATTGACCTGAACAAAGCAGGAACCAAAACCAGCACGTTTCATATTCTTCCCAAATCTGTACCATGGGCAGCTGCAATACATGAACAGAAATTAAAATCACCACCATAATCACAATGACTTAGTTGACGATGAATTGAGAACAAGAGAAAAATGTGCAATAGAGAAATTAAAATAGTCCATTTCATGGCTAAAAATAGAAAATTCAAGCAAGACTAGTAAATTTTCCTGTACTGAAAGAGGGTTTGATGGTTCCCTATCAGCTGAAATCAATTACACCTTCCTAAAAGGTGTCCCCAATCCAAACAGAGGCTAACAAAACAAAAGAGGAAATGAAAAAGAGCCCAACTATCTTCTCCAAATCTGTTCTATACAGAAGATCATTCCTTGAATTTCCAAAGAACCAAATTAGAAACTAATATTTAATCAATCGATTCAACCAAACCTCAATCTCAACCTAATTGAAAAAAAGTTACTAACTTCAATTAACAAAACCCAAGAAAGAGAAAAGGAATAAAAAATGGAGGAGCAGCAAAATGAAGGACACAACAAAAGTAAGAAAATTCTAGTCAATATCGTAACCAAATACTCCAAAATCAAAAAACCACATCCGAAAATGTAAAAAACAAAAACATGAAATCAACAGGAAAGCTGGGAAAAAAAGATGAGAAATTTACCAAAGGGATTGAATAGCGATGCGACGGTCCTCAAGAGAGTCACAGAAAAGCTCGCCTTCCCACATTCTCAAAACAGCTCCTCCTCCATAATCATAACCAACATTTTCTTCATCTCCATTATTCAAATTCAACTTCACCCACTGTCCTTTTTGTGCTTGTAGTGCCACCGTTGAACACAACATATCAAAATCCACCACCCTCACCCCTTCCAACAACCTCTCTCCCTCTTCATCCACTTCTCTCTTTTCCATCACATCCATTTTCTTCCAAAATTGCTCCTTCAACTGCACCTCTCGTTATAGCAGATTTATATAATCAACGGAATTAGTATTCTGGGTTGAGGCGCAGTTTTGTCCGAATAGAACGGAATAGATATAGATGAGTTATGTAATAGCAATAATAATTGTTGGGATTGAGACAAAGTTATATATTTGGTAATGAGGATCGATGTGGAGCATAATCTGTTGAGTTATTTATTGGGAGGAGGATATGGTGGCTGGATAATTGGTGGCGATTCTATTATTGGCAAAAAATAAAAAGGCATTTTGGTTGGCGCGAGAAATAATGATGGTGGGCCCCTTATTATAGATGACAGATACAGCTGGTGACACGTGTGCTCGTGAATATAGCTTTGGAGGGATTTTACTTGAGAAATATATCTGACTGACATTAAATCAATAAGAAAAGCATTCATTAATTAATGCATCATATGGGGAAAAATTAGTGCAACATGTGATTCTTGGATTAACAGAGGAACTATTTTAGTCTTATTCACACCATCATAATTTTTTCTTTTTTCCACAAAGTCAAAGAGGAAAAACTTATACACACTGATTTTTATATTAGACTAAATAATACTACATGGTAAATGTTATTTATACACACTACAGATTTAACTATGATGAGTTTACTCATATTTGCTGGGATTTTTTTTACTCATATTAAGTTATATATAGCATAATAATCAAGATGATTTCATGTAAACATCGAATATGAAAAGTCTTTTTCGTCAATAGTAAAGTAGGCAATACCTAATTAGAAGATAATATCGATCAAACTCACAATAGCTAAAAGCAAAAGTATGTGTGTGATAATAATGTGCCTACATTCACTCTTTTTATTCAAACTCTATATGAAATAAAAAGTCAAAAAGTATAAGCGTGCAGCCAAGTTAATTAAAAAGCTTGGTCCTTTTTAACTTAATTTAAATTAATTCATAATTATTTTAAGGTTTTTGGCATTTATAATTCATTAGCTCAACTAATTCGAATTTACCGTGTAAGTTCATTAAGGAGAAAAAAATATTTCTACTAAGTATTGTGATTTGCATTAATTATTCTTTGATTTCATTCATTGTTATTTTTGGACCACTTGAAGCAAAGGATTGTAAATTGAAAGGGGTTGACTTAATGATAGCAGTGTGAACTGGAGCCAGCCTACCTTCTATTAGCTGTATCTATATGTTGTATGTATTTGGTGGGTGTTGTGCTAATTATATTATTATTGGGGTCTCAATCATTATTGATCATGAATTAAATGCTCTTTGATTCCTAAACAACGTTATAAAATATTAATTTGTTACTGGATCCTTTTTGAGAATAGAGTTAGAATATTATTTTGTCTATATATAAAGATAGGATGATGAATATGACCAATAATAAAGCAACTTATATTAAATAATTCTGCTAGTTGTGGCTGATGATTGAATAAATTTTATCTTTTATTTGATTTGTTTGGACGAGGACGGAAAGATGATTAAAATTTAAAATCTTTTTCATGGAGTTTAAATGATGCAAAGAAAATGTTAGTCCACTAACCCCGCCTTTCTTCCTAACGCCAACGAATTGGATCGAATTTATTACGTCTAATTCAAACTTTATATGTATGTAAATAAATAAAAATACGTATATATATAAAGAACAAAAACTCTTGCTCCTACAAGCAAGGCTGTAAAGCGGGAGAAATTCAAAAATAGTCATATTTAAGTGGTCGTTCAAAAATAGCCCAGTTTCAAAAGTAATCGAAATCTAGCCACTTTTCATGTAAAGATAAATTTGAGCGAAAATAGTGTCCAAAACCCAAAAAATACGCCAGTATATTATGCTGGAGTTCCAGCATAAGTATACTTGAACTCCAGCATATTATACCGGAGTTCCAGGATAAGTATGTTGGAACTCCAGCATAATATACTGGAGTTCCAGCAAAGAATACCGGTCCAGTATAATATGCTGGAAGTTCATACACAAATGCTCGAATCTACACTATATTATGCTGGAACTTTCCGTGTGTTGGAGTTCCAGCATAATATGCTGGAAGTTCATACACAGGTGCACCGAACTCCAGTATATTATGCTGGACCGGTCTCTGTTGCAGCAAAATAGTGGCTATTTTTTATTGACTTGGTAAATACTAGCTATTTTTGAATGACCAGTCTGAAAACTGGCTAGACCGTGCTATTTTTACCTGTAAAGCTGAAACAGACCAGAAAGCTAACAAAACATAAAAGTTTCACTAAGTAAATGATCCTTTCACGTAATACAACTTGCCACAATTCCTATAGCCTCTTTTTCAGGTTTCTGCGTACAAAAGCGTAACTCCAATTTATCGTTTTCTAGTCATTTCTATTTGCGGTTTTGATACAAACGGAATTTCGTTCAAAGGTGGCATTACTGAAAACACGGAAGAAGGAAATAGGCGAGGTTTTCGATTCTTGTTTGATGACTTTTCACTTTTTCAAAAATCGAACATGTTCTCTTATGCAAATCTTCCTTTATCACAACAATTACACAAACTGAAAGCAGTGTTTTAGGGAAGAGTTTTATGGTTAAAATGTCACAGTTTAAAACTCACGTACACGTTCGAATCATTGAAGCCACTATTATTTGATTAGACCCATCTTGATTTTTGAAAAAGAACTTATAGGGCACTTAAAGAGCATGAAACCTTAGTTTAACTATGTTCAGTTAGTTAAATTAAAAGGTCTCGTTTGATTCAACTCATGAACCCACTAAGAGTGTAGTACATCTTATTTTAATATGATAATACAACTAGATAATAATAACAATAAATTTAAAAAAAAAAAAAAATTGGGTGTGTACAAGGCATATAACAAAAAGGATTCCTTGGTCATAAATTCACAAAATAAAAAGGAAGCAGGAACGGTTTTATTTTTTAAACTAGCAGGTTTTGTCTTTTTTTTTTTTAGCACCCTAATTGAAGTTGTGGAGATGGTTCAATCACCATTTAATAAAGTAGGAAATCAAAAAGAACTTGTAGAAATGAAAGTGCATTTACTCCTTTTTACCCTTTCAAAGGTGGGGAAGGATTCGTGATCAAGTCCAAGTTGGTTTACCCATGTTTTTGTATTTAAAAAATAAAGCAAAAGCAGTGGTGGGGAACCAAAGTGGCCTAGAGGACAATGATAAAAGAGTTGTCTATTTGGATAAGGTTCAGATGAAACACCTCAACTGTTGCACATGAATGGTAAGCCTTTTTGTAAGTTGCAACAATTTTGGCCATTATTTCCCCGAGTTCCAAAAGGTCACCTACACATGGACCAATTGACCATACTATTGTATTAAAGTTGTGGCCGACTAGGAGAATGTGTTTTTCCTCAATCTTTCGCTTTCGGATATTTGATAATGCCATTTTGTATACTTATAGAATTTGAGCGGCTCAAAATTGACGCTTTCATATTCAACCTACTTTCCTTCACTTGATTAGATCATTCCTGGAATATAAACACTTGACCTAATATTTGATAGGTTTAATTATTAGAGTTCAATTCATGACTCGGAAATTTCTACTTTTGTTTATGTTTTTTGGACGGCAGGATTCAGTTTTTCATTATCATACTTCCGGTTTTGCTGTTTGGCTTTTGAGTTCTAAATCAGCCCCCAAAATAAACATGAAAAGAAATTTGAAATTGTTCTTGGGGATGAGATTAATGTTTAGCTAAAAAGAATGAAAAGTTGTTTTGATTTTGAGTCGAGAATAGGTTGACAGAAAACAAGTCGCAAATTTCCTCTCCCTTCACCAACCCTCAACGTAAATACAGTTATATGAAACTGATAGCTCCATCCAACTCCAAGAGTGGATGGGGTAGTTTGCCTAAGATACAAGTGACTAAACGAACAATGAAAAGCGTCAGCTACCGCTGGAGGAGCGAGTTTCAATCAATTTTCATATGAAATAGAACCCTTGTGAAATGGAAATGCTATAAGTTACAGAAGTTGCTTTCACAGAGCTGTAGTTGAACAAACACAACGAAAGAAAATACTGAGCGTTCCTTGTAGAAGACAGTAAAACCAAATTTTACTACAACATAACAAAACCACTTTAATGCGCAAGCTGGCACACTGCAGGTTATGTCTTCATGGCAGGTCTCACCAGGCCCAACCCGCTTCCACTCCCCAAGTGTTTGAAGTCTTTTGCTTCAAGATTATCTCCATGGCCAGCAAACCCTGTTCCTCCCTTTTCCACATTCACCAGATTTCTATCTTTACATGGTTTGTCACAGACCACGCAAACCTTGTCTACAGCCACAAATTTCTCTGCACATTTCTTGCAGAAGACATGTCCACAAGTATTAAGTGCTACAAGTGACGAAGTATTGGTTAGTGTGACCTTGCAACTGGGACATATGAAATTCTTGTCAAGAGACTTGGTTTTCTTCTGTGCACTGGTATCTTCAGTAAAGTGAATAGGGAAAAGGTTTTTCATCTTAAGTTTTTCGTTCCCTTCAGGACAAACTGTGCTTGTGGATGGGGCATCCACTTTAGCAGGTGCATCTGGTGTTGCAGAGGGCAGCCAAAATGCTTTCATGGTTCTAAGTGCTTCCTCCTCGTAAGAAGTGGTCTTCACGCTATTGGCCCCATGGAATCCATTCTTGTCTCTGTTGTAGTTCTTATCGTTGTACTGGGGCACTGGACCATGATTCTGTTGATCAAATGCCTCAAGCTCCCTGGCTTTCTGCAGCATCAACCCCTCCTCTTCATCTTCTTTTTCTTGCTTCTGCTGAGCTGCATGAGCAGCCAACTTTCTGCAAGACAAAGTAACAGCTTCTCAAATGAAATTTTCCAAAGGATGATTCTGAGATTACACACAAGTATGTTCCCACCCCACACCCCCTTTCACTCCTCACTGCCTTTTTTTTCATCAGAGAAGTGCAGGTTGAAGAAAGATCTACAGATGTATTAGTCAATGTTATCCCTTCTAGGTGGAATGTGGACAACTATTTTATTAGTAGGAGGAACTAGCAACAGACATTGCAACTTAAGATCATGTAGCTGTATCCTTCGAACAGGCTGCTGTGTTCACTTGAAAGGGATTCCAAACAAGTGTTCACTATTCAGTACGAAGACCTTTATTAGCTAGTTTATCTAGTACTCCCTTCTCCCACCAAGTTATGGGACACAATTTAATTGGACTTGGAGACCAGAAATAATTTTGACTAGCATATTATCATCAAAATAATAGAAGGCAAACATTAAGGTGGCTCGTGAAAAATTTCAGTGTTATCCTCTTTTTCTTTCACTGCCATATTAGTATCGGACTGAAATGAGCTTAAATGGTGTCATGGATAGTAAGGATTCACATTATCATACAGCATCTCCAATTTGCTTGGGATTGAGGCATAGTTGTTGTACTTGCATTTCGGTATAGTGGTAATAGTAAAGAATAGCATTAAAGAAGCTGCTGAAAAATAATAGTTCCCTTCTTAAAACTAACCATGTCATCAAATTATTGTAATTTGCAAGTGCAAGAGACTCTAGTTTATATCAATAACTAAACAACAATATTGGGGACCAACGATGCACTATTATATATCTTGCAAATCAGCACCCTGTCCAAATGATATGGGTACATTTGCAGCTAAACCAAAACTCCCTTAATTGATATGGCATGTAATAAGTCAATTCCACAACCACAACATAGACTAACATATCCAGAGGCGGTATTCAATAATCCACATTTAAACATGATGGGTTCAACCTTTATGTTCTTATCACCAAACCCATTATATCATTAACATTATGGATTCAAAATATAACATTTATTGAAATTTTAGTTTTCACATATATCCAAGCTCAATGTCAAATATGCTGGGTTTAGTCGAACCCATACGTTATTATCTACATCCACCACTGAACATATCAAACAGATCTTCTTCAAGATACACTGCACCATAACTCCATAAGCACTATCCTACAACCTCAGACATCAAACAATTAGCAAATCCTAACTAGAACTACATTAAGGACAAAAAAAGAGGAGCCTCTTAACCAATGAGATATTATGTGTTTTGGTGTCAAATGGATGAAAGCACTAGCTATGACCCTCGTAGTTGCTAATTTTGAGATATACTGCAGTATCCTCCTCAAACTACTAGTCTCCCAGCATTATAAAGCCATCTCAAAGTTCCACTTACCAATCTACTAAGAAAATTTAACTTAAAGCCAACCTCCACAAATCACTCCTCAATTAAAAACCACACATATTGTCAGTTTCTCTTAGCTGAAATAGCATTCACAAGCAGAATTTTACAAACCTGGACACAAAATTGAGAAATACTACAAAGTAAATGAGATACAACTAAGCTAGCCATAGGATTTAAGTAAGGGCAAAGCAAGACATATTCATACCAAACGCACCTTAAGCATAAAAATAAACAAGGCAATCCAAATAAAATTATATTTTTCAAATCTACAAAAATAGGCACCTTTGGATATCCTTTTTTTGGGACAGAAGGCATTCTAGAATGCACTCTTTGCAAAAGACGTGTCCTTTCTGGCAACACAAAGGATCGATATAGGGTTTTAAGCAAAGGCAACAAGCATCGAAAGGCTTAATTGAGTCTTTTCCCAGCCGCTCCTTCTGCGTTCCGTACCCTAACTTTCGCTTCTCATCGTATGTGAAAAAGGCGAGATCGTTGTTGTTCTTCGAGTGTCTCTGCGGCATCTCTCTAAGTCCTAATGTGATTCAGCTGAATTTGGGAGGAGGGGTTTTGCGAGTTGGGGAAGAGAACGAACAAAGCCCTATGCAGGAAGATCTATGATGAAACTGGATTATCCAAATTCCAATCGGGTCAGTCGCAGTCGTCGGTTTTCCTTAGGGACTTATAGCGTGACTGGCGGTGACAAAATGTTGGTACACGTGGCTTCTCTTTTTCCATTCTTTTATTAGGAGTACTAGTATTAGTACCCACATAATGTGCGGATTGTTATGAAATACTTGATTATGATGGATGTCCATAACTCCTAAGGGAGTAACACCCACTACTCTTCTCCATTAACATCCCACTACTTCTTACCATTATGGATGTAATTCTCACACCTCCATGATCTTCCCCATGTTCTCAATAGTTAATACCATGTTTATGGAGTCCCTTTGTATTACCTATATCATCCTATAAATAGAAGGTTTGGGCATCACATTGTACACACTTGAATACATGAAGAAATAAGATTCTCTCCTCTCTATCTCTCTACATTGTTGTCTATCTTTTTGTTTTATGTTATTACTTTGAGCTAAGTTTCGTAACACGTTATCAGCACGAGTCTCTAATCAATTGAGTTATAAAGGTCTAAAAATTTGTTCTACATAAGAAAAGGTTGCAATCGAAAGCCAATCATCATATTCTGATAAGCACATGAAAGAAAAGGGAAGCTCAGATGTGCAACTCATCTTCCTACAAATTCATAAGAGTGTGGAGACCGTAATCACCACATTGATCGCAAATAAGCTATCTCAGCAAACCCAAGAATGCATCAGCGGAGAAACTTTCTAGTGTACAGATACGTTCTTCACCATTTTTGAACTTTCCATCTTTGCATTAAATTATGTGTAATATGTGGACTTGTTGATGCATGAATCTGTACCGGTACATCATGTGAATTTTTTTTTTTCAAAGCTTATGATTAACAAGCCATTAGATGTAAATAGGAACTACCTATGACTAGTAGTGAAACTTAAGAATCTATGGTTTTTAGATGTGCTACAAATTTTACTAATCTTTATTCCTATTAATGCTAACCGATGGGAGCGCTTACATGAGATATGCATATACTTCACTATAATTATTTCGCATCTATTCAAATTCTTCTATGACATATTTTATATGTGGGGCCTTGCAATATAATTGTTTTTAGACCGTAATTTTGGTTTAAGTTTCTCTAGTTGGAATATGGTGTCTTGATTTCTTTTACATGTGAAATCAAGGAAATATAAGTTTTCCTTTATTTTCGGGGTGCTTAGTGATTTGTTATTTATTCTTTTCTTATGAGCTCTCCAATTTAATATTCTGAGTTATGCAGGGAAATAGGAAAATCTGTTTTTTGAACTTTTGGATTGAAGGATGCGGTAGGGGACTTGTGTGGTAATATAAATTAAAGTGCTTAGCCTCCTTGAGGTCTGTACAAGCCTTCCACAAAGGATTAGTATGAATTGGTCGACTGGCGATGCCTTCCATAAGTCTTGTGACGTTTGATGTCATTAGCATTACAAAATTTTAAGAAGTTTATGACCACCGCACGTGATAATATTTTAAAGGCTCAAATGTCGTCCTAGTGAATTTTGGCCTATTATGCCGGAGATTGAGGGTAAGACGGTGGGTTCAAGTCCCATCGTACTATGTTGATGAAAAGACGTTGGATTCGAGTTCCAAGGCATTATGGCCTAACATGCTTTTATATGGGTAAGGCAGTGGGTTTGAGTCCCAATGCACCATATTGATCATATAATGATGACTAATGAAAAATTATGTATTTTTCATGAAAAAGCATGAAGCGTGTCCCACTTGATTTGCTCCATTCTTGAAATGAATATGATAACGGTGCATAATAGGTCTAAATAAAGACAAGTGGTTGACCGATGAACATGGCCGTGCCAAAGATCAAATAATAATAGTCATCATTATGATAATTATAAAAAGGAGAACAATAAGGGTTCTCAAAATAATCCTTCAAAGGTGAAGGAAATGTGTATCAATTTGGTGTGTAAATATAAGGTACGTTCAGACGATTATAGTCCATTTTTTTGAAAGAATGCGACTTGTAATAAGCATTGTAAATGCAGACTCATTCCTGAAGTGAATGTGAAAATATATATGTGATACAAATTATGCACAAGAATGTATTTATGCATGGTTGAATAAATACTATAATTCACCTCTACGGGAGGTTTGAGAGAAAGAAAGATCATGAACATTACTATGTGGTTACACGAATATGTCATTGGTCGTGTACATGTGGTACGCCGAAAATATTTCGCCATGCCTTATAAAAGGTTATTAAAGGCAAAAGTAAAGCAAGAAATGATTTTGCTTATGATGATTTTGACCATGACAATTATTATGATATGATTTTCTCCGTAAAGGAGACATTCACCATATGAATGGTGTGACAAAAGATCTTGTAGTACAAAATCAATTAAGAGCTCCGGAAGAGCTAATTTGTTACTACCCTGATGAATGAAATTGTTCATGACGTTGATATTATAGTAAGTCTCAAAAGAAACTTTTTGAGTTTCAAATGTATTAGCCAAAGTGGTTGGCATATTGAGACTATAAATGAAAGGAAGATTGATTATCTTCATATTACTATAACATACCGGGTAAATATAAAAGGTTACCCGATTTTTCTTCTATTTGTACTACAAATGTATAAGCATGATGATGAAATCACGTGCCATAGTAAATTAAATGTTTACTGAAATAAATATAGGTTGGCATGACCGGTTGGCCATCCCGATTTATTGATGCGAAAATTAATTGAGAATTCAAATTGGCATATATTGAAGAAATAGAAGATTCTTCAAGAATTCTCTTGTGCTGCTTATTCTCATGATATACTAGTTAAGGTTGGGATTGAATCTCTTGATTTCTGGAACGAATAGAAGGTGATATATATATATGGGCCCAGTCACCTGTCATGTGGACCGTTTATTATTATATGATTTTAATAGATGCATCTATTGTATGGTCACATGTGCGTTGGTTATCAACTTGCAATTTGACTTTTGCAAGGTTGCTTGCTCAAATTATTAGAGCACAGTTCCAGAATATATATTATGATAATTTATCTTGATAATGGTGGTTTAAATCCAAGTTGGTTTAGCAGAAATTGTATGCCTCCAATTATAGCTAAACCATTGGTTATGAGAACAAAACTGCCAAATAGAAATTTGGTATGAGGTGTATTATTTAATATACAACAGCACTTGTACGCATCTAGCCAACAAGTTATGATAAATTCTCCCCATCACAATTGGTTCAAGGTCAGAAATCAAATATTTTTATCTAGAAATATGGATGTACTATGTGATTTAATTATGCCACCACAGTGCACAAAGATTGGTCCCCAAAGAAGGTTGGGGATATGTGTTGGTGATCCCAAAATTAGGGGAGAAAATGAGCAGCTAAAAAAAGTAATACATGGAATGAATTATTATGAGTACACTTAGATCCTCGTACAAGAAAATATGAACTTGAAGTTCAAGTGATAATTCATTTGCAAAATATTGCCATGCGGATTTGCTGACCCAAAACTAAATGTCATATTTCAGCTACTAATACTCCAAATAAAATAAAGTCCATGATGGACATAGTCTATTGGAACGCATGAAGCGTAATAGACTAATCGGTTACAAATATAAAACACCTTGAAGAAGGAGAGGAACAAATATTCAAAATGGTCATAATAAGGAGGCAAGTTGCTATATAAGAGCACCATGACATAACACTTCATAAGACCTCATGGGAGAGGCTCAGGTACCTGAAAATAATGAGATCTCGATAAGTTATGTCTTTATTGACTGATGATGGAACCGCGTAAAATGATCGTCGGCAATGTTTTTGATATAATGTGGCGCTCAATACTATTAATGTTGACGAGGATCTTGAGCTCAAATCTGTCATGGAATTTGGACAGATAAATGATTGGCCAAATGAAAAATATGCAATGAAAATTGACTTCATCTGAAAAGTATGAAGTTTGGACGAATAGTCCCAACAACTGAGAGTATAAAGGCTATATGGAGATATTGAAATATGATTAGTATTATATTGCAAAAAGAATCCTTGATATACATTTATTTATTCTAACAAATATTGTCAAGGTTTTGTTGTTTATGCAAATGCAGGCATTTATTGAAGTCCGTTCTTCAAACAATCTATTTGTATGTGAGGAATTGTCATATTATCATTTCACAAGATGTGTGACTTTTCTTCGAATAGAAGATCCAATAATAATGAAGAAGCCGATGTTTGCTTATCTCAATTGAAAGAAGAATATTAAAGGAGACTGAATAAATCATATATTTCATCAAAGTTCTTTGTAAGACACGATCTTCAACAGAATGATGAAATAGATGTTCAAGAAATTCGTTCAAGTGATTTGGCAGAATAATTCACCAAGGCATTGCCGATCTCAATATTAGAGAAGTTGTTAGACAAGCTTGGAATTTGTCGTCTCCGAGAAATAAAGTGATATTTTCATCAGGAGGAGGCAAATATGTGTTGTACTCTTTTTCCCTTAGCTAAGGTTTTATCCCATTGGGTTTTCCTGGCAAGGTTTTTAACGAGGCAGCAAATAAAGCGTATTACAGATATGTGTACTCTTTTTCCTTCACTAGGATTTTTTTTCCCATAGGGTTTTTTCCTAGTAAGGTTTTAACGAGGCACATTATCTTTGGACATCCAAGGGGGAGTGTTATGAAATACTTGATTATGGTGGATGTCCATAACTCCTAAGGGAGTAACACCCACTACTCTTCTCCATTAACCTCCCACTACTTCTTACCATTATGGATGTAACTCCCACACCTCCATGATCTTCCCCATGTTCTCAATAGTTAATACCATGTTTATTGAGTCCCTTTGTATTACCTATATCATCCTATAAATAGAGGGTTTGGGCATCACATTGTACACACTTGAATACATGAAGAAATAAGATTCTCTCCTCTCTTTCTCTCTACATTGTTATCTATCTTCTTGTTTTATGTTATTACTTTGAGCTAAGTTTCGTAACAGGATAATATTATGATCCTGCTATATTCTATAAATTAAAAAGAATAAATTATATGAATAACTAATGGCATAAACTTAAATATTATAACCCCGTATATAGTCCGTGATACAAACAAATAAAAATACAATATGATTCAAAAATAAATACTCCTTTCCTTTCAATTTACATAAAGTATTTTTCTTATTAGTCTATTCCAAAAGAATGACAGATTTCTATATTTGGAAATAATTTAACTTTAGATGTTTTATTTTACTTATTTTACCCGTAGTGAGAAGCTCTTACACTCATACGACTATCACGGCCCCACAAAGCTTTTAGGAGCACAAGTTACAAAACTTTTCTTTTTCGAACTTAAACTTCGTGTCAAGTCAAACAACAACAACCCAATGAGATCCCACAAGTGAGGTCTAGGGAGGGTAGTGTATACGCAGACCTTACCCCTACTCAGGAGGAGTAGAGAGGTTGTTTCTGACAGACCCTCGGCACAAGAAGAAGGAAAGAGATAGTGTATCAGTAACAGCTAAATTCAAATATCTCATCGAAATTGAAACCGAGTGAAATAATACTACTCCCTCTGTTTTAATTTATGTGAACCTGTTTGACCGGGCACGGAGTTTAAGAAAAAATGAAGACTTTTGGAATTTGTGGTCCTATACAAGTCAAAAAGGTGTCCAGAGTATTTGTGTGGTTATAAAAGCTTCTCATTAAGAGTAAAATGGTAAGTTTAAGCTAAATTATTTACAAATTTGGAAAGGGGTCATTCTATTTGGAACAGACCAAAAAGCAAATAGTTTCATATAAACTAGAACAAAGGGATTATATAGAGTAATAACTAATAAAAATATGTTTAGTAATATCTTAAATTGTAAAAATATATTATATTATTATCTCATAATAATTTCTCACATCAACATCGACTTCTACCAACGTAAAATTTCACAATGACAAATTAATATATACACACATGATGATTTATTGACAATCAATATATTCTAAACTTTTGGGAGTTACCAACATATAAAATAGTTGGATCGTAATTTGCTCAACAATTTTAATGTCACCTCAATTTTAACCACACAATTAAAGCCACTTTGTTTTTAACAATTTTAAATTATACTTTTGGGATATAGTTAAGATTAGTATATTATAATTAAATAAATGTTAAGCTACTTTAAATGTACCATGCACATGTACTAAAAGAAGATGAGTTCTTACAGGTAATTCTTAATTAAATGAAATTTACCTTATGATTTTTGTAATTCACTTTATTTTATGTAAATAGTAATCCCAAATAATGCAATTATATTTATATGTTTACCCTATCTAAATCTATTTCATTCTAATTGACACCTATATACCGACCCCATCGGTTGCTTAATCAATTAGCTCATACGCTTTGAGAGAACATAAATATCAACAACGGGCTAAAAAATCATAGTCCATACCTGAGCCATTAGAGAAGAATCCTTCCTCCCTTCTTATCTAATTTAGCATGGCAACTACTGGCACTAATAGAAAAATAAAATATAAAAAGTGTATGTTTTGCTTCCAAACAATTGAGATATAAAATAAATTATAAAATGTTGGATAATTAATTTTACCGTAAGGCAACATAATTGACATTTAGTTCAGCCGATGTCTGAGTTGTTTCATAGTTTAAAACATTATCCCCACAAAAATATATGTCATCACTTCCTCTATTCTTGTGTAAAATTATGATTGATTAACTCCCTTCCAACATTACTGGAGTTGCTTTAAAATTGATCGAATCGAACTGCATTTATGTGACAATTCTCTTTTTGAGAGTCATTTTAAAAGTATTCGACTCCAAACTACATACATCACACATCTCGATTCTTAAAACTAAAATGCTAATTGAGCAAGAGATATAGATTTATTTTTAAATTAATTCAAAATATCAATTTACTCACATTATCTTTATACCCCCCTCTTTCTATATTATTCCCTCTACTATGAAGTTTTATATAATTATTTCATTTATATGGAAGTTTGACATTAAATTTCCATTTAAATTAACTATATAAGAATTTAAATTATATTTAAATACTTTTAATTTGTTTCTTGGAATTATGTCAAATGTCTATATATTTTTAGTTTTATCTATTATAACGGTTTTAAATACGTGTATCTCATTCATATAATATGACTTATCTCATTATTATTTTAGAAACGTTCTCTTCTCAAAGATCAAATAAATCTTATCATTATATATACATCTGCTACTGAGATTATTATTTATTTATATCCTTTTCTTCTTTTTTGATTCCTTGTTCATGTTATTGCATTACCCATAAGTTAGAGTTGTTCGTATCATTGCCCACAACTCTCATTAGTAGATGAATTTAGTTTTTCTTTTTCTTGTAATAAAAATTATATTCACTATTTTTTATTCTACTGCTCAAATTAATATTTAAATTTATCTATAATATTTTTGATTATTGATAGTAGGCTATATATACGCAATTTACACTCTAAATGTACCATACATTATTATTGTTTTAAAGGCTAAATGATAACAAAATACTCTAAGTGGTGTTCTTTTGCTTTGCAGGGACTAATCCAAGTTAGGAAGAGACTGAGGAGTGTTTTGGAGTCAATAATGTGGATATAAGGCCAAGAAGAACCCAAACAAAAATAAGCAAGAAAGAGGCAAAGGAGGACTGGACAAGAGGCCACCGCGACCGCGGCTGGAACGCGGTAGGCCAAAAGATTGAGGCAGAATAGTTGCGATTCACCGCGGTCGCGGTCGACTGTGTAATCGCCCAGAAATTTTGGGACTAAAGTGTAAATCGGTGGAAACTTATCCTAACTCTTTATAAACTCAACAAACTCGACCAAGCAAAGGGGAAGCTTGTTTTTAGACTGAATTGGAGGCAAGAACATGCCACGACCCATTTCCACAATAGGTCATGATGGCGCCCAACACCATGGCCGGGCAAGCCAACGCGAAAATATAAATGAGTTCTCATTTTACCTTTACCAACTAATTTCAGAAATTTCTTAAATTAAGGTTAAAACAAGTAATAACCAGTAAGATACCCAAAATAATTATACAAATCCCAAAAGAATAGTCTACCAATGTGTGTGCCAAGACCTGGTGTCACAAGTTGTGGGCAACTAGTAGAATATACAAAAGAACAATCCTATCTTACTGTTCGAAATAGAATAGACAACAAAAATACATAAAGAGAAACTCCATCAAGCTGCTGAACGGCACAGGAAGGGAGCAACTCACCGTGGAAGTCTCGGAATAGGCTCAAAGATACGCACCAGACTGGTAGCCAGATGTACCTGCCTCAGATCCTGTATAATTAAGTACAAAAGCGTAGTATGAGTACATAAACAATATGTACCCAGTAAGTATCCTGTCTAATCTCGAAGAAGTAGAGACGAGAGGTCGACTTAACACTTACTAGGGTCAAATAATATGAGATATGAATTATACTGTGCATGGATAAAACAAATGAATAGCAGTATATAGCAAGAACTAACAGGTTCCCTCCTAAGTAATGTCACCACTGGCAACTTTCATTCAGGACAAATAATAATCACAATCATAGAAAATACTGGGTAAAACAGGCGCAAATAGTGTCGACGTCGTACGATCCGATCCAACATGAAGTAAATTGTGCACTGCCGAGGGTCGAGCGGCACGAACCATAGATGCATCTATTACCCCGCTCGCAAATTAACCATACGACGCGGTCACATGTAATTAAACACATCAACAGACAGACAATAACATATAACTGGGGAGCAATTACTCATTGAATTATCATCTTCTCTTTAAAGAAAAACCAAGAATGGTCATGTTCCTCTTAATTAATCTCATTTATCATAATCACCACGATTAAACAATCCAATTTGAACACAGAGTTGCAAGAATACCACATAAAGCATGCTTTTGGGCCCTAAACTACCCGGACTTAGCATAATAGTAGCTACGCACGGACTCTCGTCACCTAGTGCGTATGTAGCCCCCGCATTTAATAGCAAATTATTAGATTACATCACCTATGGGGACAATTCCCTCTTACAAGGTTAGATAGGAGACTCACCTCGCTCCAAAAAGTGCACTTCCAATACCAAGAACGAGCCCGAACTCTCAATTTGGAGCCGAATGATTCAAAACTAGAAAAAAGAGGTAGGAACTAGTCAATACAAGCTTACAAGATCATATTCTAACTATTTAAGCCATTCCCCACCCTTAAACACAAGTTTCCTAAAATCCGACCCCGGGCCCACGTGTCCGGATTCCGAAATTTTTCAAGGGAAGTTGTTCTTCATAACCCAAGGATCAATAATATACGATTTCTAATTCATTTCATAACAAATTTCGTGGTCAAATTCAACTTTTGTCAAAACCCTAGGTTTTTGCTCTAACCCCACGATTTCACCTTAAAACTAGTGTTTAATCTACCTAAGACATAAGTATTAAACTAGAAATAGGTAGAGCAAACTTTCCTCGAGATGTTAGGTGAAGGTCTTCTCTCAAAAGCTCTAAAATCGCCCAATGGAGGAGTAAAATATGGCAAAAATCGACTTAGAACCCGTAATAAATGAAGCTCACTGCTTCAGCGATTTCCGCATCTGCGGTCAGGGGACCACATCTGCGAGGAAGATACCGCATCTGCGGACGTTGGCCAAATGGGCTGGGACCGCTTCTGCGGTCTTGGAGTCGCTTCTGCGGGGCCGCTTCTGCGGTTTTGGGCTTGGCCAGCCTTGGCTGCATCTGCGAGGGAAGGACCGTTTCTGCGGTCCCGCACCTGCGGTCGACCAACCGCAGGTGCGGTTATGACAGAAGCAGCAGCTTCAGCACTTCCCACATTTTTCAACTTTACTCGAGCCTCGTCCGTTTGACACTCGGGGCTCCCAGGCCCCGTCCGAACATACCGACAAGTCTGAAATCATGAAACGGACCTGCTCGAACCTTCGAAACGCCCGAAACTACGCTAAATCTAAGAATCACCCCCTAAAACCAATTGAATCAATTTTATGAACTTCAAGTTCTTAATTCTCCTCTAACGAGCGGAAACGCACTTAAACTACTCGGATTGACACCAAATTTTGCAGGCAAGTCTTAAATACTATATTGGACTTGTACTAGGCTCCGGAACCAATCCACGAGCCCGATACCAATGTGATCAATCATTATTTAGTTTCTTTAAATCCTTGGAATTTCAGTTTAACAATTTCTAATAAAAATTCATTATTCAGCCTAGGGACCTCGAAATTCGATTTCGAGCATACGCCCAGGTCCCATATTTTCCTACGGACACTCCGGGTCCGTCAAAATACGAATCCGGGCCCGTTTGCTAAAAATGTTGACCAAAGTCAAACTTAGCCTTTTTTAAGAAATTCTTAAGGAATCAAATGAACATATATCAACCCAAATTCTTTCAAATCCCGAACCAACCATCCTCGCAGGTCGTAAATTAGTTAAAGCAAGCACGGAAAGTTTTATTTGGGGGAACGGGGTTCTAAAAAAGTAAAATGACTGATCGGGTCGTTACAGAACAAGTGTGAGAAGAGCAATCAACCATTAGAGTTTTTCAATCTTCTCTTTGTTATCTTATTTGCACATTATGAATACTTTAGTGATTTTATCTTGCTTTGCTATGAGTAGCTAAATACTTTGTCTAGGATTTTGATGGAACCTATTGAAGGATGAACTTTGTGTTATGTTAATATAGTTTGCCCGGTTTAGTCTCTATTTGTTCAACTACGTTCTTGTTGTAGTTAATTGATAGTATCCTCGAT
The DNA here is from genome assembly GCF_001879085.1 of Nicotiana attenuata. Taxonomy (NCBI): domain Eukaryota; kingdom Viridiplantae; phylum Streptophyta; class Magnoliopsida; order Solanales; family Solanaceae; genus Nicotiana; species Nicotiana attenuata. The sequence continues at coordinate 47,588,050 of NC_031993.1, forward strand.
TAGCTATGCCTAATTAGAATGTATTACTCGGGAGAGAGTGCATATTTAGGTAATTGTTGAAAAACACCACTCCCAAAGTATATGAGGGATCAATAACCGAGGGTTTAAAGGTGGGATTAGGGATAACGAAGCCTTGAGTGTGATCTAAAGTGAGCTGTAATAAAAGCCAGCTAGCGTAACTCGGGAGAGTGCGTCTAGTAAATTATCGTAATTACTCGGGAGAGATTTACGGTAGTAAGAGTGCTCATAATTGATAGAGACGATTAAGCAAATCTATATGAAACATAATAGGAAGGGGTTCCATCAATAGGGAAAATCATAACCTTAGATCCTTCTCTTAATTGCTTACAACTTGATCATAGTTAGCTGTTAGTTTACTTAACATTCTTCAGTTATAGTTAGTTAAAACATCACCAATTGTTATTCAGAATATTTGGGAAGTTGACTACAAAGAATTTAGTGAATCTAACAAAAGTAATTGGTAGGTTAATTCCCTGAGGATTCGACTTTGGGCTAAATACTCAGATTATATTTGAAACGATCGCTAGGCATAGTTGGGCGTGATCAAGTATCATTTATTTATTATCTTTAATTTATATTTTAGTTGAATGGAGTAGTGGTACTCGTAGTATGTGTTGATAATACCTCCATATTTATCTTTATAGTGAGTTAAGATAAGGGTGTTGTTTTATTATCTTTCAGCTCAATATTTTCATTGGTCAAAAACTTATTACTTAAGATAGGGTAGTTGGTTATATCGTTATAAGACTATTATTCTTTTTTTTCCATTCAAATTCAAAATATTCTTATTTACTATCTTTCCATTTAAGTTAAAAAAATTATCTTTTAATTTTAAACTTAAATTAAACATTATTATAAATATTATTTAGAACAATTCGACTCACTCATTGAGGCTCTCGTTTGAATTGGAACATTTATGTCACGCCCCGAACCATTGTGTCTATGCTTCGGAGGTATCACGGCGATCCTACCCATGTATTAGACTTCAGCACTGTCCAGTTGGACAAAGATTTATCTTATGAGGAGGAGCCGGTAGCCATTCTAGACCGGTAGGTCCGTCAGTTGAGAACTAGGAGTTTTCCCTCTGATCGTGTTCAGTGGAGAGGTCAGCCCCCTGAGGCCTCGACCTAGGAGTCCGCGTCCGATATGCGGAGCCGTTATCCACATCTGTTCCACGACTCAGGTACTTCTTTCTTTTGTCCGTTCGAGGACGAACGGTTGTTTTAGAGGTGGAGGATGTGACGACCCAAAGGGTCATCACCTGTTTCCTCATCCATTC
>NC_031993.1:47589452-47607911 GCF_001879085.1 Nicotiana attenuata
TGCAGGTCCCGGGCAAAAAGGGATGTCAGTACATTTGAATTGCACTGGTATGTAAAACAGCTGAAGGAAAGAATTGTAAATACGGTAACTGAAACTGATAACTGATAGCTGATAAGTGAACTAAACATAGGAAGTAAGGTTATGAATACTCCTTCTTCTGAATGATGAACAACCTGTTTATCTGAATATCAAACTGCGGCCTCAGGCCCAATATATATATATATATATATATATATATATATATATATATATATATATATATATATATATATATATATAAATGTGCATAACTGCGGCCTCGAGCCCAAGTATACGTATACATAACTGCGGCCTCAGGCCCAAAGATGCATAAAGCATAAATTGCGGCCTCAGGCCCAAATACAGGTGTTCAACATTCAAGAATATAAAATCAGGAATTGAGAATCATATTATAATACATGATACTGAAATGCTGAGTCACACTGAGTTGCATAATACTGGAATACTGAATAGGACTAGACTGAGACATGTATTCTTGAACTGATTATGAACACTGAAACTTTAACTGTTTATGACATGCTGAGTAAGCTATACTGAGACTCAGGGACATCAAGCCCAAGTCTATATTGAATACGAACTGAGCTCACAATGTTCAGAATGAAAGTCATGAACGAGTTATGAAGCTAGAAAATAGAAGTTCTACAACTATTCAAGGAATTAGGCTAAACTATATTTCTGAGGCAATTAGTAACGTGAGAAAAGGAACATAACACAGGGAGAACTATTAACATTCCCAAACATAGAGAGTTAGCCTCACATACCTTAACTTCCAGCTCTTGAGGCGTAATACAATGTTTGTCAACCCTTTCAACTTTAATCTATAGCAATACAAGTCAAAGGGATTCTATATTAGCTATGATGCTCATGTTTTGGTCACTTAAGTATCTTATCAAGCACTTGGTGAGAATAAAGCTTCATAGTCCTTATCAATGGTGTCTCTACACCCAATAACCCATTCTCTTGTTCCTAGATAAATTCTAAAGTCTCATATTGTAATGACCCGACTGGTCGTTTTGAGCTTTTGCGCTTTGATCGCCAATTCTCGGGCATGACTTGCCCCGTGTAATGTGTTTTGACTGATGTAGATCGTTGGTTTTGGTTTTCACGGAAATCGGTATGAATTTGAAAGAACAGTCTTAGTGGAAAGCTTTAAATTTGAAAGATTTGACCAAGAGTTGACTTATTTGTATATGAGCTCGGATCGGAGTTTTTATAATTTGGTTCGCATTGTTAGGTGATTTGTGACTTAGGAGTATGATCGGAAGTGGTTTTGGAGGCCCGTTGTAGAATTAGGCTTGAATTGGCAAAGTTAGTATTTTGGCGATTTCCGGTTGATAGGTGAGATATTGATCCGAGGGTCGGAATTGAATTCCCAGAGTTGCTGTAGCTTTGTTGTGTGATTTGGGATGTGTGTGTAAAATTTCAGGTCATTCGGAGGTGATTTGGTTGGATTTTTGATCAAATGCGTGTTTCGGAAGTTTTAGAAGAACTTAGGCTTGAATTCGATGTAATTTGATGGTTTTGATGTTGTTCGAGGTGTTTTGACGATTGGAGCAAGTTTGAATGATGTTTTAGGATGTGTTGGTGCTTTTGGTTGAGGTCCCGGGGGCCTCGAGGTAATTTCGAATGGCTAAACGGGAAGTTTTGGACTTTGAAATATTGCAGAAATTGCAGCAGATGTACAGGGGTGTTTTGGTCTTCACGATCGCGAGCCTGGGGTCGCGATCACATAGAAGGGTTTTTGGGAAGGTCTAGTTTTGTTCTACGCGTTCACGATTGAGGGTCCGTGATCGCGGAAGGTAAGTCTTTGGTGCATCGCGTTCGCAGTGGGGAATACGCGTTCGCATAGTAGAAGTTGAGGGTCCAGCTGATTTGTTCTTCGCGTTCGCCTCAGGGGGCCGCGTTCGCATAGTTATGGGAAATTATTCATCGCGTTCGCATGAGGCACGTCGCGTTCGAATAGACCAATTTGGAGGTCTTAAAAATGTTGCTCTTCGCGATCGCGAGCCTGGGGCCACGATCGCATCGAAGGAATTCATAGCTAGGCAGAATGGTTTTTAAACATTTCATCCGCGAACCCAAGTCATTTTTCCACCATTGTTGAACATTTTGAGAGCCCTTTGGGAGAAATCAAAGAGGGATTCGAAGAGGATTGATTTGAGGTAAGTTCTAAGAACAAAAAACGTGATTCTATTGTGAAATCTAGCTATAAATTCATGGAAACTTGAACAAAAATGGAAGAACTAGGGCTTGGAATTTTGGAATTTTAATTTGGGATTTGAGGGAACATTTGGACTCCGATTTTGGTGTTCTTTATATGCATAGACTCGTGGAGTGATAAGGAACCCGTTGATGTAAGAATTTCTGAGTTTTGAGAAGTGGGCCCGGGGCTCGGGTTTTGGTAATTTCGAATTTGTGCCCGATATTGATTGTTTTCGCTTGGGCTTTGTTCCCTTAGCATATTGTGATGTATTCGTTCTGAATTTGGATAGATTCGACGCGCGTGGAGGCCAATTTGAGGGGCAAAGGCGTCGCGAGCTAGAGATTTCGCCGGTTCGAGGTGAGTAATGATTGTAAATGATATCCTGAGGGTTTGAAACTCCGGATTGCACATCGTAGTGCTATGTTGAGGTGACTTGCACGCCGGATAGCGAGCGTGGGGTAGAGCACCGTTGGGGATTGTGACTTGGTCCGTCCCGATTGATGATTTTACTGTGTAATTGACTGAAACTTATTTGTTATCATCATGACTTGGACTGATTGCCATATTTGGGCTTCGTGCCAGCTATTTGAACCCCTTCGAGGATGGTCATTGTTATTCCCTCACTGTTTTGATTTTATACTTGAACTCAGTCATGTATTTTTTCACTGTTTTCAAAACTCAGCCAAGTTTACTTGCTTTAACACTTGAAATGATATTTCCAATAATATTTTGGGCTGAGCATCATGTTTATTGTTGGTCGAGTGGCTTATGTGATTTTGTTGACTGAGTTAGGCCGAGGGCTTGTATTGTGAGGGTACTTTTGGATCGGGCTGCACGCCGCAGCAATATATATATATATATTCGGATCGGGCTGCACGTCGCAGCAGTGTTATACTGATACTTGTATGAGGCCAAGGGCCTAGATCTGATGCCACGAGATGGCTTGATATTGCGCTTGGGCCGTAAGGGGCCCCTCCCGGAGTCTGCACACCCCCAGTGAGCGCCGTCGATGATAAATGGATCGGGCTGCACGCCGCAGCGATATGTGGATCGGGCTGCACGCCGCAGCGGTACTAGTACTGTTTTATGTGTTTACTTTATTTCATTTGTCTGCCATTATCTGTTGTCTGTGTTACTTCACGGGGTATCTACCTAATTGCCTGGCATTATCTGTTGAGTGAGTGTTGTGCCCGAGGGGCGGATTTCTGTGCTTATCTGCACTAATTGTTTAGCATTTATTCGCATAACCGTCGAAAAAGTCATTTTCAAAAGAGGTTTGAACTGAGCTAAGATGTTTTCTAAAGATTTCACAGCTTCACTGCTTTTTCTCAAGGGGTTTTATACTGCTTCTATATAGCATGATGATTTGCCTTACGTGATTTCTTACTGCTCAGTTATTATTTACCTTTATTACTCACTGAGTTGGAGTACTCACTTTATTCCCTGCACCTCGTGTGCAGATGCAGGTATTTATCCACCCGTTAGCGGGTTTTGGCTGATCAGAGGCAGAGTTATAGGAGTTAGCGATCATTGTTCCGATTTTGTATATTTTAGACCTTGTAGTTGGATTTACACTCTAATAGATGCTCGTGACTTGTGACACACCGATTAGGGCTGTGTTGGGTTGTATTTTTCGCTAATTAATATCATAAAATCATATTTAAACTGCTTATGAACTGTTTAACTGCTTAAAAGAGGTGTTCTGGAATGGTCTGGCTGGCCTTGTCTTCACGAGAGGCGCCATCACGACCGAGGCGAAGTTTGGGTCGTGACACATATGGTTATAATCAACATTATTCTTTATCACCCATAAAGTAAACAACACCCTTAACCAATAATCAACACCCCAAACCTATAATCGTTCATACTTTTCTATCAAACTCATCAACTCATATCTCATGAACTAGGGTTTAAAATCATTAAACCAATGCTAGAATCAATTAGAGGGTGAAGACATTACCTTTTTGAAGTTCAAACCCTTTGAATTCGAGTTCTAGGCTTCCTTCTCTCAACAATGATGTCCCAATCGAATATCTAATGATATGGAGGGTTTACCCATGTTAATAAGATGTTGATTAACTTAGAATCACCATTAAAACTTACCTTGAGTGGTGGAAGGACCCTTAAGGAGTTAGGTTTTTGAGATTTCCCCTTTCTAGAGCAAGTTTTTATGTTTTGGAGCTGTGGGGGACGAAGTAGGGCTTTATAACGACCCCCCACGAGCGCGTCCGCGCACCTGTAGACCTGACCGTGCTACTGACCGCGCAAAACGGCAGTAACACTGCCTCAAAAGAAGCGCGGCCGCGCTAGGGGCGCGCTCAGGGTGCGCATATCACATACTGTTCTGTAAAACGCGCATAACGTTTTGCACAGAGATCCGTTCGGGCTCCATAATATATCGTTGGAAAGCTATTTCAAAGGCCTACAACTTTCTGGTTTTGAGATTTCCCAAATACCTTACATGTTTTTCACTAAACCTCCTGCTAGACTGATCTTTTGTAAATTTCGTAGATTTTATCGAATCTTGTACACTTCACTCTTCGTCTTGATTCTAAAATAACTATTCCACCCATAATCATTCCAATGGAACTTCACATGTCCAAAATATAACCTTACCACTCATTTAACACATTCATACCTAAGCCGAATTTACGGGGTGTTACATTATCTCCCCATTGGAATCATTCGTCCTCGAATGATGGTCCTGGTTGCAAGTACGACTATCTATGGACATTAAACGAGTGTGATGGTGATATGCGAATATTGAAATATCATGAATACATGTATATCAAACTGAACAAGTACGTGATAATTGAATACTAAGCCGAGTAAGTACTGAAGGACATGGAGATTATAATATAAGGCCTGAATGGAAAGGTTAATTACCTTCCACATTTTCCGTTTGCTCTTCAAAGAGATGGGGGATATCCAGACTTCTTGTCCTCTTCGGCTTCCCATGTAGCCTCTTCAACCTTTTGATTCCTCCAAAGCACTTTTACTGAAGCAATTTCCTTAGTTCTGAGCTTGCAGATTTGACGATCAAGAATAGCCACTGGAATTTCCTCATAAGACAGGCTGTCTTTAACCCCTATAATCTCCGTAGGAACCACAAGTGACGGGTCTCCCATGAATTTCTTCAACATGAACACATGAAACACTGGGTGTACAGTAGCTAGTTCTTGTGGCAATTCTTACTCATAGGCCACATGTCCGATCCTTTGCAGGATTCTATATGGCCCAATATTGCGGGGACTAAGCTTCCCCTTCTTCCCAAATCTCATAACGCCTTTCATGGGCGATACTTTCAGAAACACCTAATCATCAACTTGGAACTCTAAGTCTCTACGCCGCACGTCCGAATAGGACTTTTGGAGACTTTGAGCCGTCTTCAAATGCCTTTGTATCAAGTTGACTTTCTCCATAGCCTGATAGACCAAATCGGGTCCTAACAACTCTGCTTCTCTGACTTCAAACCAACCAATTGGTGATCTACACCTTCGCCCATACAGAGCTTCGTACGGTGCCATCGTGATACTAGAGTGATAGCTATTATTATAAGAAAAATCAATGAGAGGTAGATGATCGTCCCAATTACCTTAAAAATCAATAACACACGCCCTCAACATATCCACAAGAGTCTGAACGGTGCATTCCGCCTGGCCATCTGTCTGAGGATGAAAAGCGGTGTTGGGGTTCACCCTTGTGCCCAATCCCTTCTGAAAGGATTTCCAAAAGTTCGGTGTGAACTAAGCACCACGATCTAAGATAATGAACAAAGGAGTCCCATGCAATCGGACAATTTCTTTGATATACAACTTGGCATAATCCTTGGCCGAATCTGTAGTCTTCACTAGCAAGAAGTGAGCTGACTTGGTATGTCGGTCTACAATCACCCAAATCGAATCATGCTTCCGAAACAAGCGAGGTAGACCTGTTATGAAGTCCATGTTTATCATCTCCTATTTCCAAACGGGAATTTCTATATTCTGTGTTAAACCGCCAGGTCTCTGGTGTTCGACTTTCACCTGCTGACAATTTGGACACTTAGCCACGAAATCTGCTATGTTTTTTTTCATATCGTTCCACCAATAAACCTCCTTAAGATCATGATATATCTTTGTGGAGCCTGGGTGAATAGAATACATGGAATTGTGGTCTTCTGACATAATCCGCTCTCTGAGCCCATCTACGTCTGGAACGCATAGTCTGCCTCTGTACCTCAAGGTACCATCATCTCCCCCTTGTTCAAAAGCCATAGTCTTGTGTTTGTGAATTCCCTCCTTCAGCTGCAATAAGTAGGGATCACTGAATTGCTTTTCCTTTACTTCAGCTACTAAGGAGGATTCAGCCTTGTTCTGGATAACAACGCCACCATCTTTGGAGTCCAAAAGTCGAACTCCTAGAATTGCTAAGCGGTGGACTTCCTTCATCATTGTTCGCTTGTCTGCCTCAACATGAGCTAAGCTTCCCACAGAACGCCGATTGAGAGCATCGGCTACAACATTTGCTTTCCCTGGATGATAGAGGATATCAGCATCATAATCTTTAAGTAATTCGAGCCACCTTCTCTGACGTAGATTTAATTCTCTTTGCTTGAAGATGTACTGGAGGCTCTTGTGATCTGTAAAAATGTCAACATGTACCCCATACAAATACTGGCGCCAAATCTTAAGCGTAAACACCACAGCTGCTAATTCAAGATCATGAGTCGGATAGTTTTTCTCGTGAGCCTTGAGTTGTCTCGACACGTAGGCTATGACTTTACCGTGCTGCATTAATATACACCCAAGACCAACCCCTGAAGCATCACAATAAACAACGAACCCTTCGGTTCCTTCCGGTAGTGTCAGGACTGGAGCTGAAGTCAACATCTTCTTTAACTCCTCAAAAAATTTCTCGCACGCGTCCGACCATTGAAACTTGACTTTCTTCTGAGTTAATCTGGTCAAAGGGGACGAGATAGAAGAAAATCCTTCTACGAAACGTCTATAATAGCCAGCTAGACCCAAGAAAATTCTTATATCGGATACTGAGGTGGGTCTAGGCCAATTCTTCACTGCCTCTATTTTCTGAAAGTCCACCTTCACGGCTTCCCCGAGATGACATGGCCCAAAAATGCTACCGATTTCAACCAGAATTCACACTTAGAAAATTTTGCATACAGCTTGTGATCCTGCAGTGTCTGCAACACAATTCTGAGATGTTCTGCATGGTCAGTCTCGCTACGGGAATAAATCAAGATGTCATCGATAAACACGATAACGAACAAATCAAGATAAGGCTTGAAGACCATATTCATAAGGTCCATGAAAGCTGCTGGTGCATTCGTTAAACCGAATGACATTACCAAAAATTCGAAATGCCCATATCGAGTGCTGAAAGCTATTTTTGGAATATCAACTTCCTTAACCTTCAGCTGATGGTATCTCGATCTGAGGTCAATCTTGGAATAACACTGGGCACCCTGAAGTTGATCAAACAAATCATTTATTCTGGGAAGAGGGTACTTGTTCTTGATGTTGACTTTATTCAAGTGACGATAGTCAATGCACATACACAACGACCCATCCTTCTTTCGGACAAACAAGACCGGTGCGCCCCAAGGTGAGACACTTGGCCTTATAAATCCCTTATCTAGAAGATCTTTCAAGTGGACTTTTAACTCTTTCAACTCTACTGGAGCCATTCTATAAGGCGGGATAGATATCGGCTTAGTGCCTGGAAGTAGATCAATTCTAAAGTCAATCTCTCTATCGGGCGGGATTCCAGGGAGATCTTCAGGAAACACTTTTGGGAACTCATTTACAATTGGCACCGACTGGAGAGTGGGAGTCTGAGCATCTGCATCCTTAACTCGAACCAGGTGATAGATATATCCTTTGGAGATCATCTTTCTGGCTTTAAGATAGGAAATAAACCTACCCCTAGGTGTATTTGATACCCAATTTTTCCCTATGTATTTTTATACCCAAAATACTTCCAAAATAGCATATATGTGCATATATAAGCACACCCAAGAGTTTTGGTATTTTTTTTTAAAGTTCTTAAAACAAATTTATTGCCTATTTCAATACAACAAAATCCAATAATTATTCCCAAAACTATCATTATTGGTGAATAATTTATTTTATTCTCATATTTACACCAAAATATAATTAAGGTGATTTTTGTATATTTTTTACAAATTTGTTAGCTATTTTTAAAGCTAATTGCATATAAATGCAATTATAGCCTATTTTACGATTAATAGTGTTTTATAATTGCAAAATCAGTTCCAGTATTTTTTAATTAATACATATGTATTATTAATTGGTTCAACATCTTTAATTTTTCTTTTAAAATCATTTTCATTATTTTTTATAAAATAAAAGGGAAAACTGGGCTGTTTCAATTATAGCCCCAATTCATTTCAATTGTAGCCCCATCTACATTTCAATTTTAGCCTAAAACTGATCCAATTTCAAACCCAAAATCGGACCATCCCAATCCCACTTAACCCAACCCAATAACCCATTTATCTAACCCGCCCAGATTACCTTTTAATCCAGGCCGTTGATCATTTTGATCAACGGTCCAGATCACCCCTTTCCTTTTTTATTCGCCTAACCCTACCCTAATCCCTCATTCTCTTCTGATAGCCGCATTTGGATACTCTCCCTCTCCCAAATTCTCTCGAAGGTTCTTCGGAACCCTAATCGTCTCCGACCTTTTCTTCACCGTACTTCCACCGGAATCCATGGCGGTCCTGGCCATGGATGGCCTATACCCACTCACCCTCGCCATTAGACCATGGGTGTTCGAGGTTTTGGAGGCTGACTTCGATGGTTCGCTTTTAGATCTTCTTAGATCTGGCCTCTCCGGCCATGCTCCGGTGTATTCAAGCTCTAAAGCCTGATTCTTGACCCCTCCGACTCGAGATCAGACGTGTTTCCAAGCCTTTCTCATCTCTAGGGTTTTTTCCAAGACCCTTAGCTATTCGAGGTTCCTTCTCTGTTTGTTTGCCCAGATCTATGCTAAATCTATGCTATACTTTACATTTTAAGTGATTTCCCCAAGTTTTCCTTTTAAAATCGTTTGAGTTCAATTGAGGGTTTCTTTGATTTTCATGTGTTTCTTCTACTGTGGTTTTCCTACCTTGTCTTTACAAGCTCTTGTACTGTATTTGCATGACTGTCCTCTTATTATGATTTTCATGACTTTCTTCTACTATGAAGAACGTGTCCTTTTTATGACTTCTGCATTTATTTCGTTGTTATTTTTGCCTCACTTACTTGCTTTCATCTCTAGACTTAATTGTTAGTAAAAGCCCTAAAATTTGGGGTTCATTCGAATTGTTGAGGCTACTTGTTACGTGACTTGTTTCTGAACGTATTTCATTTCGAAACCCTAGTCTCTTTGGATCTATTTGAATTCCTGAAGTTGTTTCCTCTACTCACTGATTTTGAATGCATGACACTCCTCTTTGTTTTAAATCCAGCCTCACATGCTTAATGTCTATGCACTCTTATAGGTTAAATTTCCTCCTCGAAATAACCTTTGATTGTGGACTGATTTCGAATCTCTCTGTGTAATTGATTCTTTCCTTTATTGTCTTGATTTCCCTTGTTTCTTGGACTTTTTTGAAATATTTTCTTTTCGACCCTGCCTTTTCTACTCAAGTTGATAGATTCCCTTACCTTGATTATATTGGTGTTGGATTCTTATAGACCTTCCCTNTATACAACTGGAGCCAACGCTCCTCAATGTTCATAGGTCACAATTCTTTTCACAACTTTACACAACAAATAGAAATTTTCACCAAGGCATGAATAATACAACGAAATCATGGAAATCACAATATAAGACTCACGGTCATGCTCGACACCAACGTATAGATACTCGTCACCATGCCTATACGTCGTACTCAACAAGAAGCAATTAGCAAATATGACACATTTCCTAATCCGTCAAGCTAAGGTTAGACCAAACACTTACCTCAAACTTCCACGGCCAACTCAAGCCTCAAACACCGCCTTTCCTTTCGAATTTGGCTCCAACACAATCGTATCTATACATAATCGACTTAATAACATCAATAAATTCTAAACAATCCAATTCCAATGCTTAATTATAACTTTTCAATCATTGTTGATACCCAATTTTTCCCTAAGTATTTTTATGTACTCAAAATATCCTCAAAATAGCATATACATGCATATATAAGCATTCCCAAGAGTTTTGGTATTTTTTCTTATTTTAACAGTACAAAATCCAATAATTATTCCCAAAATTATCATTTTTTTTGTGAGTAACTTATTTTATTCTCATATTTACACTAAATATAATTAAGGTAAGTTTTTGTATATTGTTACAAATTTGTTTGGTATTTTTAAAGCTAAATTGCATGTAATTGCAATTATAGCCCATCTTGTGATTTATGACATTTTACGTTTATATAATTAGTCCCAGACTTTTTTTTTAATTAATATTTATATAATACTTATTTATCCAGTACGTTTAATTTGTTTTTAAAATCAGTATTACCATTTTTATAAAATTAAAAGGGGAAAATTGGCTATTTACAATTTGGCCTTATTGCATTTCAATTTTAGCCAATTTGGCACTCCATGTCAGCCCCAATTTAAAAACCCAATTACCCAGCCCAATCCCACTTAACCCAACCCAATAACCCATTTATCTAACCCGCCCAGATTACCTTTTAATCCAGGCCGTTGATCATTTTGATCAACGGTCCAGATCACCCCTTTCCTTTTTTATTCGCATAACTCTACCCTAATCCCTCATTCTCTTCTGATAGCCGCCTTTGGATACTCTCCCTCTCCCAAATTCTCTCAAAGGTTCTTCGGAACCCTAATCGTCTCCGACCTTTTCTTTCACCGTACTTCCACCGGAATCCATGGCGGTCCTGGCCATGGATGGCCTATACCCACTCACCCTCGCCATTAGACCATGGGTGTTCGAGGTTTTGGAGGATTACTTCGATGGTTCGCTTTTAGATCTTCTTGGATCTGGCCTCTCTGGCCATGCTCCGGTGTATTCAAGCTCTAAAGCCCGATTCTTGACCCCTCCGACTCGAGATCAGACCTGTTTCCAAGCCTTTCTCATCTCTAGGGTTTTTTCCAAGACCCTAAGCTATTCGAGGTTCCTTCTCTGTTTGTTTGCCTAGATCTATGCTGAATCTATGCTATACTTTACATTTTTAAGTGATTTCCCCAAGTTTTCCTTTTAAAATCGTTTGAGTTCAATTTAGGGTTTCTTTGATTTTCATGTGTTTCTTCTACTGTGGTTTTCCTAACTTGTCTTTACGAGCTCTTGTACTGTATTTGCATGACTGTCCTCTTATTATGATTTTCATGACTTTCTTCTACTATGAAGAACGTGTCCTTCTTATGACTTCTGCACTTATTTCGTTGTTATTTTTGCCTCACTTACTTGCTTTCATCTCTAGACTTAATTGTTAGTAAAAGCCCTAAAATTTGGGGTTCATTCGAATTGTTGAGGCTGCTTGTTTCTGAACGTATTTCATTTCGAAACCCTAGTCTCTTTGGATCTATTTGAATTCCTGAAGTTGTTTCCTCTACTCACTGATTTTGAATGCATGACACTCCTCTTTGTTTTAAATTCAGCCTCACATGCTTAATGTATATGCACTCTTATAGGTTAAATTTCCTCCTCGAAATAACCTTTGATTGTGGACTGATTTCGAATCTCTCTGTGTAATTGATTCTTTCCTTTATTGTCTTGATTTCCCTTGTTTCTTGGACTTGTTTGAAATATTTTCCCTTCGACCCTGCCTTTTCTACTTAAGTTGATTGATTCCCTTACCTTGATTATAGTGGTATTGGATTCTTATAGACCTTCCCTTGATTAGAGTCTGATGAACCTAGCCTCTATTACCTGCTACGTACCTGTACTTTGCTTGAAATAATTCCTTATTAGTCATATTCAGCCTATGTGATTTATTTCCTTATTTAGCACTTGCATGTTACCGTTTGATTTTAATTCCTTAATTAAAGGAAGTCTTTGATACTGAGTTGATTTTAATTGACACTTGTTCCCCTAAATTTTTGCTGAACTGCAATCCTTGCCTTATCTTTTGCATGTTTCTCACACTATAAATACTCTCCTCCCTTCTCTTTGAACACACGAACATAGAACACCATTTGAGTTCACAATTCAATTTCACTTAAAACTCTCTCTTTTGATACTTGTGCTGCTGTGGACTGTGTTTACTTTACTTTCTTCTGCACTTCTTTTGCTTCTCTACTGGTATGTCTCAGTTAGTTTACATGCCTCAACAACAATGTGTTTAATTCTGCCTATTTCCTTTAGTTGATATTTGTTTCCCTCTCCTTTATATTTCTGTATTTAAGTTATGTGTGTAATCAATTGTTTCTCATGAATTTAATACTCTGTGAATCCCCTTTACCCTTTTACCCCTTTGTATGTGAGTTTATTGTTCAGGGCATAGCAGCACCCCAATATTGCTGTCTATGATCCTGAACTGGGTTCATTGAACTCCTTAACTCAATCAATTCCCACTTCCCATTCTCCCCATTATGTGCTTGAGCTTTGACTTAGGTCTGATAGTGTCCTAATCACTATCCAGACCTTTGTCTGACCATCAAAAGGTCTGCTCCTAACTTGTTCATCTAGCAAGTGGTCAGGGGTGTGCCAGCCTACCTTATGGCTAGGTATGACCACCACTTGTCATGGCCCCTAATTCCCTTTCACTTTGCACTTACTCCTAGCTATAAGTTATGCCCCTCTCTTGCAAGCCATGCTTTGGGACTCCTGAGCTCCCTCTGAACTTGGATGCCTGAGGGCTGGCTATTCCACACTGCACCATTCTGTTCATAATGGCATCCTGGGTGTAAGCAATGCCTGGAATCCCTGAGGTTCCTTGAAACTTTGAAACACCCTGGATAATGAGAAGGCTTTGGAGATCTGGACCCTGGAGTTGGTTAAATACATATTATTGGACATTAAGATTGAATTAGGCTGCTTGGATCTAGCTGTTAGTTTTTGATGTATTTCTATTATATCAGTTGATTCATTGGGTTGTAATAACTTGTATAGAACTCGGGGAATCTAGTAAAAGGGTGTGGGAGGGATTTTACTTTCTTGCATCAATAAAGGGTAGATATCATGACTTTAGGACTTTAATTTTTTCACTAGAAATACTGCACATAAGATGGTTCGATGTTTCTGATTCAAGTCACCTAGATACCATGCCTATAGGGTTTAACGTTTAATTATGATATAAGTCATCTAGAAATCCTGCCTATAGGACCTTAACGTTCATGTAATCAGTGCATATAGAAATCATGCCTATAGGGAATGCATATGCATTAGGCAAACTGTAGGGTAATCAAATAATTACCTCTTCTTACCAGTTCTTAACAGACTTTTTAAAATCATATATAGATATCATAGGATTCCGCATCAAGTTCGTCCGTTTCTTCTTAAGCAATAACAATCTGTTAACTGGTCTCTAATGTCTTAATGTTTTCAGCCTCAATCTTTTGACAAAACTCTTTTGAATCAGTATACATTTGAGTTCTTCAAATCAGCACCTCTTCTGAAATTGTTTCTTTCTAAAATTCTGCCTAAACATTTTCCAACTCAGTTTTGGTCTTCCTGAAATTGTCTTTAAAACAGTTCTGCAGTTTACTCTTTCCTTAAGTATTTCTGACTCTGGAACTCCTTTTATGGTTTATACTCATGATTCTCTTAAAACTTATTTCTAAACTGACTGCAGTCTGTACTTTCCGGCATTAGACTACTTTTCTAGAATCAGTACTTTCTAAATCACTCGCTTAAAATACCTTAAGTTCTGACAATTGGATCCAAGTTGCCTAATGTGGGCTTCCTGCCTAAGCGTATGTATCGAACCAGTCCGCTCGCTGCTTAATTTTTAATTTTAAAGACCAAACCAGTATGTGTAAAGGCATGCTAAACTATATGTTATCTGATTTACGGGGTTTATGTGAGCCTTACCTGTTTGTCTATTCATTCCCCCTACTTGTTACTTGTTTTTGAATGTCGATTAGAATTTTTGTCCTTTAAACTCCATAAAGGCCCCCATCCCTTTCTTCCCCTTTTAGGATTAGAAGTCCTAATGCCCCGGGACTGATAGCTTGGGACGGGTAATAGCATGCAATAGGCAAACGATACCATTCCGCTCTCCAATACCTCAACGGGGTGGGAAAGGGTAGACATGGAGATGATGATTACACGATAACACTATGCGTACAATTGAGTATCAGTGTTGTGCGAATGATCCATGTAATATATAAACCTAGGACCCCCCTCCCTCTTTATTAGTTTAACAATTTTTTCGAATCTTAAAAAGCTGCTGCACTTTCAACTTCTGTTTTTCACATAATTTTCAGATTGTTCGCACTAAATACTTGACTTCTTCCTACTTGCACTTTTAACTAAACTGCTCCTCCCCTAAAATTCAGCACTTTTTTTCCCTTTTGTGCTCCTTATTTGTAATAGTTTTCTCGTATTTGCAATGCTTGCTTGTTTACTCGTTTGTTTGCATTCAAAGTCACAATTGTAGCATGGCCGGGAACCACACTAGTGGATCTTGAGGGGTGCCTAACACCTTCCCCTCGAGATAATTTCTAGCCCTTACCCAAACTCTGGTTCTTCATCTCAAATTCTTCCTTAAAGTGTCCTAATGCACTATAATCATTAGGTGGCGACTCTTCTAACTCCAAAAACCCAATTCTCGTAAGGGAATAGAGTTGTCCTCCCGAATGTCGTGAACCCGATTCCGCGAGGAAAAAGGGGGCGTCGACAGGTGTCACTGCATCACCCTTCCATTCTAAGACTGGTTCACCGGGAAATTCAAAACTCACTATTTTGGTTCTACAACCCACTGTGGCATAACATGACTCTAACCAATCCATGCCCATGATCACACTAGCCTGTGATTGTGATTCTGCTGTTTTGAAATTATGTTTTTTCTTGTTAAACTTTAACCTCTGAACCGGTGCACTAGCTGAAGATGGAGCAGGTCCTGATTTTGATTTCTTGAAAAACTGGCGATTTCCTCCTGCTTGAGATCCCCCATGGTTGAAATTTCCTGCAGACTTAGCTCTCTTGTTGAATTCCCTCTCCTTCTCTCTCTGTAGCCGCTCTTCTTCCTTCAACCTGTCTTCTTTCCCTTGAACAAAGGCAACCATCTTAGTGATGGTCATGTCATTATTCTGAGCAGCTATATTAGCATCAGCAAACAAATCATCTGAAAGTCCCAACACAAACCGCCTAACTCTGGCCCTCATATCACGTACCATTTCCGGAGCATACTTGGCCAGAGAGCCGAACTTGAGGTAGTACTCATTCACACTCATATCATTCTGTCTGAGTCTCTCAAACTCCAAAGCCTTAGCTTCCAAGACCTCAATGGGTAGAAAGTGCTCAAGGAACGCATCTGCAAACTCCTTCCAAGTCGTAGGAATCGCATCCTCCCCTCGGGACTCTTCCCATGTTTCATACCAAGTGTTGGCAACATCCTTTAGCTGGTACGCAGCAAGCTTTACTGCCTCAGTGTCTGTAGCACGCATCACTCGAAATATCTTTTGAACCTCATCAATGAAGTTTTGCGCATCCTCATCCTTTTTGGACCCTGTCAAGACGGGAGGTTTCATGTTGAGGAGTTCCCTAGACCTGGAACTACCCGTCTCATGAACATCACTTGTTCCCTGCCTTTGAGCAAGAGTAGAAACAATCTGGGTGAGCAACTAGATAGCTCCCCTGACATCTATGTCTGAAGCACTGGGCACTGAGCCCGATGCAACCCCCTGAGCCGGAGTGTCCTCTTCCTGAGCAATATTAGTTGTGGCCCCCTAGCTAGTAGCTGAGGCCCTCCTGGTGTACTTTCTTTTTGCAGGCATATTTTTTCCTGAAATACGCAATTCGCACGGGTTAGAAAGATTCCTGAAAGCATAGCTCTAACTACACGATCTAGAGTATGAAGAAATGGAACAATCCTAAATGTCTTGGTGGTCAACTATTTACACGTGTGGCGCACACACACACATAAAAGAGACCCCACTGGACACGGCTTCATAGACTTCCTAGGACTCTTGAACCTAGCGCTCTGATACCAAGCTTTGTCACGCCCCGAACCATGGTTTGGGCGTAACACGACACTCGGTGCCTGACTGCATGTGACCGAGCGAACCATCTGTATGGCTGGATCAACATGTGGTATAACTATGAGCTAGAGGTAAATATAAAACATGAAAATCTACTAAAGAGTCTGACTGAAATATCATAGATGCGGAAAATACTGAAAGGTCTGCAAGTATAAACAAGTAGCCGACAAGGCTATCACATGAAAGCCTGCTAATACCTGACTGACTGGGTTATAGTCTACGAAGCCTCTAAAGAATACTGAAAATGCTAACTGTTTACCGGGACAAGGTCCCCGGTATACCTTATTAAGGGAAATGCTATAATGACTGAAAAAGGGAGGGATAATGCCCCGAAAGACTGGGGCTCACCAATAGCTGATACGAAATGTCCTAGCAAGCGGAATCGTCAACCTGTAAATCATTACCTGCATCGCGAGATGCAGGCCCCGGGAAAAAAGGGACGTCAGTACATTTGAATTGCACTGGTATATAAAATAACTGAAGGAAAGAACTGTAAATACGGTAAATGAAACTGATAACTGATAGCTGATAACTGAACTAAACATAAGAAGTAAGGTAATAAATACTCCCTCTTCTGAATGATGAACAACCTGTTTATCTGAATATCAAACTGCGGCCTCAATTGCGGCCTCGGGCCCAAGTATACGTATACATAACTGCGGCCTCAGGCCCAAAGATGCATAATTCATAAATTGCGGCCTCAGGCCCAAATACAGGTGTTCAATATTCAAGAATATAAAATCAGGAACTGAGAATCATATTATAATACATGATACTGAAATGCTGAGTCACACTGAGTTACATAATACTGGAATACTGAATAGGACTAGACTGAGACATGTATTCTTGAACTGATTATGAACACTGAAACTTTAACTGTTTATGACATGCTGAGTAAGCTATACTGAGACTCAGGGACATCAAGCCCAAGTCTATATGGAATATGAACTGAGCTCACAACGTTCAGAATGAAAGTCATGAACGAGTTATGAAGCTAGAGAATAGAAGTTCTACAACTATTCAAGGAATTAGGCTAAACTATATTTCTGAGGCAATTAGAAACGTGGGAAAAGGAACATAATGTAGGGAGAATTATTAACATTCTCAAACATAGAGAGTTAGCCTCACATACCTTAACTTCCCGCTCTTAAGCGTAGTACAACGTTTGTCAACCCTTTCAACTTTAATATATAGCAATACAAGTCAAATGGATTCCATATTAGCTATGATTCTCATGTTTTGGTCACTTAAGTATCTTATCAAACACTTGGTGAGAAAAAAGCTTCATAGTCCTTATTAATGTTGTCTCTACACCAAATAACCCATTCTCTTGTTCCTAGATAAATTCTGAAGTCTCATATGGTTAGAATAAAGAAATATCCTATCTATCAATTTAAATAAAATACTATAACAAATATTGTCCTAAATTGCCAAGTGGCTTTATATTAGCTTGCCACTTGGCTAAATGAGAAGGCAAACTTTCTTGCTTTAATATATATATATATATATATATATATATATATATATATATATATATATATATAATCCGTTTGATCGTCCCTTTATTTCTTTTCCTTTGGTTTTTTCTACCCCTTTTTCTTTTCTTTTTCAAGAACATTTGGTTACAAATATTTTCTCTCTTTTTTCCCCTCTCATTCTTGTGATTAAATCTCAATAGTTTGAGAGACTGTGAAGTCGAAGCTTTACTGTTTTTAAGTTTTAATTCATTGGCTTAGTATTTTTAAAGGGGTACTCAAAAGAATTGCAACTACACAAATCGTAAAAGAAAGCTAACTCTTCTAAAAGATAGGTGCGATAGTACACGAAAATCTTTTTATTTTTCTAATTAAAAATTGCATAGATCTGCAAGGATTTCATTTTTATTTTTCACGAAGGGATACGAAATAGCTCATTTTTAAAAAGTTGTATCTCTCTGTTACCTTTTTAAGTCTTTTCTAGTTGTTTATTATTATTTGTTTTTGCTTTGAATGGGAAGAATGAAACAACAAGAGGGGGGGGGGGGGGGAACAAAGGTAAAGAAGAAAG
>NC_031993.1:47607931-47844200 GCF_001879085.1 Nicotiana attenuata
GGGGGGGCAAAGGTAAAGAAGAAGAAAAACATAAAAGCGAGAGATGAGATAAGGAAAGAAAGGTACTAAAACACTAGTTGCTGGAAAGAAGAAACCCCATCTTAATTATGATTTTCATGGAGTTTTGCCTACAGACCGGGAAGAGGAAAGGAAGAAGAAGAAGACCTAGAAGAAAGAATCTCATCTGTTCCGTTCTTAGACAAAAGTGACTATCTTTGATATAACCTATGTTACATAGGTTATATTCAGTGGATTGTTTGGAATACGTGAAGGAGACAGAACCTTTGAATCAAGCAAATCAATTCATGATATATTAAATATACACCATTTGGTAATCTTAATACTAGAAGCTTCCCTCACGTGACTAACATGTGAGGGAATATAGTTAGTTGAGTAGAAGAAATAAATTTGTTAATAGTAGGCAAATTAGAATAGGACAAATGTACAAAGTTTCTCTTTCCTGCCATTACAGTGATGAAATACATAGAGAAAATTTTATAATTCATTCTTTATTTATACATGGTATCAGAGCAATAAGCTCGATTCAACAGTTCAATCATCTAGTTCATTTACATCATATTCATTTTTCATAATCAGTAAACTAAGATGCATGAAACAACCATCACCGGAGATACCAGCAATGTTGCAAAGGCAGTGAGCTATGATATCAATCATCCTTATCATCTTAACAATTATGATTCTCCTGGCATGACTCTAGTCATCACTTTGTTTGATGGAAGAGGATATAAGATGGAGGAGATCTATTCTGTTACCTTTGCTAGCCAAGAAGAAACTTGGTTTCATCAATGAAGCATGTCAATCTCCAGATTTGAAGTCTCCAGATCATGAACAATGGAGTTGTGTCAATGACATGGTGATATCTTGGATTCTGAGTGCTCTCTCTAAGGATATTACAGACAGTGTGATATACTCCAAAACTACAAAAGAGCTTTGGGCAGTTTGGAGCAGAGATTTGGAAGATCAAATGGAGCCAAGCTCTATCATCTGCAGAAAGAGCTATCAAAATTAATGCAGGGTAATAATGACATTGCATGATATTTTACTAAACTCAAATGACTATGGTATGAATTGGATGCTTTAAATATTATCATATGTTGTTCATGTATTTGTGTTTGTGAAGGGAAAACAAAGTTAACTAAGTCACTTGAAGACCAGAGATTGATTCAATTCCAAACGGGCTTGAATGACATTTATGCACAAGCAACAGGAAATATACTCATGATGAATCCTTTGCCTACTATGGATGTTGCCTATTCACTTCTTTTGAAATATGAAAATCAAAGAGAAGTTTATGTAAATGCACACTTCAACTCTGATTCACTTTTATTCATGGCAGCTAGAGAGGCCAAGCAGCCTAATGCTCGACCTTTAGCTTATTTTGCAGCTTTTATGGTCACAGGACAAGGGAGAAATTTTCAGAAAAACAGAAACCAAGCACAAAGAGGAACAAACATGGCACCTAAATATAACAATTCGGGACAAAAGTTCACCAAACCTCACCAGAAGTTTAAGGGAAAGAAGAAGTACAATCCAAATGTATCTTGTACTTATTGTGGAAAAACATAACATACACAAGAAGATTGCTACAGAAACATTAGATTTCCAGATGATTTGAGTTTACCTATCACAAAGGTTATTAAAATCAGATCAAGAAAAATGCATTTTTGGCACATGAAGATCATGAGAATACAAGAGGACAAAATACTGAAAACAACAATATCAACTTTGGGCAGCAACTCAACAAGGAACAAGTTGCAGAAATGATGAGCATTTATAAGGAGGCAAAGTTGGCACAAGCAAGAAACTCAGGAATCAATGCTAATGCAGTTGCCGGTACTATTCTAAAATACTCAGGTTCAGTGTTTACTACTCTAAATTCAGACACCTGGATCATTATTCATGTGCTTCAGCGCACACGTGTTTTGATCCTAACTCTTTCTTGTATCTAACTCAACTTCATGTACCTTTGAACATCAGTTTACCTAATTCTTCAAGGTAATTGTTACTCATATAGGGAGTGTTTCTATTTTGTCAGGTCATGTCTTGAACAATGTGCTACATGTTCCAGATTTTAAATACAATCTGTTGTCAGTTCATAGGTTTTGTATTCAGTTCAAATATGATGTCCTATTCACATCTATTGGGTGTGTGTTGCAGGGCCTTTCAATGAAGAGCCCACAATCTTTTGGTGAAGTTAGAGAGGGACTCTACGTATTAGAACCTATCAGTCTTAAGTCTAACGGTCTATTCAGTACTAATGTATCTTCATCACTGAAGGACTATTCTTTGTTTTTTAAACGCACAAGAAGTCTTATTTCTATCTTAGCTGTCTATGTTGACAACATAATACTCACAGGAGATGACTTAGACGAAATTCAAAGCATCAAGGATTTTCTTAATACCGAGTTCAAAGTCAAGAATTTGGGAAATATACATTATTTTCTAGGCATGGAAATTTTGAGATAAAAGACATGATTTATTGTGAGTCAAGGGAAATTTACCTTAGACATGTTGAAGGAGTTTGATGTGTCTCATTTTCCTTGAGTCAGCTCTCCTTTGGATCCTTCTTTCAAGCTTCAAGCTGATGATGACCAGCCTCTGCAAAATCCCACTATATTTTGTCACTTGGTCAGAAAGTTAAATTATTTAACTAATACTCGACCTAATCTTTCTTTTGTTGTACTCACCCTCGATCAATACATGCAGAAACCATGCGTTTCTCACTTCTCTGCTGCTTTACAAGTACTCAAATACCTCAGCTCTGATCCGGGCCAAGGTATTCTCCTTTCAGCTGAACCATCATATTCCTTGCTAGCATTTTGCGATGCTGATTGGGTCTCTTGCAAGGATTCAAGGAGGTCCGTAAGTGGTTTCTTCATAACACTAGGAGGAGCTCCTATTTCCTGGAAATCAAAGAAGCAAGTATCAATTTCTTTATCTTCTGCAGAAACACAATACAGATCTATGAGAAGGGTAACTACAGAACTTACGTGGTTAGTACGATTACTTGTGGATCTCTCTGCACCAGTCAATCTACCAATTCCTCTTTACTTTGATAGCAAAGCAGCAGTCCATATTGCTCGTAACCTCGTTTTTCATGAACGCACAAAACATGTCAAAATTGATTGTCATTTTGTGCGCCAACAGTTTCTTTCGGGGTTAATCACTCTTTCCTTTGTCCCTTCCAAAGCTCAGCTCGCAGACCTCTTCATAAAGCCTCTTTCTGGAGTTTCTCATCGAGATATTTTGGGCAAGTTAGGGGTCGCAAGATTCCCCTCCAACTTGAGGGGGATGTTGGGAAGAAGAAACCCCATCTTAATTATGATTTTCATGGAGTTTTGCCTACAGATAGAGAAGAGGAAATGAAGAAGAAGAAGACCTAGAAGAAAGAATCTCATATGTTTTGTTCTCAGACCAAAGTGGCTATCTTTGATATAACCTATGTTACATAGGTTACATTCAGTGGATTGTCTGGAACACGTGGAGGAGCCAAAACCTTTCAATCAAGCAAATCATTTCATGATAGATTAAATATAGACCATTTGATAATCCTAATACTAGAAGCTTCCCTCACGTGACTAACATGTGAGGGAATATAGTTAGTTGAGTAGAATGAATAAATTTATTATTAGTAGGCAAATTAGAATAGGACAAGTATACAAAGTTTCTCTTTCCTGCCATTCTTAATATATACATTGTTAACAGTGATGAAATACATAGAGAAAATTTTACAATTCATTCTTCATTTCGTACACTAGCACTAGTAGTATTAGATCCAATTTCATTTAAAAGAAATCTGAAATTAAATACAGTATAATCAAAGTGTACCGTATTGTACTGGATAGGATTAGCCAAAAGTCAAAATATTGACCATTTCACATTAATTAAAAAAATAGAAAAGAGGTGCAAAGAACATCTAGTACACTCGATCCAGCTAAATCTTGTAACCTTTCTTCTCCCAAACATCTTCTATTATCATTCTCTTCCATCCCAAGAAGAAACACACACACACACATCGGATATCACAAAAAACTCAATAACTTTCCAAATTCTCCAATACCCATTTCCAGTTCTCCATTTATGGCATCACCGAAAAAGCCACCGGCAGAATCCGACCGACCACCGACGGCGATCATGCACCAACCTGCATCTCCTCGTTTCCCTTCCGGAACACCCACTTCACGCGCCAACCGAAAGATCGCTATCGCCGTCGATCTTAGCGACGAAAGCGCTTACGCTGTCAAATGGGCCGTCCAAAATTACCTCCGACCAGGTGACGCCGTTATCCTCCTCCACGTCCGTCCAACTTCCGTTCTCTACGGCGCTGATTGGGGTGCTATTGATGTCCCCCTTGACGACACTACAAATGAAGAATCACAGCAGAAATTAGAAGATGATTTTGATAACTTCACAACTACAAAATCTAATGATTTAGCACAGCCGCTCGTTGAAGGGAATGTACCGTTCAAGATTCATATAGTGAAGGATCATGATATGAAAGAAAGGCTGTGTCTTGAAGTAGAGAGGTTGGGTTTGAGTGCAGTGATAATGGGGAGTAGAGGGTTTGGTGCTTCGAGGCGTAGCATAAAAGGAGGGAGGCTAGGTAGTGTGAGTGATTATTGTGTGCATCATTGTGTTTGCCCTGTTGTTGTTGTTAGATATCCTGATGATAAAGATGGGGTCGCTGCTGATGATGCAAATGAAGGTTCAGTTAAAAAAGAGACAGATCTTCACCCTGTGCCTGAGGATGAACCAATATACCATGATGCCGAGGATAAAGCTGCAGGTATCTCTTAGTGATTACAGTTTGTAATTTCTTTGTAAGTAGGCATTGATTCTGTATGGTTTTTGTTTAGCGATATAAGTTTTGTTTGAATGATTGGATGTTGATTACTACCTCAAAAGGTCGTAATTTTATATGATGGTTCATGCATTTGCACCTTTGTCTTTCAATCTTTTTGAGTACCTTTAGGTATGTGAAAGTGGTCTGTTGTAATTACTCCATCAAGGAGTTTGATTATCAGCTAGGAAATGAGCTGAATGTAGTTTTTGGCTGCAACCAGCTAAGCTAGTCATGAGTGATGCCTTGGCAAAGTTTATTTTGTTTCTTTACCATTGGATGATTGTTGATTAATGAGTCATGTATTTATTATAGGAGAATTTTATGGGGTTGTAGTCTGTGAGCACGGTTTTGAGTATTTCACTGTGATCATTTATTTTGGTTTTCTGCCTTATGTTTCCCTTTTACACCGTGTTCTCGTGTCTTTTTCTGAGCTGGTGTACATATGTAAGCTTTTGCTTCAGACCAGTAGATGATACACCATTAACTGCATTTGGATTGCTGGGGCAAAATTTAGGAGAAATTTTTTTTCATGGTTAATCTAGTAGAGATATTTAACTTTTGTTAGAGAATAAATTTCATCTCTTTTTCCTCCCCCTTCCCTTGAACACTATTAGTTCTGCCTACTCAACTACCTAAGCTGTCCTATCGTTTCCTTGGAATATAATACTTATGCTTTCTCAATGCTAGAACATCTGCAAGTTAGTTTGGGTGTTTTGTATGCTGGTCACGTATGGAAATGCATGAAAATTCAGAAAAAACCTAGCCAAGAATAGTATTGCATATTGTGAAAAGAAAAGAAAGGGAATGTTAATGCCAGCCTCCACCTTGTGCTATTCCTTTTGGCTGCAAAAGATAATATTTATATATTAAGGATAAACATTACATATCGTAGCATCACTACATATGGTTATGCTTCTAGGATAAGTAGTTTCTAATTTGTCTGCCTCTAGTACCTTTAAGGCAAATAGACGAGGAACTGCAAAATGAACTATGCTGGTACTGTTAGTCAGTTGCATATTGCTTCCATATTTAGCTAGTTTATCTGCTACCTTGTTATGTTCCCTGAAGTTGTGCTACCTTGTACATATGTTCTTGAACCCTCTTCTCTTTTCTGCTTACGAATTTGATTTATTCCACATGACCATGTTTTTGGTTACTGCTAAACAGTAAACCCTCTTTTTCCCACAAACAAAACCATTACTGACACTCGCACTTATCAAGATTCAAGAGTAACAACTGAAAGTTGCAAAGCAAGTTCTCACTTGACAATTTAGTTTTCTCTTGTCTGTCTGTTTTATTCTGTTGGTTCTCGCTTGAGTTCTCTGATGAAATGGCTTTTATTTTTCAAAATCAAAGCTGGTTTTAAATTATCTCGATAGTTGGTTTGTATGAGGGGATTGTTTTATTCTTCAGGCTCAGTCTTCCCGCTTAAACGTAATTCTGAAAAATTTATTAGAAGTGGGTTAATAGAGAAGTCAATATGTGGTTTTCTTAATAAGCATAGATTTTAAAGCTGAGCTTTGCTTTAACCATTCGCTCCTCCTAGTACTAATGGGATTCTTCTACTGCTACTTTATGGAAGTTGCATCATGTATTAAGCAAGTAATTCTTGCTTTAAAGAGCATGTCCTGTTGTTCTAATTTGCAAGTTATTGCTTAGAATTTGTACATGTCATTTGTAGACTGCCTTATTCTTAAACTGTGGTTACCGCCAAAATGTAGCCGAAAAATGAGTATATCTTGTTTTCTTGATGACTATGGAGGCAAGTCTTGTGACTATGAAGTCCCTTTTCACTACTAAAGGTCTATTACTCTGCAATCTTATTAATATTTTGCTTAAAAGAATTGCTTAAAATCCCTTTCTTTGATAGAGCCATTGAGAAGTCAGCCCTTCGCTCATGTTTTCATGGAGTATTTGGTGTCGCAAACCCTAATTTCCTAACTTGAGAACTTTGCAAATAATTTTCTTGGCTAATTATGATAATCTAGTTTCAGCTATCTTCAATATGTTGTTCTCCTTGTATTACTTAACAGTTAATTCTCAACAATTAGTGGCTCAATGTTAAAGATTTCCAACCAGTTCCTCATAAATAACAATTACCAATTCGATAATTTAGCAAATTAGGACTCACGGTCGTGCTCGACACCAATGTATAGATACTCGTCACCATGCCTATACACCGTACTCGACAAATAGCAATTAACAGATAAGACTCTACTCCTATTCCCTCAAGCTAGGGTTAGACCAAACACTTACCTCGAATGCTCCAAACTCAACTCAAGCCTCTAGTATAGCTTTACCCTTCGAATTCGGCTCCAACTCGGGCAAATCTATGAAATAGTGACTTTACAATATTAATAATAGCTAAACAAACTAAACCCAATGCCTAAATATGAATTTCTAAGCTTTCTCCCAAAAATTCCAAAATCGACCCCGGGCCCGCTTGGTCAAAACCCGAGGGTGGGAAATCCGGGTCGTGACAATTCTCTATCCATAATTAACAAAATATTGTGGAACCAATTTTGTTGCGTTTCAGCACCTAACATCTTTGATACTCGACAATTGATAATTTTTGCAAATGGACTGTTGGTCTGTTGGATGATCGATTAGTAGAAAGCAGTAATTCTTTTGTATCTTCATGTCTTCAATCAACAATGAATCAACTATAAAGAGGAGTATGGTTGAGAAATAACTGTCTAATCATCCTATTTTAGTTGTTGATATAGTACTATTTGAGAGTCAGCTGCATTTCTAGATATGTTGTTGTGGGGCTTTTATCATAAATACCATTAATTAGATAGTTTGTTCTCTTAAGTCACCTATCAAAAGAAGCTTTTTCACCTAGGTTCCAATTACTTTTAGATGGGAGAAAGGGGAGGAAGAAAGTAAGCAACATAAAGTTTTCACTGTGGAGGAGGTAGGTGCAACTGCTGCTGTGTAAAGGTAACGATAGAGATAGACGAGGAGTGAACAGTGTTTCAAAAGCGGGATTATGGTGACCGAGGTCTGAACTGGTGTTGATAAGTACAGGTTGAGGAGAGGGAGGGAGGGAGGCGTGCGTCTTGAATCAGGCATGTGGATGGTTGCTGGTAAAAATGGTGGCAACGAGGAGAGAGGTGGGTGAGGTTCTGAGGAGGTGAGTATTGATTGATACAAGTGGAAAGAGAAAATGCTGGTCCTATCATTCAGGTAAAGATACTTAGTAGTGCAGGGTGAAGGAAGGAAGTTGGAAACATTCAACTTGAACACAGTGCTTGTTCAGCACTGACATCTAGCATCAGCGTCGAACGTTCTCCAGTTGAAAACCAAACTTTTGATCCCTGTCTGGTACCAACTTGACATCTCGTGATCTCGATGAATTATGTTAGTTTCCAAGCTCCCTAATTTGTACTTCTTGCATCTTTCCCTTTTCTGACAAGTGAGAGCTATAGTTGGTTTGACACACCATGACTTTTCAGCACGCCACTAAGTGGCATTCTGCATTTGCACCATACAGATTGAATGAACGATGTTATTATTTTCTTCGAGATAAAGATGGAAAGATTGGTGTATAAATTTTAAGCAGTAAGTTCAATGATGCAAGAATTTGGCTTATGTCAGATCTTTGTTGTAGTGTGCCAAGGGGGCCAACTGTAAAAGGGGAAAAAAATTTGGAAGTGCTATATAACAATTTTCATGCATAAATAGTTTTAAGCTTTATTAACTGTATGTGCATGTACAATTTAAACCTGGATTCTGATCAATCAGTTGGGGGGATCTCCATGGAAACTCATGATAGGTGATAAAAGATTTAAATATTATTGACTGTTTGCAATTTCTAAATGGCTGCTTCTAACCATCCTCCTTTTATTATACTGACAGTCACTAGACAACACAAAGGCCTGCCCATTTTCTGTTCCAAAACCAATCTGGAAAGCTTAAAGATAAGCTAATATGGAAGTGTTATCAAATTGCTTCTTAAAGCTCAAAATAGAGTGGTGTAATGTTTGTCTTTTTTTTTCTCTTAGATTTTGTTTCTTAGTATTTGGTACCTTTTATACCTTGTGAGGACATTCCTATCAAATTGCTGTCTTCTACCCGTACCAAAAGGGAAAATCCCTTGAAAAACCAGGCCTTTCTTTCTGCACGTGCTTCCATCTAAACAACGCCCTGTCATTCGATTAAATTAAAATCATGTTTTACTCACTCTTCTGGATGACATTGCTGATTACTGAGCTCTCCTCGTTGTGCAGATTTGGAGAAGGCTTCTTGAGTAAGTTGAAGGTGCAGAGATGTTCAAGTACTCTAGTGAGACGGACTTGGTTTTGGTGTGGGCATGGGCCATTTGGAAAATGAGTTTGGTGGTTTTCAGTGCTTTCTTTCTGCTTATGGTTGTCTTCTGTGTTTCGAGTTTATGAAGTTTGAAATGATTGTTATTGTTCATGAGCTTCTTCTCTTTGTTTTAGGTTATAAAAATGGCTACCTGCTTTTTATGTGGAATAACTATCTTTTGAAGCTGCTTTGTACAACTTTCCATGTTGATTGCATTTTCTTGCAACTATGCCTGAACTTTTTCTCTTATTCCAGAGAGTTGCTTCTTCTTTTCTTTCTATTTTACCTTTTTTTTTTTGGAGATTCAATTGGTACTCCTATGTGTGTCAGATAACTTACAACAAGATTCATAGATATAGCTAGAGTTTGGCCATAGATCCCAAATTTATTTTGAAAAATCTGATTTGGGTGAAGTTTGGTTTGAAGATGAAAATGTGTTTGGACATACGTTTTTAAAACATATTTTCCAACTTTATTTTGGAAAAACATGTATATAATTCCTAAGTTTTGGGATTTTGGCCAAAATCAGCTCAATAGCTGATTTTGGGATTTGAGATTTGAGATTTGGAATTTGGCCAAAATATTGGCAAAATTTATGGCCAAACATGATTTTTGAAAATAAATCCCAAATTTATTTTGGCAAAACTCATGGCCAAGCGGCAAGAAAGGATCCTTGAAGTAGTGAAGGGGCACTTTTCTCATTTTTTTTCTAAGGCCTATTACAGTAATTATATCCCAAATTGAACCTTAGATTTATCTGAAAATCGCAGTTTCTAGATATAGATAGCTGAACTAGTCCTTGTCCCTACGCCCCATAATCTGTTTTATTGTCTCTTAATTAATGTAGTTTACATAAGGGAGTTGGTTTAGCATGGATGAAATGTTTTTCATAGTCATTATGGATCATTTTCTAATATTTAGTTGGGTATGATTCTGTAATAGGCGACTAGGCGTAGGATAATGTTTTGACCAACTTTAAATCAGCTAGGCCAGCCAAACGGGCTCTAAGTAGTGATATCAGATATGGAGTTGGAGTTGGGATATTTATCAAAGGAAAAATACTTTTGCCCATAAGTCACTGAATTCATTTTTCTTATGCTAGTGGAAAATATTCTTTGGAAAAAATATTTACTAACAACTTAAGTAACCAAATAGCGGAAAGCCTGGTAGCTACTTTTTTCCATACCAAATGGTCCAAATCCGTCTTGCTTCATATTCTGAGGACTTGTCATTGGGTACATAATTATGGGAAACATTCTGTGTGAAGTTTTGCAATTACTACATGGTTGTTAAGTGGCGTTTTAGCTTTAAAAGTACATTTCAAAAAAGAGTTTAATGGGGATGGACTCTGGTGGGGTTGCAACTATCAACTCAAGTCCTACATTAACAGTACATGGAATTTCTAAGGAAATATCTTCAGTGATATTTTGGGAAGTATACAAGCTGAGCAAGGTAAGTGCAACTTTGGTGTGGAATAGAAAATTTTGAGGTGTAGTGGCTCTCATGAGTTGGAGTATTCATTTAGGACCGGATACAAATACAAGATTTAGAGGCGGAATCATATATAATGTGTGAAATTTTATATATGTCTAAACTTTTAATTTTTTACATCCTATATACATACAATTCCAACAAAAAGTAAGAAGTAAGGGGTATTATCATTTTTAGCCCTGCACCAGAAACTATTTATATCTGGTCGCCGAAAAAGTGTATAAAATTTATATAAAACATACAGAATGTGTATATATATAAAAAAATATATATATATATATATATATATATATATATATATATATATTTTTTTTTTTTTACTATTATTTTTACAGTAGTTATACGCTGTCATTTTTCAAAATCTAATATATTTAGACGAACTAACACAACTCGCCCTAAATCTCCTATTTCTAGGAAATTGCGAAATGTTAATGCTTTGCAGGTGTCATTTTGAAAGGAAGAAAGAAGTGATGGGGAACTTATTCCCAACAAAAAAAGATGGAGACCTCAAATTATGTAGTCGAAATTGGAAGAAATAGAGTGGTTAAGAAAAATGTCAATTTGGGGATATGTTCCAGAACCATAGAGGTCCATCAACACATCAGATTACAGCTCAAAGATTCGAGTGCTGCTTTTAGTGAATGAGAAGCATCTTCTATGCATTTCTGGTGGCCAAAGAAAGGAAGTTGGCAATTTTTTTTAACAACGCCATTTTTCAAGGTTGTTCATTGCTTGGAAAAATTTACTACTAAGATATTTTGCGCACAACTTATCGTAGAAGATGATACATATCTTTAGGATATTAGAGAAACACTTCTAATACTATTCAATGACTCCTTGTTGCCAAAAGCTGAGTTCCTTAAAATTAATATGATGAATCTTAAAAGTGATTTGGTTGTGCTTTTATAGTTTTATACTTGATAGTGTATCAGTCGTAGTCAAGTTGGTTTAAAAAATAAGACTACTAAATTAAAGTTCCGCAGGTGTAGACTATATATAGATAGGCACATAAAAATGGAATCAATGATTATGGACTAGCTTTTTCTGCTTAGCATCATGATTATTAGCTTGAAAGAATGAAATAGACCGGTAATTGTAGATTAAGAATCTAGTAATTGTAGATAAAGTGATATGATTTAGACTAAGTGTATACACATTTGGTATACAGACATACTTAAGCTTGAACAACAATACGCCTTCTTTATAACACTCTATACTAGAGAAAAAATATCTCTGTGTCATATCTATTCCTAATATGGGACAGAATCTAATTTACTTCTGAGTTCTGATGATCAATAGAGGGAACAAGTGTCAACATCTTTTCGTCTTATCCTTGCTTGGTCCAAAAATTAGACAGCTCTTTTCCCTCTTTGGACGTTCCATATTGAGATAAAAATTCTTCTGTTCTTCTACCTCTCAACTATCTATTCTCTTTTAAAAACTTGAATATCACAAACATAAACATTAGCATATTTGTACAAACAAAATACAAATTAAATATTTGCATAACCAAGCACTTATCAAATTACTTAATATTCAATAGTTTATCCAACATTGGGCCATGTTATGTTATTTAATTATGCTCCAAATCAAACGATCAGTTGTAGACGTACGTGTTAACTGAGGAAGATAGAGTTTCTAAAATACTGAAAAGTAAGTTTTTCTCTCCTTATATAACTTTAGACTGTCTACATCTTATCATCTATTTTTGAAGTTGAGTCCGTAGTTAAAAGCAACGAAAAGGAAAAAGAAAATAAAAAAACTGAGGTAAGTTCGGTACTGTTAAATGATAAGGCCAAGTCAATGTGGATTTCGGTGGCTATGATTCAACGAACCAAAGCAAAATTTTCAGGAATCATATTGTCTTTATGGTTGTGAAATTGAAATACACAAATCAAATATCTGATCAGGTGAAACAGAATCCAAAGATATTTTCAGTTTAAAGGGACAAACAAGACAGTACCTAAGAAAAGCAGTAGACGAGACTTAAAAAAAATCATTTTATTCCATGGTTATGGTGGATACAATTTTGAAAACTATGACACCATCCACACATATCAAAAGAGTCCAATTTTCTTGTTTACGTCGCAATGTGTTACGACCACACAGAGTTCTTTATTTCTAGATTCCCTAATTTTCTTGAACGTTAACAACTTCCAAAGTATTATAGTACTATAGTTTTACTTTTTTGCATACCAATAGTGTAAAAGTAATCTTTTATACTATCAGGTCACATAAGAGAAAATTACAAGAAACTTTTTATGATACATGTCAATTAGTTACCTAAAAAAATAAGGTAAATGATCATCTAAATTGATTAAAATATACTGATTATAGTGTAATATTTTTACGTGTATTTATGCATAGGCTAAATACCCTAAATGTTAGTAACATTAACATTAGACAATTTGACGGATATGCAATTAAATTACAACTAGTGGTTTACAGGGCACGTGGGGATGTCGTGAATTTGATATCAAATTGCAATTAATTTTATTAATAGGGTCTGTGTTGTGCACGTGGCCATGTCGAAAACTTTGCGTGTAATATGTTTGAGTCTGTTAATCTCATTTTTATAGTCTTCTTCACCTGCTCACATATTTTAATGGTATAGATTAATAAAAGCGTCATGATTAAGGTCCTTCGCATGCTAATCAAAAGATTACAATCCTAAGATTCTTGATTGTATGTCCATTAACCTTAACAAATTATGTTTAGCTGTCAGCTTCTCCCTAAATCTTCCACTCTGACATGTATAATCTAATGAAACCTTAATAACTCAGCACATGTGCTTCCACTTTTATATTCGACTTAGCTTTTATTTGTACTAACTTCAAATTTTCATCCCAAGATTCTTGGTTATATACCCAATAATAAATAAATAAAAGCATCTCTGTTATACAGGCTTCCAAGACCGGAGGCGGATCTAGAATTTAAATTTTATGGTTTCAATATTTAAGGTTCTTAATATTGAACTCATTATATTTTGTAAGGTTATGGGTTCATATCTACTATTTTTTTGTAATTTTATTAATTCTTATACATAAAATTATGTCCCGTCTTAACAGTTATGGATTCAATTGAACCTGTCCACTAAATGTTACATCCGCCCCTGCCCAAGACTTGGCCTAATAGTTGCTGAAGTAGAAATGAAGATCATATAGAATCGAATTCGATCCTTAGCAAAGAGAAAGAAAATTACGATTGGTCCAACACTAATATTATAAAAAGCCAAAATAAAAAAGAATTCTTATACTTTAACATGAGATCTTGGCACCGAGTCCTACCATAACTCATAAACAATATTTCTATGTACTCGGTTGAACATGTTACAGACCTAAAATAAAGTATCTTTTTTTTTTGTGTGATAATAACTTAAATTTTTAATGAGATAATGCATACTTTAAAAACAAATCAATGAAACATGGAGGAAGAAGAAAAAACAAAAGTTGGAGCAATGTATAATAATTCATTGCTACATTATTTCTCTTTAAAAGCTAGCTAGGGGAAGGGAGGTGCAGAAAACTTGTGGAGAAGGCAAAGCTTTAAAGAGCAAAGCTTTCAATAAAAACGACAAGTGTCTCAGGTTCATGCACAATCCTTCTAAAGTGAGCAAATTGCGTTGTGACATTTGAGTCCAAGGGTCCATTGATAGCCATTGAAGCAATCAAAAGTAGAATATGCCAAACTCTCCACATTTTTGTTTATCTCAATGAGGTCCCACTTTATACCACAACAGAAACAATTGGTATATTTTTAGAATTTTTGGACCCTCCATACGTTGTTGGGTTTTGTTTTGGGGGGGAGGGGGGAGGAAAATTAAGGAGAGTTGTTGTAGAGTTTCTTGAGTCAACAAGTGGACCGTTTGGTTTGAAATTGGACCATATGTCAAGATAGAAACAATAACAAGGAAACTTGAGACTCACAAACACACGGTAAGAAGATTCAATTATTCAAAGTTTGGTTGTGTTGGCTGGTAGCTAGTAATATTGGTTATTAAATTTGGGTCCTCTTTGACATTATTTAGTTAGCTATAAAAGGCTACTCAAGTAGTAGTTCTTACATAGGGAATATAGATTATATTTCCTTTCCTTAACGTCGTGCCACTAAGAAGAAAATCAAGAATATCTTACTTTAATTGGTAAGAGCTTGTTTTTGGGACCATGGGTAACACGGCAATTATGTGAACAGGTAAATACTGTTATCTTGATATAGTTTTGGACCATTAGATCAATCGCTTTTTCTCGAGGTTAACAACAAACAAAAATATCCCAGTGTAATTTCATAAAGTGGAGTTTAAGAGGGGTAAAGTGTACGTAGACATTATCGCTATCCTATGAAGGTAGAAAGATTGTTTTCGACGATACCTCTACCTCTAAAATCTATATAGAAAAAAAAAAAAAAGACTTTGTTTTAGCAAGAGCTATTTGGCTAGGAGTCAACCTTCTACAACACAATATTTGCATTATTCGTGTAAAAAAAATCTTTTTTACATGGCTTGGTGGACCGCTCGTCGCCTTAATAGGTGGTGGTAGGGGTGGCAAAATGGTTAAAATGAAACCCATATTATCCATTAAAAATGGATTAATGAATTTTTTAAAAACGGGTCAATATGGATAAGAACCATATTATCCACTTAGAAATGGATAACCGATGGATAACAAATGAGTTTAACCTTTTACATTTGTAAAGTCCTAAATTGGGGGTTCCTCAAGTTTGGGAGACCAGGAATTTTTCCCAAAGTGATCATATTCAAGAAGCCATTAGGGGCGGCTCGACGTAATATAGGGCCTAAGGCGAAAATAAAAAGTGAGGCCTTAAATTTTTTTTAAATTATTTTTTTTACCCTTATAATTTATTAAAATCTAAAGAAGTTATAATCATTTTTAACTATTGCCAATGTCTAACTAATTTGTTCAATCTCTCTTGTGTTATTATGTTGGACTTTATTGATTTAGTTTTGAAAACCTTTTCAACCGAGACCACTGATATCGAAATTGTTAATGGTAATTGAATTAACACTTTTTTACCTGATTGAGTTTGCCAATTAGAATATTCTTCTACTATATATACGGTTTCTCTTAGCACTTTTAATTCTAGATATAAGTTAAAACAAATAATATTGTAGTAACTACTATGTTTCTAGGGTCATTTAATGTTAATGACGAATTTTAATAGTTACTTCTCAAAGTAGTATGAAAAATATCTACAAAGGCACTCAAAGAATTAAGAAAAGTTTTTATAAAATAACATTGTAAGACGATCGATTTAAGTTGGGATGAATTAAAGACACAAAATAGCTACTGACTACAATTTAAGATGTATAAAACTTTTAGCTATAACTATTTTAACCAAGTGATTTTAAAAAAAACTATTAATATTATATACTCCATCTTTTTCAGTTTATGTGAACCTATTTCTTTTTTGGTCCGTTCCAAAAAGAATGAATCTTTTCTAAATTTGGAAACAATTTAGCTTAATTTTACAATTCTACCTTCATGAGAAACTTTTATAACCACACAAATACTCTGGACCCCATTTTGACTTGTTTAGGACCACAAATTCTAAAAGTCTTCATTTTTTCTTAAACTTCATACCCAGTCAAACAGGTTCACATAAATTGGAACGGAAGGAGTAATTATGAACTTGAAGTAGCTGAACTTCAATCTTGCATTTTGATGTCGGCACCTTANTATATATATATATATATATATTTGGGCCCTAAGTATTTTGGGAGCGTAAGGCCATTGCCTTAGGTAAAAATAGCACGGGCTAACCTGTTTTCGGACTGGTCATTCAAAAACAGCCAGTGTTTGCAAAGTCATTGAAAAATAGCCACTATTTTGCTGCAACACGGAAAGTTCCAGCATAATATACTGGAGATCGGTGCACCTGTGTATGAACTTCTAGCATATTATGCTGGACCGGTATAATATACTGAAATTCCAGTATATTATACTGGAGTATTTTTCAGATTTTGAACAGTGTTTTCGTTCAGATTTATCTTTACATGAAAAGTGGCTAAATTTCGATTACTTTTGAAATTGTGGCTATTTTTGAATGACCACTTGTAAATCTGGCTATTTTTGAATTTCTCCCCTGCCTTATTGGCCTTAAGCTCCAGCCGGCACCGGAAGCCATGTATAATATGAATATTCATATTATCCGCCAATTAACTTGTTTTTTTCTTATTAAATATGGGTCGAGTTGGATAATTATTCGATTTTGCATTACCCGTTTTCGACCAGCCCATTTCCGATCCGACCCACCTGTTTGCCACCCCTAGGGTGGTATCAAACTCTTTTCAAAGAAATCGTAGGTGACACTTAAGATGAAATCGAAGAAAATGTGATTAATAAGCCTCTATCTTTTTGTTGTAGGAATGAGCAACATGTCATGCATTCTTATATTGTATTTGGTGCAAAAACCATTCTTGCTTGCCAATGAGTAAAACCATGACTTCTATAATTGAGAGGTGTCCAGTCCGATCATCTTTTTCCCACATCTTGATTTCGGCCATATCTGGCTTTCAACTAACCAAAAATAAAAATAAAAATAAAAATAAAGACGCTGTAAATGAAAAAATTAAAACAGATTCACATCTACAAAATAAGGATAAATATAATACTAGCAGACTTCCAAGTAAGAAATAAATCATTATAAATTTCCAAGTAAGAACTCCAGGATTGATGTCAACAGCAGATGGAAACATGAAAAACTAGCTACCTCATGTGTCATTTACAACTCTTCAACATTTATTCATACCGACCATCTATCACTGCCAATACTCTTTCCCTTCATCAATCAGATAACAGAGAAGCTTTTGCTCTGAAAAATTTCCCTATTTTATCTCCAAGTCCATGAACTCATCTTTACCTTCTCTTCAGGTCTTGAAATTCCCTGAAAATGCAAAAGAAAACAGAGCACACTATAGTTTTAGATAACATTATTGGATTGTGTTAGAAATAATGATAAAGAAAATTAAAGCCATACACGAAAATGGGATCGAACATTTTCATCTGTTGTGTTAGGTGAAAACCCAATAGTTGAATTGGAGACACCAACTACTCTTCTCCTGTAAAATCTGCTAGTAGACTCTTCACTACTTGAAGAAGAACTTGACGCCAATGACGGAGGACGAGGCTGATCAGTAGTTGAAAAAGACAAAGGAACCACTTGATTATCACCATCATCTTCGTCACTGCTTCCGTCATCATCTTCATCATCTGTATCATTATGATCAAGATCATGATCTGCACCATCATTATTTCTGTGAAAACATGTCTGGCAAACTGAAACAGTGCTACCAAGTTTAGAGCCAGAGCCAGTCCACGGGGTAAGTGATTGGCAAGAATTGCACAGAAGATTTCTTGAATGCTTAGCCACAAGGAAATTAGCTGCGTGAACTCTGGCATCACAATCCCAACAAAGACTGGCTTGATCTGATTCACAGTAAACTCTTGCTATACTATTGCATAACTCACATTTCTTCATTGCTCTCTTTATGTGTAGAAGCACTTCACTGCTATATCACACATATAATATAGACACTAAAGATAGATTTTTTTTTTAATTTTGCTATCTGAAATTTGGGTCGATCCTTTGGTCTCTGGAGACTGTTAAAATATGATGTTACAAAAATATAAATGTGTACAAGACTACAACCCAGAGTGGCCCTTATATAGAAAAGGTAAAAAAAACTCAGCAGTCACATCACTGACCCCCTCCCCCCCAACCCCAGGTCATCAAACACATCCCTTTTCCTTTTTTAAGTTTTGTTAGTG
This sequence comes from Nicotiana attenuata, assembly GCF_001879085.1. Taxonomy (NCBI): domain Eukaryota; kingdom Viridiplantae; phylum Streptophyta; class Magnoliopsida; order Solanales; family Solanaceae; genus Nicotiana; species Nicotiana attenuata. Next base: position 47,626,382 of record NC_031993.1, read on the forward strand.
TCTAACAACTGTCAAATTACTAAAAATAGATTTTCTCAAGTTTAAGCTAATTCTTGAGCCAAGAAAAGATGTAGACTAGTTTTGGGTGTGGTATTGGAGTAAACCTAAATGTCAATATTTTGGACTCAAAACACATTTTTACAGTATAAAAAAAAGTTACTTTTCTATATAAAACGCGATATTATACCGCGTTTTACTTTAACGGAATTTTAGTCGTTAAAGTAAAGCGTAGTATAATACCGTGTTTTATATATAGCGCGGTATTATACTGCATTTTACCTATTAAAATAAAAGTCCCCCCCCTTCTTCCCCACGACAGAAACCAGAACACACCTCCATTTTTAAATCCAACAAACAGCGGTCCCCCCCTCGTTTTCTCAAAAAAAAATTCGAGTGGACCCCACCCGTGGAAAAAGTTAAGATTGTAGATCCCGCATACAACCCAAGCCTTCTATTGTTGTGGTTTCCTCGTTTTGGGCTCAAAATTTTAATTTTTCAACTTTTCTAAAAACATAAATCGAGGTATTCCGATTTAGTTTATGTCGAAACGCGTATAATAATGCATATTAGTTGTCTTGAATGTGTTTTTTTAATGTTGTTTTGTGTTTTGTTTGCGATTAAATTAGTATGTTATTTTTACCGGATTAAATTATTAGTGTTTAAAAAAATAGTTAAAAGTTGAGAAATAATTTTTCTTGTTAATAAAAATGTTCACAAATTTCTTTTACTATTTTATATGTAATTTAGTGAATGTTATGTTATTAAAATATGTTTGTTGTTTTTATTTAGTTTAGATTATTTATTTGCTTAAAGACTAGTGCCCCTATAGCGTAGTAAAATATAGAGCCTTATAGCGTAGTAAAATATAGAGCCTTTTAGCGTAGTAAAGTTGAGCCTTTTAGCGTAGAATCTCTGTAGTTTAAGTATCTACACACTACAAACTCTGTCCAATTAAAAATTAATTATCTAATTTATAAAACAAACAAAATTCTAAAAATATCGAAATTGACACACATAAGAATTCAGGATAGCTTGGTGCTACTGGGCCTCAAATATCGAGCCCGAAACTCATAGATATATACGCTGTCCAATTAAAAATTAATTATTTATTTTATAAAACAAACAAAATTCTAAAAAAATTGAAATTGACACACATAAGAATTCAGGATAACTTGGTGCTACTGGACCTCAACTATCGAGCCTGGAACCCATAAATATATACGCTGTCCAATTAAAAATTAATTATTTAATTTATAAAACAAACAAAATTCTAAAAATATTGAAATTGACACACATAAGAATTCAGGATAGCTTGGTGCTACTGGGCCTCAAATATCGAGCCTGGAACCCATAGACATATACGCTGTCCAATTAAAAATTAATTATTTAATTTATAAAACAAACAAAATTCTAAAAATATTGAAATTGACACACATAAGAATTCAGGATAGCTTGGTGCTACTGGGCCTCAAATATCGAGCCTGGAACCCATAGAAATATGCGCCGTCCAATTAAATAATTAAACATTAATTATTATAACACAAACAAAATTCTAAAAATATTGAAATTGACACACATAAGAATTCAGAATAGCTTGGTGCTAGTGAGCCTCAAATATCGAGCCTAGAACCCATAGATATATACGCTGTCCAATTAAATAATTAAAAATTAATTATTATAACACAAACAAAATTATGAAAAGTATTAAAATTGACACACATAAGAATTCAGGATAGCTTGGTGCTACTGGGACTCAAATATCGAGCCTGGAACTATAGATATATACTCTGTCCAATTAAATAATTAAAATATTAATTATTATAACACAAACACACAATTAATATTGTTTAATTTACAGTAGACGACATGGACGTGCCGCCTGTGCATCCTGGACCTTTCTCGGATGAGATATTAGTGTTACAGGGCGATCATAGGTCCGCCTACGTATGGGCGGGAGATCTAGAGCATACTCTCCGCGCCAGGAGAGTGGACGATGTGTGGGACTTTATGAGGGGCAGAGATTTCCATCCCCGTGTAGTCCAGCGCCTGCGGGATACGGGCTTCCATAGGATTTTTCAGATTGGGCGATTGCAGCTCGACTGGTCTCTTATCATGGCCTTGATAGAGCGGTGGCAACCGGAGACGCACACTTTCCACCTGCCCATTGGCGAGGCCACCATCACACTTCAGGATGCTGAGGTTTTATATGGGCTGCCTGCTGATGAACTGGCCGTTGCACTGCCTCAGTATATGAGATCTATGCTGCGTGCCCAGTATTTGGACTTGCTGCAGCAGTTCACTAGTTTCAGGCCACAGGGTGAGACTGCAGCTTTAGAGGGCAGTCGCATTTCTGTGACAGCTATTAGACAGCATCTGGAGGTATTGCACCCCGACATCACCTGCGAAACAGATGATCTACATATTCACCGGTACACGAGGTTGGCGCTGCTCCTTCTTTTTGGGGGTGTCTTGTTCCCGAACACTTCGGAAAATCTAGTGAGTATGCGATTTCTACATCATCTTCAGCAGCTAGATGATTTACCCTAGTACAGCTGGGGTGCTGCTGTTCTCGCTTACCTGTACAGGAGTATGTGCCGGGCAAGCATGGGCACCCAGAACGACGTATGTAGTTTTCTGCCGCTTCTACAGGTGACAACATATTCGAATACTCTGTTCATTACTTCCAATTCTATATAGTCAAAATGACTCTTAAACTTTAAGTCAACCTTGTATGTTAGGTTTGGGCCTGGGAGCGCTTCCTACCGTTGCTACCACCTCTACCACCATTACCTCCGGATGTAGCACCTCCATTTCTCCCTCTAGCTAGGAGGTGGGTTCTCCGGCGTGGAAATTACCAAGCCATTGATGCTCATCATAATCTCCCCCTTGTCAAGGATGCGTTGGATATGCTGGAGGCCGCACAGGTAAATGTGTACCTAAACTTACTTGTTATAAATTCACTTGTCTTGCGCATACTCACTTTTATGTTATTATTTGATAGTTCATCTGGACGCTATACAGTGATGACTTGATAGCTGGCCTGCCCGATTATTGCTCGGCCGGCCAACTGATTTGGAGCACTTCCGTCCCGCTAATGTGCCTCGATATTGTGGAGCATCATGCCATAGAGCGGGTACTTCGCCAGTTTGGCCATCCGCAGACTATACCGAGGGGGCCTACATGGGAGGCTACACTTTATCAGCGGGATGATCGTTCGAGGTCGGACGACGCATTTCTAGCATGGCTAAAGGCGCAGGTCCATACTTGGGACCAGCGAGAGGACCTGATTCCGCTGCCACCTTCACAGATCCAGGCGGCAACTATTCCAATGTATACGTCCTGGTACCGCGGTGTTACCCGACTTTTTATCAGGAATCCCGTTCATCAAGCTGGCGGTCGGTACAGACCATACGCCGGGAGGCACGAGGCACTGGTTCGTTATTTTTGGAACCCATACTTATACCTATGATATAGCGTTCTGTAATTAATATTTCAAATGTTGTGCAGGCTATTGGTCATCATTTATTCTACCAGTTGGGAGTGCAGATGCAGCAGCATGCTGACAATCCTGTAGTCACTGAGTATGGCCGGCAGGTGATAGAGCATGTTCTCCGGACACTGCAACGAGCCAGAGAGGGCGGGAGGTTAGATCACGTTGCTAATTATGTGGTGCCAGAGCACCACCACCGGGGTAGGCCTATCGCACCCGAGGGACCGGGTACGAGCCAGGGCTGCCCCACGAGGCAGGGCTATCCCACGAGGCAGGGGTACCTCACGGGGTCGTGGGGGACGGGGAGGAGGTGGTCCCTAGCAAGGGGGTGTTGAGGCACCCGTTGAGGCACCTGATGAGGATCTTGGAGATGATCAGCCGGGTTACATCCCTCAGCAAGACGAGCCTTCCAGCAGCATGCCGTCGTACAGCCTTTAGCTGGAGCTGCCAGCATCGCAGGTGACCCCGCCAGATCCATTGTTGATCACGGGCATGAGCTTTACCGCAGACATAGAGAAGTTCTTTTCAGGCCCATCTACCGCAGCTGAGGATCGGCCGACCCGAGACTTGGATGGTGGGCGCAGGTTGAGTTTTGGCTCATCGTCGGCGGTTGCGGCGGATCTATCACAGGCGCAGGTATGTTTGTATTTCTATTAAATTTTAATTTGTTTTTTTTCCTCAATGATTTGCCATAGATTAATTTTTAATTTTCTTATTAAGGCTTCATCCCAGCCCATCACGGAGCCCACTTTATGCGATGCTGAGGACACCACGGAAGCTTATATTCAGGAGCCCGACGAGACCATGGTAAGAAAATGTTTTTGACTTAACACGTACATTACTAATATACTTTTTCATATACTAAGCTTACTAATTGTTTTGTAGGTTGCTGACAGACCGACGACCCCTTCTACCTATCCTGCCAGCCCTACTGACGATCATGCTGCAGCGCATCCTCATATAAAGAGGCGACTTGATGAGGATGATTGTGATAGTGTACCCGGGTGCCAGGGGATGCGCCTCAGGCCAGCGGCTGCATTGAAGTACACAGGCTGTGAGACACATTGATTTTTTGTTTGTTTTTATTTTATGTAAATAATACATTATGTAAATAACAATAAGAATTTTATTTTAACAACAATTTGTATTTTAACACAATTTGAACAACAATTTTATTTTAAGACTACAACGCAAACACAAACATAACAAACTTAACATAACTTAAATTCAGTATAACTAATGAAAACACATGACACGGGAAACATAAATATACACTGCTACACTCAACACGTACATGTCATTGTTTAGTCACGCCCGCCTAGTATTCTCTGCTCCAACCACTTAAATTTGTCTTCCAGCTTATTTTTTTCTTCTTCCACCTCCTTGAGTTTCTCCTTCAACTCCGCAACTTCTCGTTTGGATTGTCGCTCTCTTTCCCACTGCTTCAAACACAAACAATGAAGTTGCTGCAACTTTTCTTTTTAGTATTCCCACTGACAGGGTTCATCAATCCATACCTCAAAATTGCAAACAGGTTCGTCGGGAACCCTATAGAACTTGTTCATACACGCCCAGTAGCGGCGTCCAGTTTCTTCCCAACAGTCGTGCATCATGCATTTTTGCCGCACTCGCACCTTGTGACATAAAGGGGTCCAGACATTTGTTAAAGCGTAAAGAAAAACCTTGAATTTATGAAATTTTTTCTATTGGTTATTGTTAAGCAGAAAATAACTAGAATGCGCCCGTATTTATAGGCAAGACAACACACAAAACATAGTATTATACTGCGCTATACATATTCAATTTTTCTAAAACGAAATAGCTTTTGCGCAGTCGGTCAGCTTTTCATACCAACAAGACAACACACAAAACGTAGTATTGTACCGCGCTATACATATTCAATTTTTCTGAAACGAAACAGCTCTTTTGCTGTCGGTCAGCTTTTCAGACCGACAAGACAACACACAAAACGACGTTTCGGTACCGCTCTATACATATTCAATTTTTCTGAAACGAAACAGCTTTTTCGCAGTCGGTCAGCATATCAGACCGACAAGACAATACACAAAACGTAGTATTGTACTGCGCTATACATATTCATTTTTTCTGAAACGAAACAGCTTTTTCGCAGTCGGTCAGCTTTTCAGACCAACAAGACAACACACAACACGCAGTATTGTACCGCGCTTTACATATTTAATTTTTTTGAAACAAAACAGCTTTTTCGCAGTCGGTCAGCTTTTCAGACCGACACGACAACACACAAAACGTAGTATTGTACCGCGCTATACATATTCAATTTTTCTAAAATGAAGCAGCTTTGTCTTGATTTAGCCTTTATTATCTTTTATTTTCATGTATGTTGCTTTAGTTATGGTTGTTGAGCTTTTATCTCTTCGAATATTATGTTACGAAATTTCAATCTTCAGATTGGTCTTCTTTACTAACACCAATAAGTTGAATGTTGGTACTATCGTACCATCATCCCAATTCAAAATGTCATGTTAAAAAATAAGATGCAACAAGACTGTGGAACATAATTTTATTTGATAGATATTGCAACACGAACAAGTACAAACACTTATTACAAAAATATTACGAAAATAAAACACTAGGTGTATCCTTGATAGTTGGGTACATTCAACGAACTTGCACCAGGAGCTGGATTACCACCGCCACCCAGACCAGCTGAAGGACATTTACGACGCATATGCCACATTTACGCGCATAAACGGTATCACCAACACCCATTTGGTTCCGTATACGCGTTCTCTTTTGCACTTGCAGCTTGCACAAATAGTCCTTGTTACACAGCATTTTAAATGGTTCCGGCGGCCAATAATTCTCAGCACCCAATGGCTGCAACTGCCCACTATATGTGCTTACGTATGCAGCAACACTGAATTGCCTATCAACATAGTTGGTTGCCCCTAAACCAACTTGTTGAAAGCACTTCATGGCATGTGCGCACGGCTTGTGGTAGATGGTCCATTTCCCACATGAACACAATCTGCTGGCTTCATTCACGGTGTGTAGATTATTCCCCCGGTGTCCGCGGATAGCGGTGCGAACTTCAAAAATACCCCGGTCGTGATCGTACTGTAAATATGAATGCCAATGTGCTCGCCCCCTGTATTTATCAAATCTTCTCATCGGTGTTGGCATAAATTGAACACCCCTGTCCATCAATTCCGATGCAACTCTATGCCTTTCAACAAACCTCTCCGCAATCTGTTTGAATGTCATCCGGACCATGGCAGTGACAGGCAATCCACGTGCAGACTTCAATAAGCTGTTGAATGACTCCGACACATTTGTAGTCAAGGCTCCCCATCGTCTGCCACCATCAGCATGCAATGTCCACTTGTGAAGCTCATGTCCCATCAGCCAAGTATAGGCTCATGGATCTAACTGCCGGATCGCTTCCATGCGCCTCGTGAATTTGCACTGCTGGTGCTCAGTTGCAGCCAACCACATTAAATCATGCGAGGCCTTGTCAAGATATTTCTTCTAGAAATTGGCCTTCAGGTGCCTCACACAGTAACTGTGGTATGCATAGGGTTCCTGCCATTCAGGCAAATGCCGTACAGAACTTAAAATACCACCATGGCGATCAGATATTAGACAAATACCTGAACGCTGTTTGACAACGTGCTGCTTCAAGTGGTTTAAAAAAAGTGTCCACGTCTCTTCGCTTTCAATTGCACAAATGGCAAAAGCTAGTGGAAATATTTGTCCGTTGGCATCTACTGCAACTGCGATCAAAAGTTTAATATCATACTTTCCATAGACATGAGTACCGTCTATGGAAATTACCGGACAACAATGCACAAAACCATCAATTACTGGTTTAAATGAGCAGAACACATAGTTGAAAATATATTCCGGTCTTCTCGGACTCCGCTCATGCCTCCATTCAACAACAATCCCGGGGTTAAAGTGTTTTAGTGCGGCCATGTACCTGGGTAGAGATGAAAATGACTTATCCCAGTTACCATAAATAATTTCAAAAGCACGTTTGTGCCCGAGATATGCCTTTCTTTTGGTTATAGTACACCCATATTCCTGGTGGACGGCTGTAATACACTCCTTGATCTTGAACCTAATGGACACTTCGAAGTATGGAATCAAGACAAGAGAAATCAACTCTACATCCAAGTTGAAGTAATTCTCATTGAATGTGTCTATTTCACATCTGTGGGTGCTACTATATTTACCCACTTTCCACAACCCTGATTTCTTCTTGCTCGCACGCAACATCCAGTTACAACCCATAAAGTCTCTACGGCATACATCCTTGTATACCTCCGGAGTTGACTCCCTTACCGTCATCTCACGACACTCTCTTACGCTGTAGATTTTTACAGCCCTGATTAGGCGAGCTTTATCGAGAAAATACATGCCCTTTTCCAGCACCGTTGGTCTAGTCTCATCCTACATTGCTGTCCGAATTTTGTCAAGATCCCTTGTGAGGGCATACACATCCGACATACTTGGCAAATTATCAAGGTAGGGAATATTCCGCTCATAAAACGGCACGTGCGACTCGTACACTCTTGGTCTAACGGGAGGTGGAGGAGCACGCTTCCTCGTCAGCTCAGGTTCGACATTCACTTCCTCCTCCTCATCACCCTCGTCAAGGAAGAGTGTCTCATCTCCAGACTCATCGGATTTGTTGTCATAACCACTATCATCTTCCTGACTCTGCGCATCTGCCAAATCACGAGTCAATACGTCGTCTCAGGAACATCAAGTTGCTCGTTTTCACTGTACAAAAAGAACAAAATGATAAGCTACTTAAATTGATAAATACTTTACATATAACTATATCACTTTACTTACAAGTCGTACTGTGTTGACATTCCATGATGGACATTTTCTTGTTGGTGATGACTCCCGGATGGACCACCGTGATCCAACACGCCAGAACTGCGCATATTCCAAGTAGGAGCGGGGTCATAACTTGTAAAATTTATATCCGGACGGTACCCCCTGTGGAAAATATGAGTGTTAATACAAATCAAATTCAACATAAAATAAACATCGTTAAAGCGTAGAAAAATTGAAGTTTTCCAGTCGTCTTGTGGATTATGTAAAGTCAAGAAATTATTTTCTCGCTGCTCATTCGCCAGTGTTGATAAGTTTAAATCAAGGCAAACTCTTTCATCAGGAATCTATCCGGCAAAAACTGCTCCAGAATAACCACCCGATGACTGGGGCTTATCCCTACTATGCACAACCTCATTATTGGGAACGTCTTCAACCTTGACGTACATTTCCAACAATTTTATCACAATAAATTGTCTGTATTCATCCGGAATCCGCAAAAAGTCTCTAAGAGTTTCATCATCTTCGATGTTAAACTCAGAATAAAAAGCAAATCCCTGCGGAGTCACAGAATACGGATATCTACCGGTCACGTTAAGGTTCACCGAACGATTTCTCACACTCATTCTTTTACATATCAACGATACCAATTTATCATACTCCATTGTAAGCAGCAATTTAACATGACACTGTGGAGATAAACTATACCTCACCACCCCTCCCCCTCCCCCCCCCCTCCCAATATAATGAAACCCTTATTTTTGGCTCTTCAGACATTATAAAAAATGCTTGATAACAAGAAGAAAAATTTGAACGGAAGTTTGAAGGTAAGTTTTGAATGGAATTTCATAAAATCCTAACGCCTTTAAATAAGGCAAGTCCTAGCTCGGGGGGGAGGGGGGGGGGGGCAGAACTTTTTGATGTAAAACGCGGTATAATACCGCGCTATATATATGTGAATTATTGTTATGTCAGTTAACCGCATGACACTTATTGGTGGGCCCAAAAAGAAGTAAAACGCGGTATAATACCGCGCTATATGTAAAACGTAATATTATACCGCGCTTTACTTTAACGGCTAAAACTCCGTTAAAGTAAAACGCGGTAGCGCGTTTTATATAGAAAAGTAACTTTTTTTTACACTGTATAAACGTTTTTTGCGTCCAAAATGTTGGCATTTAGGTTTCGGACTCGTGGTATTGTGGTTTAATTACGGATAGGAAAGGACTTGTCTCCCATACGGTTAATGGCGTAGGCGCAAACGAGGACCAATGGTTCAAAATATTTTTTGAGTTTAAATTTTGTGCACTCTCAGTGTTTTTATACCATTTAATTAAGTTGACCTGTATTAATATGGAGTTATAGCAAGTCCAATATGGTAAACTGAAATTAGAGTAGTTATCTATTATAAAAAGTTAAATTATATTGGTATTGTAGTTTTTTTACATTTGCGCCGTATATTACTATTTACGCAATAATGTTACATGTTTAATATATTGGTATTGTAGTTTTTTTCTTTACATTTGCGCCGTATATTACTATTTACGCAATAATGTTACATGTTTAATGTAATTTGACAAGCTATAATAGCTCAAACACATTCCTAATGCTAGTGAATAGTTTCTGATAGTTAAAATTTAGTCTTCCGTGATTGTACTGTGTATATATTTTTCATATAGCCAGCTAATAAAGCATTAAGTTCTTCTACGTATTAACTGAATTTATAAAAATTGGGATGTTGTTATTGGGTGTCGTAGAATCAAATTCTACACTTATTTTATTAAAGACGAAACATTGCCTATGGAACTCATGAATGAAGATTCATGGAACCATTCTAGTGAGGTGCTACTTGCAGAAAATTAATATGCTTTATGAAATACTGTTTCTAGTTTAGACCGTCAATTAGAAAGATAAAAATTTATTACATATTTATACTATAACTTTTTAAAGTTTTAAACTTTGATTATATTTTTTGCCGTATTTTCGGCAATTTGAATAAGTGTTCGCTAACACTTTTCTTGACCTGAATTTTTTTCTTTTCTTTTGCCTTAAACATATTTTCTCGTCTTTCATTTATTACTTCTATACGTAGATCGGTACATGTCTACCAAATTCGATATGACTCTTTTTTTCCTTCCTTTTAATCACATCTCTCCACAGAAAAATTGGCTTTCACTATTAGAATTCCGAAAAAAAACGACCAAAATGGCGATCAAAGTTGGTCTGTCAAGAAAAGCGACCAACGTTGGTCGCAAAGATGGAGAAAATAATTAAATAATTATTCTAGATAAATCAGCGACCAAGGTTGGTCGCTTCTTGGTCGCTAATGTGGTCAAAATATTGACCGGACTGGTCAGACTTGATTGGTCAAAGAAATACTCAAATTAGCGACCAACTTTGGTCGCTAAAGTGGGACCCACTTATAAAATTTTATTAATTATATTTTTATTTTAAAAAAATTATAAAATATAAATAAATATAATTTAAAATTAGCGACCAAAGTTGGTCGCTTACTAAAGGGGAAGCAGTTAGAGACCAACTTTGGTCGCTAAACTGGGACCCAGTTGTAAAATTTTATTAATTATATTATTATTTAAAAAAATATATAAAATATAAATAAATATAATTCTAAATTAGCGACCAACGTGGTCGCTTTGCATTTAAAGACCAACTTTGGTCGCTAATCTGGGACCCAGTTCTAACGTTTAACAATTATATTATTATTTTAAATATTATATAAAATACAAAATAAATCTGATTTAAATTTAGCGAACAACTTTGGTCGCTAATTTTAATTCCTGGACAATTAGCGACCAAAGTTGGTCTCTTTTCAAGTCAATATTGGTCAAAATTAAAAATAACTTTCTTATTTACTATCTAAATAATATAAATGTAAGCCGTTAACACTTTTGTAATACAAGGGATGAATAGACTAAAATATATAGACTAAAATATACTCTAACATGCTTATATATATATATATATATATATATATATATATATATATATATATATATGTGTGTGTGTGTGTGTGTGTGTGTGTGTGTGTGTGTGTGTGTATAATATTTTTTTAAAATATTATATATTTATTTATATATGTATATATATAGCTTAAAATGAATTAAAAGTAATTTAATTTTTTTTAGAAATAGCGACCAACTTTGGTCGCTATTTTGGTCAAACGGTCAAAAATTGGCGACCAACTTTTGTCGCTATTTTGATCAAAAAGTCAAAACTTATTTGGCTACCAAAATAGCGACCAAAGTTGGTCGCTATTTTTAATTCCAGTAGCAAAACCGGGTTTCCCCTCCCATTCTTTCAAAAAATTTGCCCAAAATCTTTCTTCTCTCTCTCACACTCAAACCCCCCTCCCCCTCCGACTCCCAGCAGTAGCGGCGCCACCCACGCCACCGGCGACCACTGACAGCAGCAGCACCACCGCCGGCGACCTCCATTCCCCAGGTTAGTTTCTCTCTCCTTTCTTTATTTTTTCCGAAAAACACTGATTTTGATTAATTTTTCCATGTTAGGGTTCAAAGTTATATATTATTTGTTCAACCATGTTAAGGTTCAAAGTTAATTTCTCCATGTTAGGGTTCAAATTTAGCTCAACCATGTTAGGGTTCAAAGTTATATATTATTTGCAATTTTTAGGGTTCTTATTCTCTATGGACTGAAATTAGTACCTTCATATTAACATATTTATATTAAAAGCACGAAGGCCTTTAGCGAAATGTTATACTAATAAAAGATTATATTAAAGAATTTTAGGATATGAATTGGACTTTTAGGTAACTAAAAAAAGATTAGGATATGAATTAACTAAATTAATTTCCTCTTGTTTTATTTGTATTGATGGAACATCGTACTTGGATGTACAATAGGAATTATCCTAATCGACAGGGATTGAGGGAGGATTTTGTAGAAGGGGTGGATGACTTTATTTGACATGCAATGTCACTTCCACCATACATAACTGAAGGAGTAATTAGGTTCCCTTGTGTTAGGTGCGACTGTATGAAATTTGGAAAACCGGCGGAAGTTACGCATCATCTTTATAGAAGGGGGTTTATAGAAAATTACTTTGTGTGGACTAATCATGGAGAGATCGATGGTAGCCATGGGATATTTCATAACATGGTTGTGGGTGAAAGTAGTAGGTCGGTGGAGAATACAAATCGTGATTCTAGAATTCATGATATGGTTGCGGATGCTTTTGGGATGCACTTAGGGGGTGAGCCCAATGAAAATGTTGAACAAACTCCTAATGATGACGCAAAACGTTTTTATGAACAATTAGAGGAAGCTAGTCGTCCACTACGTAACGGAAGTCCGCACTCTGAGTTGTCTGTTGCAGTTAGATTACTAAGTATGAAATCTGACTGGAATATTTCTCAAGGAGCCATGGACTCTTTCATTGACCTTATGCGTGAACTAGTTGACCCTGATATCGAATTACCTGGTGATTTCTATAAGGCAAAGAGATTAGTTTCTAAGTTAGGGCTTTCGTCAATGAACCAAGATGAACTATTCAAGGAGACTCATATTGTAAAGAAGAAGAAAGAGACGGATCAAGAAAGGTGGGTCGAGGGCCGAGCCTCGACTATACATGTAAGTTTTCACATTAAGTATTTTGATTTACTTTTATATAAATTTTGAAATACTAATTTAATGTAATTTTTCTTAGGGTCGCTTCACAGCTGAAGTGGAGGAATTCATACGCAGTCAGCCACCTAATGAGTCGGGCGAGCCAATCCAACTATCGGACGAGGATGCTGAAAGAATGTGGACGCAGGCTGCTGGCGGTCCATAATGGAGGAAGGTATACGGGCTTCCTACTAAGAAATTCCATCGCTATAAGGGTGGAATGGAAGGAATAGGGACTTCCTCGCAAGCCGAGCAACTTGATGGGGAGAGCCTCTCCTCTATGCGGGAGACTGTGACAAAGCTCACATCCGAGCTAGAAGCCGCCAAGGAAAGAGAAAAGCTTAGAGATGCTCAGTACATTGGCATGCAAGAGCAGATCAAATCTCTCCTAGCTTCTGGTAGTTTTCCGATTCCCCGATCTCGTGAGTCATCGCCAGAGTATCGCCTTCCCCGTGCTCGTTCCTCCCGTCCTCCCCGTGATCGTTCTTCCCATCCTCGACAAGTGCACCCTTCTGGATACCGTCTTGGTGATGAAAGTTCATCAGACGGTGATGATAATGATGTACAAAACACTCATTGACTTTTATACACTTTGAACTAGACAAATAGAATTGGTTTTCTATTGGGGTTGTAATAAGAGTTAACTTAGTTTGGTTAGCTTAATGTGGTAGTTCTATTGAACTTTAAACTTTGTAGGTTTTAATGTTGTTTTTGTGTTGCTGTTGTTGTTGTTGTTGTGTTGTTGTTGGTATTGTTGTTGGTATTGTTGTTGTTGTTGCTAGTAATAGGGTATTTGGTGTGCTGGCAGGTGGTGTAGCTACCAAAACAGGCAGTTTCTGCCAAAATAATACCTTGAAAAGCGACCAACTTTGGCCTCTGTTTGGTCGCTTTTCTATTAAAAAAAATAATTTTCTGGGCAATGGCGACCAACGTTGGTAGCTCTTTACCCAGAATTCTCAAAAAGCGACCAACATTGGTCGATATTCCATTAAAAAAAACAATTTCTGGAAATATAGCGACCAACTTTGGTCGCTTAAATTTAAAAAAAAAAATTAAATTCTTGAAATTAGCGACCAAAGTTGGTCGCTAATTTTTTAAAAAAAATTTGGTCGCTAATTTTTTAAAAAAAATTAATAAAAAAACGACCAACCTTGGTCTCTATTTTTCAGATTTTAAAATATAATATTTTGATTAGAGACCAAAGTTGGTCGCTTTTTTATGATTAATAATAAATAAAACAAAACGTATTTTACATTTAGAGACCAACGTTGGTCGCCAAAATTTTAAAATTAAAATAATATAGCGACCAAAGTTGGTTGCTATAGTCTTTACCCGGAATATTTGGTCCTTTTACCTTAGAGACCAAAGTTGGTCACTAATTAGCGACAAACTTTGGTCCCTAAAATAAAGGGACCAGCAATATTGCGACCATGCATGTTTGGTCGCTTTTTGGTCGCTTTTAGGCCTATTAGCGACCAACTTTGGTCGCTTTTTGTGGTCGCTTTTTACCGGATTTCTAGTAGTGAATTTTATGGTCATTTACAATGTTTGTATTGGTCTAAATTTGGATGGCTTGGTAACTGCAGATAAACAGGGTCGAGGACGAGGTCGACCACGGCATAATAGTGAGGAGTCGTCTTAGAAGGATTATCACTAAGGACGAGCAAATGGAATAAAGAAGTAATGATAGGATAAATTTAGAAATAGTTATAAGGAATATTCCTTTGGATATTCCTTATGTTGTACTTTTTAGGGTTCCTTGGGGATATCCCTTGTAAATAGGAAGAGATAAAGAACAAAAAGGGAATCTTCACTTCTGGATAAGAGCACTTTTGTAAAGAGTTGACTTGAAAGAATAGACAAATATTTTCTTGTTCACTCATTGTGTAGCTTTTTACTCACATTATTCATTTCTTGTCCACAAGATTTAGAGATTTCTTATCCATCTACATTTATCTTAGCTCCACTTGCTGTCAGGAAGGAGAATCACCCAAACCGTCTAACATTTGGGGTGATAAATTCCTCATTATTATATTTATTGCCATTTTCTACATTTAATGCATGTTCTTATTACAATATTAATTGATAAACGTTGAACACGTGCCCGATCTTGTTACTCTTAAACGTGGTCTGACTCCATGGATCTGTCCAAGTTTTTTATCTAGATCTGATTATATTTAACTAGGATTCATCCTCTATCTCATCATTATTTAATTTAACAAAGAGTTTAACACTTTGTGGTCAAACAATTTGACGCCGTCTGTGGGGAGTTTCTAGTTAAAATTTTAGTTCTTTCTAGATAAAAAAACAAATAACAACAATATCATCCATCTTTTCCTATTTTGCACGAACTAACAATGGTAGGAAAAGGAGATGAAAGACTGAAAGCAGTAGTAGATGTCATTGCCAACTCTTGAACACCATCAACGAGGTTGACAGAGGAGGCAAAAAGAACACGACGCCGAGTGTTACGCCCAGGCGGAGCGACTCATCTCCCCCTCATGGAAGTGTAACCACTTCACGTGAAAGGGAGCCTCCACGTCCGCAGCTGAGGAAGCACCACCAGCAATAAAAAAACTACTAGAGACGTGGCTGATGAGCACTCTAAGCGACATACTCGACAAACCCGCTCAACGGGCGAAAAGAAACGTCATACAGACGGATATCACAACAATCGCCGACGAGCAACCCGCTCCCACAACAGGTAACACTAACACCGGTGTTGACGCAGGTAATGATGCAATTGCAGCCATTCTTAGGAAAATGGAAGAAATGGAAAACGAGAACAAAGAACTCCGCGACCAGATGAAGGAACGTCAAGAAAGGGTCGATAAGATACCGGGCGCCCCAAAACTGCTACCAAAATGGGATGTCAGCTGATTCGTAGAACAACCATACAGCGAGGAGGCAACCCTACATGCCATACCCAAAACCTTCAAGATTCCACCATATTTGAAGATATATGACGGCACGACAGATCCTAAAAATCACATCATTCACTACGTTACAACAGTAAAGGGCAACGACCTCTAAAAGGAGCAAGTACCATCAGTGTTATTAAAGAAGTTTGGCGAGACCTTAACCGGGGGAGCCTTAACCTGGTACTCACAATTACCACCACGATCTATAACAACGTTCGAGGAAATGGCCGACAAGCTCGTCACTGCCCACGCCGGGGCTAAGAAGGCGGAAGCCAGGCTAAATGATATATTCGCCGTTAGACAATCGCTTGGCGAGGGACTCAGGGAATTTTTAGCTCGATTTAACAGAGTAAGAATGAGCTTACCAAATGTATCGGAAGGGATGGCGGTGGTAGCTTTCCGAAATGGGTTGAACAAGAATGGGTCAAGAGCGACAAGGAAACTGTTAAGCAGACTCATGAACTACCCTCCCACCACTTGGGAAGAAATTCACAATGCCTACTGCGCCGAGGGGAAAGCAGATAAGGACGACCTTAATGGTCCAATCCAACGGTTAACGTCGGTCCAAACAGAGCCAAGGAAAGACCGTCGTAACGACGGTCGAAGAGACCAGTCAGGTCTATGCCTCAACCGAGACAGGCATCAACCTTATGTCAGAACAACCATCCCACCATCTCCTCGCCATGCGGAAGGACCGTCCAGGCCGCATACAGGGACTCAGCAGAACGAAAGAGGTATGCCTCCACTCTTATCTGCTCAAAATTTTGTGTTTCCCCTTTAGAAATAGTGTATGCACTAGAGAAGCTCGGCCCGAAGGTGAAGTGACCACAGAAGATGAAGTCCGACCCAAGTACTCGAAAGTCGAACGTCCTCTGTGAATTTCATCAGGAGCTAGGTCACAAAACTGAGGACTGCACAGCCCTACAACAAGAAGTAGTGAACATGCTCCACCAAGGGCACCTAAGGGAGCTTATGAGCGACCGTGGAAGAGCCAATTTTGGTCGCGGACGAGAAAAACACCAAGGCCCTCCAAAGCCACCATCCCCTGCCCGCACCATTCAAATGATCATCGGCGGAGGCGACGAAGCAGCAATCAACCACGTAAAGTTTACCACCACACATAAACTGAAGCGATCAATCACCCACGAGCGGTGTGATGATCTCGGAGAAAGAATCATTCTTCGATAAGTTAGATACGAATGGTTTGACTTTTCCTCACTTTGATGCTTTTGTCATTACTTTACGTATTTCAGATACTGGTGTAAAAAGAATAATGGTAGACGACGGAAGTGGGGCGTGTATTATTCACCCTCGAGTTCTAGCACAAATGCGACTCGAGGACAAGATAGTACCATGCTGCATAACACTAACAAGTTTTAACAATACAGTCGAGCGAACCTCAGGAGAAATAACGCTGCCCGTTCTGGCCGGGGGCTTCACCCTAGAAACAACATTCCGTGTCATAAACCAAGACACAACTTACAACGCCATCATAGGACGACCATGGATACACGCAGTGAGGGCCATCCCATCCAGCTTGTATCAAGTAATCAAGTTCCCTACTCCGTGGGGGATATTCACCATCCGAGGCGAACAACACACAGCCCAAGAATGCTATCGCATCGCCCAAGATTCTACATACACTCAACAGCTTAAAGGAACGGACTAAGAAGCATAACAATTATCAAAGTCGGGGTCCGAACTCAACAAACAAAAAGACGTTATCAAGGACCCCGACGTCGTGGAAGCTGCGGGGTCAACTGTAGAAGATCTTGATCTCGTCCAATTAGACAGCAGCGACAACAGAAAAAAGGCTTACATAGGACATAATCTCTCCGAGCCAGGTAAATTTCATAGTTTTTTAATTAATAACGCCGATCTGTTTGCTTTTTCCCACGCAGATATGCCAGGTATCCCGAAAGACGTTGCCACACACAAGTTGAACGTCGATCCCCTCTACCCTCCAGTACGGCAAGTAAGAAGAAAATTCAATGCCGCAATCAACGAAGCCGTCAGCGATGAAGTGGATAAACTACTCGCTAACGGCTCCATCTGGGAATCAAAATACCCGCAATGGGTCGCCAACCTAGTCATGGTGAAAAAGAAAGACGGGAAGTGGCGGATGTGCATGGACTTCACAGACCTAAACGAGGCCTGACCGAAAGATTCCTTTCCGTTGCCTCATATCGATCAGCTCATTGACGCAACAACATGGCGCGAGTTGTTGAGCTTCTTAGACGCCTACTCAGGTTACAACCAAATCCTAATGGAGGAGGAAGACCAGGAAAACTTTCATCACCCATCAAGGAACGTACTGTTATAGAGTCATGCCATTCGGGTTGCAGAACGCGGGGGCGACTTATTAGAGGTTGGTCACCAAGAAGTTCAAGGACCAACTCGGCAAAACAATGGAAATTTACATAGACGACATGTTGGTCAAATCAAAAAGGAAGGAAGACCACATCAACCACCTGAAAGAGGCCTTCGGTATACTAAGGCAATACGACATGAAGCTGAACCCCGAAAAATGTGCCTTCGGCGTAACTTCGAGCAAGTTCCTTGGCTTCTTGGTATCACAAAGAGGCATTGAGGTCAACCCCGACCAAATCAAGGCCATCGAGGGAATAACTGAAGTATTAACCAGCAAGAAACAGGTGCAAAAAATTGATAGGCCGTATAGTTGCCCTGTCGAGGTTCATCTCACGATCATCCGATAGATGCCACAAATTCTTCAACGTGCTAAAAAAGGACAACGAGCTCCAGTGGAATGCAGAATGCATCAAGGCCCTAATAGAACTAAAGGCGTACTTGTCCTCACCCCCACTACTCGCTAAAGCAGAACCCGACGAGCGCCTCCTGATATACTTGGCCGTATCAGAGGTCACGGTAAGCATAGTATTGGTCCGTGAAGATAAAGATTCGCAATCTCCCATCTATTACATTAGCAAAACTCTGGTCGACGCCGAAACAAGGTACCCTCACCTCGAAAAATTGGCCTTGGCATTGGTTATAGCTTCACGAAAGCTTAGACCCAACTTTCTATGCCATCCCATATCGGTAGTAATGACTTTTCCCCTACGGAGCTTCCTGCATAAACCCAAACTATCGGGGAGATTGGCCAAGTGGGCCATAGAATTGAGCGAGCATAATATAACATATCAACCGCAAACAGTGATAAAATTGCAAGTACTCGCCGACTTCATCGCCGAATTCAGTGCCATAATAATGCTTGAGGTCGAGCAAGAAACTTCTCGTACCTCGCTCAGTCTACCCGAACTATGGGACCTATACACCGACGGCGCGTCCAACGCGTAAGGATCTGGAATGGGACTTGTACTCGAAGTCCCGATAGGCGAAGTCATCCGCCAATCCATATGGTGCCCTAATATGACTAACAATGAGGCCGAGTATGAGGCCGTAATTGCAGGATTAAAGCTAGCTCTCAAATACAGGGCACGACGAGTCGTCCTCAGATGCGACTCACAACTCGTTGTTAACCAAGTCACAGGGAATTTCCAAATCAAAGAGCAGAGGCAACATAGGTACCGGGCAGAAATTCATAAACTGCTACCAAAATTCGACGAATATCGACTTAATCAGGTACCTCGAGCACAAAACATCAAGGCAGATGTCCTCGCCAAGTTTGTAGCAGCAACCAAAAACATTATAAGAGAAAACGTGGTCACCCTCCTCCACTCGTCGATAGACCAACTTGAGGTACACTCTGTATATTTGACTTGGGACTAGAACAACCGTATTATAACATATTTGTAAGAGGGAGTACTCCCATCAGACAAAAAGGAATCCAAAAAGCTTCGAATGCAGGCGGCCAATCAACATCATAAACCACGACCTATACAAAAGAACGTTTGGAGGCCCCTTAGCAAAATGCCTAGGGCCGAACCAAACAAGACGTGTCCTCGAGGAAGTACACGAATGCCACTGTGGTGCCCATACCGACAACCGGGCCCTCGTCAGTTGCCTCATTCAAGCAGGTTATTATTGGCCCACAATGAAGAAGGTAGCCGCTGACTACGTCAAGAAATGCGAACAGTGCCAGAAATACTCCCCTATGATACACCAAGCGGGCGAACACCTCCACTCTGTTACATCGCCGTGGCCGTTCATCAAATGGGGAATGGACATCGTCGGACCCCTCCCAGCAGGGCAAGGTAATAATACGATTTCTTTTGGTTTAACTGACTATTTTTCCAAATGGGTAGAAGCAGGTACATTCGCCCAAATACGCGAACAGGAAGTTATCACATTCATATGGAGAAACATCATATGCTGCTTCGGCATCCCCAAAGAAATCAGCTGTGACAATGGACCCCAATTCACCGGAAAGAAGACCGCCGAATTCTTTAAAAAATGGCACATTAAGCGAATACTCTCCACGCCATATCACCCTGCCGGTAACGGCCAGGCCGAATCCTACAACAAAACAATACTAAATATCTTGAAGAAAAAGCTTAAAGACACCAAGGGACTATGGCCGGAATTCCTACCAGAAGTACTGTGGGCATACCGCACCATGCAAAAAAAAGCACAGGAGAAACGCCATATTCACTAGTCTATTGGACTGACGCCATGATACCGGTCGAGGTCGGGGAGCCTAGTTTGAGATACTCCAATGAAAGCAGCCCGAACAATGACGAGAACAGGAAACAAGACCTCGACGAAGCTGAGGAGCTAAGAGACATGGCTTACATAAGAATGATAGCCCAAAAACAACAAGCAGAACGGTTCTACAACAAAAAGCCAAAGTACGACCACCCAAAGTCGGAGACTATGTACTCAAGGCCAAAACACAGGCGAGCAAAGATTCAAGAGAAGGCAAACTAGGAAGCAATTGGGACGGGCCATACAAAATCACGACAGCGGCAAATAAAGGATCATTCCAACTAGAAACAATGGAGGGAAAGCTACTATAAAACAATTGGAACGTCGCCCACCTCAAATACTTCAACTTCTGAAAACGGCCGCCCTCCGAGTCGTGCTCTTTTTCCCTCACCCGAGTTTTGTCCCAATTGGGTTTTCTCGGGGAGGTATTTAATGAAGCGACAAAGGGGACGTCTCGAAGTTCAATTATAGTTCATCGCCCCGCCTGCCAACTACTTCTCCAGGCCGAACGATGAAGGGACTAGGTACACGGGAACTTCTCTAATATATGTATGAAACAAACAGAAACATGTAATATTCTCCAATGAATGAAATAAATGAGCATCTTTACGCTCAACCAAGTCTTTTTACACTTTACATTCGACCTCGCTCGAATTACTTTACATTCGGCCTCGCTCGAATTACTTCACATTCGACCTCGCTCGAATTACTTCACATTCGACCTCGCTAGAATTACTTCACATTCGACCTCGCTCGAATTACTTCACATTCGACCTCGCTCGAATTATTTCACATTCGACCTCGCTCGAATTACTTCACACTCGACCTCGCTCGAATTACTTAACATTCGACCTCGCTCAAATTACTCGATGTTCGACCACATCAAACCTTGATCTCATCAAAAAATTAGGGACTTCCCCACATAGCAAAAAGAAAAGAGAACGACAACAATAACAACAACAAACCCAGTTTGATCCCAACAGGTGGGGTCTGGGGAGGGTAGTCTGTACGCAGATCTTACCCCTACCTAATGCAGGTAGAAAGGCTGTTTCCAATAGACCCTTGGCTCAGGAAGGGCAAGAAGAAGAAGAGGAAAGCAAGGAAGGAAGAAAGATGGAAGAGAAAAGAAAAGGGAGATATAAAGGATAAGTAGTACCAAATAATAGCAACAGGGAATACAATACCTGAGGCGAACAAAACCACATAACGTAATAAAAATCTAAGAATATGAAGGGACATGCATGCTACTAAGACTATCGGTGAACAACTATAAACTACCTACTAACTTTTGACCTTAATCCTCGACCTCCACACCCTCCTATCAATGGTCATGTCCTCAGTGAGCTGAAGCAGCGCCATGTCCGCCTAATCACCTCTCCCCAGTACTTCTTAGGCCTACCTCGACCTCTTCTCAAACTCTCCATGGCCAACCTCTCACACCTCCTGACAGGAGCATCTATGCTCCTTGTATTAACATGTATGAACCATCTCAGCCTCGACTCTCACATCTTGTCCTCCACGGAGGTTACTCCACTCTGTCCCGGACAACTTCATTCTTAATCCTATCTCTCCCGGTACACCCACACATTCATATCAACATTCTCATCTCCGCTACTCTCATCTTCTGCACGTGGGAGTTCTTGACTGGCCAACACTTAGCCCCATGCAACATAGCCAGTCGAACCACCACTCGATAAAACTTACCCTTAAGTCTTAGCGGCACATTCCTATCACACAAAACACCGGAAGCGAGCCTCCGCTTCATCCATCCCGCTTCGATACGATGTGCGACATCTTCGTCAATCTCCCCGTTAGCCTGGATAATAGACCCGTTATACTTAAAACTCGCTCTCAGGTGATAAGTTGATCATCAAGCTTAACGTCTACGTCTGCATCATGAGTCCCGTCACTGAATTTGCACTCCAAGTATTCTGTCTTGGTTCTACTCAGTTTGAAACCTTTAGACTCCAAGGTCTGTCTCAAAACCTCCAACCTCGCGTTAACTCCGCTATGCGTCTCGTCAATCAACACTATATCATCGGCAAATAGCATGCACCAAGGCACCTCCCCTTTGATGTGACGCACAGTACATCCATTGCCAAGGCAAATAAAAATGGGCTAAGAGCCGATCCCTGGTGCAACCCCATCTCCACAGGGAAATGCTAAAAAAAAAAGAGAACGGAAATCAAGAAATACATAGCAAAAGGGGAACTGTTCCATTTCAACTATCGAATTACAATACTATTTAGAAAGGGCTCAATGACGCCCTCACAAAAACAGCAAAGCAAAATAAAAACTAAGTACAACAGCTTTACGCCACATCATCCCCATCGGCGTACTCATCATCATACCAAGGATCAGAGGCAAGCCTATCCGCGGCGTCATCATCCTCATCCCACCAGGCGTACCAGGGTCGTAACCACAAGCTTCATGGGCTGCACGTGCCTTGACACGGACGCCCTCAAGCTCTGCTTCGGAAACTTTCCCGACGGCCTTTAAAGATTTATACACGTTAAGTTGAGCCTCGACATGAACCCACATCTCATACAACTCCCACAGCACACCGGGATCAGCAAAAGTATGAGATATGGACAGCTGGGGCTGCCGTCGCACCTCCTCGGCCCTCAAGACAACGACTTGCTCGTTTAACCCAGACAACTCCGCCTCCAAACCCTGGATCCTTTCTTCTAACCTCGCCACCTTAAGCGGCGATGTCTCCACTTCATTAGCTCGCTCGGACATACAAACGTGGAGGGCATCTTCTAAGGCTGCCGTTTCAGCCATAGCGTCCGTTCTGCCTTTCTCGGCACGACTCAATTCTTCGACCTTGGCACTCAGCTTGCCCCTTAGATCGATAACCCTTGCCTCCTTCTGCCCGAGATCAGCCGTAAAGGATGCCACTTATGTTTGAAGGTCAGCGTTCTCAGCCATCACCCCCTTGCTCACCTCGAGCTCGTCCTCTTTGGCCTTTAGAGCTTCTTAAAGCACGCTGCACCTACTGATGGCCCTCATCAGCTCATCGTCCCTCTCCCTTAGCTCTTTATCTTTCTTCGTCAGCTCATCATCTTTCTGTTTAAGCCCATCGTGAAACGACTGAAATTCGCCGTCCTGGCTAAGGAAGTCGGCCAGCGTTCGATGCTTGGTGTGGTACTCCTTGTACTTGGAGGTCATCTTCTTAAAAATGGTCGTCCTCCGCTCCTCCCTCCGGTCACACTCGATCCCTGTGATAAGAGTCTGACATGCAAAAAGAAAGGAGTCAGTGCAAAGCGAATTACACATGCGAAATAAATCCTAACATAAAAAAAACACACTTACTCGCAGAGCCATGCCGCATATACCCAACGATAGCGCATCGTTCATTGCCTGTAGCATCGTGTTATCAGAAGCCGCATACAGGGGAGCAAAGGCCGGCACAGCACGTTCTAAGTTGGCCACGAGGTCGTAGCCCACGAGAATGACTATGTGCCGGTTAGGACCCTCCGTCCTTATCTCCACACGAGTATTCCTCTCTATAAAGGCCCGTACCTCCTCAGGTTCGACGTCCGAGCCAGAGTCGTTGTCCCCACAGGGATTGCCCTACTTCGCCCGGCCGCCGATGATGCGCCACCTTCTGCGGCCCATGCAAGCTCTCTGCTAACATGAACCGCCTCAACCCCGAAGGGCCTTCTCTCCACAACGGCACCTACCATGAAAACGGTCTCTACGTCTGGTGCAAGTGTAGATTCCGCTTCCAAAGCAATGAATTTTTTCGGCTCGATGTCAGCAACGACGGCCTTCTCGGTTTCCACCCTTTGTCTTTTCCTCGATGTTGACTCCTCACCATTAGATGGCTCGTTTACAAGATGATAGATGGGCTGGGAAGAGATCTCATCCCGCACAACAACAGTTTGAGGGGCGGAGTCCCTCATTGGCGGAGCTTGAGTCTGACCTCCTCGAGTAGACTTGCCTAAAGCAAATTGCATCCCAGCCGACTCGATAGCTTGGCGAAATGCAGGCACTGGAGCCTTCTTCTTAGAAACTCGCCGACCTGGCACCAAAAGGAGGTCGCATCAAAGAGTAATGGTGAACAACGATAAGCTGAGGTAGAAATGACACTTACTGGACGGAACCTTGGGTCCATATGGCTTGTGAAAGGACGCCCAATTGCGAAACCCCACGGTGCGGGGTAACACGCGAGCCACCCAGTCTTCAATGTCAAAAATGGGAGAAGGTGCACGCCTCTCAGCTAAAAACAAGAAGGATGCAAATGAGTCGATAATAAAAGAATGAAAATAACCAGTGTACGGAAAGATACTTACGATTATAATTCCATTGTTCGGGAAACCCGATTGGATTCCCCACCAGGTTCTCGGTCTTGATGAAGAAATACTTATGCCAGAACTATCGGTTCGCTTTATCATCCATCTCGGCCACCAACCTTTTTATCCCACGATGACGCAAGTGTATCAACGTACCTCTATAATAACTGGGCGAAAATAGATGCAGCAGGTGAGGAACGTTGACCTCGCAACCGCCCAATTCTGTGTTCTTCGCTAGCATCAGAAATACTTTATACAAGTAAGGGGAAAGCTGTGCTGGGCAGACGTTATAAAATCGGCAGAACATTTCCGCTAATAGGGGAGAGGAAAAGAATAACCAATTAAGAATGGGTAAACGTAAAAAGAACAATAGCCAGGTCGGTGAACCTCTACAATGTCGCCCCCGGCCGGAACAATTTCGACGTGAGGAGGAATGTGATGTTTAGACCGGAGGTCGTTTATCTGAGGTGGCCCCGTCTCAAAAAGTCTCTGAGCAGGAGCAGGAGCAGGTTCCTTTGGGAAGTCATATCTAACCAAAGGATTCTTGGGGACTATCTCCTCCACAGTAGGGAACCTGTCATCATCTTCAATCATGATTTCCTCGCCACCGGGAGGAAGGGCCACCGATAAAGGAGTGGCATCGGAGACCTTGTCGTGAATATGAGGGGATTCTGACATATTTCCGTAGAAAACGTATGCAACAAAATCTGGAGAAGGTATTGATTGGGTGAGAAGTCAGGGGTTAGAATTGAAGGAGCTACAAGGAATTGAAAGCAGAGATCGAAGAAGAAGATCAAAGAAGAGCAATGCACGGGCGAAATGAGAAATGATGAAAATTTTCAAAAATAAAGTGATATGAATAAATCTCCTCAGAGACTATTTAGGCAGAAGTTAGTTTTTGTTATACGTTGAATGATTGTGCAGTGAATTGCTAATTGTATTATACTGCAGGAAAAGCATGATGAGACTGAGAATTATTTACTGTTTCTGAAAGGGCATCTTTATGTTATTTTCTATTTGAGATACTAGCATATTTTCTGACTTGTCCCCAATAAAAATGATTGTGGTTAAGTGTTATTACTCACTGAGCTAGTGACTCATTCCCCGCTAATTACTTTTACAGAGACAGCAGTTAACGCGAGCGAGGATTTTGTTAATTAGAGCGCACAGGTTTATAGTTCTTGGTGAGCCTCGCACTTGTTCGCGTGGGCAGAGATTTTATCTATTGCTATAGTCTTTTCTTGGAACTCTTAGAGTCGCTCCATGGTCATTCTTTTAGTGTCTTGAGTATTCTTTGTTATTATAGACTTATGTTGAGTAATGCTCATTCTTATCAAATTTGGAGATAAAGTAGTATTTCTAGTTGTTAGTGGGCGGACTGTTAAAGGTAGATATTTATTTTGGTTAATTGATAAAATCATTGTTATTTGAATTGCTATTAGGATGTTTGGTTGCTGATTTGAGACAGGAAATTTTTTGGGATAGTCCAAAAACAGGGGAAACTCTGTCCGATTTTCTGTAAAATATCAATGAGGCTTACTTGGGGGCACTTGCTCCTAGGTGCCGATCATGATCCTTAATTGGGTCGTGACAGCCCCCCCATCTATTGATAGGGTTGGGTGGCACCAGAAGCGAAGCAACAGACGATCAATGGCACCGAAATCGGAACGATAGAAGCACAGACACTGCATGGGGAAGACGCATAACGATGACACGCGTGGCCATGATGTCACCCCACGTTAGCCACACCAACTGTAGCCTCGCTGGCCACGTCGCTTTTTCGACCTCGGCCGATTCGACTTAATCAACACGACCAAATTTCTTCTAAATGGACGCAGACCGGGTCCACTTATCGAGGACGTGCAAGATCACGACCTCAACAAGCGGGGGGACTAACTATATTGGTCTAAATTTGGACTACTTGATAACTGCAGATAAACAGGTCGATGACGAGGTCGACCACGACATAATAGCGAGGATTCGTCTTCAGAAGGATTATCACTAAGGACAAGCAAATGGAATAAAAAAGTAACGGTAGGATAAATTTAGAAATAGCTATAAGGAATATTCCTTTAGATATTCCTTATGTTGTACTTTTTAGGGTTCTTTGGGGATATCCCTTATAAATAGGAAGAGATAGAGAGCAAAAAGGGGATCTTCACTTCTGGATAAGAGCACTTTTGTAAAGAGTTGACTTGAAAGAATATACAAATATTGTCTTGTTCACTCATTCTCTAGCTTTACTCACATTATTCAGTTGTTCACAAGATCCAGAGATTCCTTTTCCATCTACATTTATCTTAGCTCCACGTTGTGTTAGGAAGGAGAATCACCCAAACCGTCTAACATTTGGGTATTAAATTCCTCTTGATTACATTTATTGCCATTGTCTACATTTATTGCATGTTCTTATTACAATATTCATTGATAAACGTTGAACACGTGCCTTATCTTGTTACTCTTAAACGCGGTTTTACTCCACGGATCTGTCCAAGTGTTTTATCTAGATCTGATTATATTTAACTAGGATTCATCCTCTATCTCATCATTAATTAGTTTAACAAAGAGTTTAACACTTTTTGGTCAAACAATGTTGAAATTAAGAAAGTGTCATTTTTAGATCTTTTATATGTAAAAGTAAATCTTTCATGTGTAAAAAAAAAGTCATAAAACTATAAAAAAGTTTGTAACGACCCACAAAACTATTTGACTAATAACTAGATTATTCCAAAAAAAAAAAGTTTAGGAACGGTGTCAACGTGAATAACTGCAGAACTCAACCTGCTTGGATTGAAAAAATCTTTGTGAAAGCTCTGCTGAAATCAACCGAGTCTGTGTTGTAAATTGAATGCTTAGCAACTTTGGGTTCCGGAAATCAATCCAAAATGTTATGGAACTATAGAGAATAAGTAACACTAATCTTTTCCAGTATTATTTTCTGAAAAATTAATCCAAACAAATAAATTTTTTCCCAAGTATATTTTCTGCAACGTAAACTTTTTTAAAAGAAACTAGACAAAAACCGAATCTAAATAGCATCATAAATAGGTTTGTTTACCTGCTTTTTTCGACGGACAAGGATGAGTTATGGCCCAGCATAGTGACAATGATGTAACTTTGGGGGTCCAAACAGAATAATAATGTCGTAGAGCATCGCTAAAACGTCCATAAAAAGTTTAAATTATTTTTTCACTCATAAAACGTTAATGAACATCAACAACTTTTGATGAATTGACGAGTAGATGCTTTGTTATACCACCACATTAACGTGGGAGAAATTACCACATCGCCATTTATGACACAACCGTTAGTTTCTTAGAATATCGATTTTGGAATCTCAGTATTTAATTAAAAAAAAAAAATACACAATACTTGTTATTCGTTTTACAATAGCATTTACAGGTTTGTCTTTATAAATATTTTGTTTGTCAAGCTAAATAGCAAAGGGATGATCTGACGCTGATTTTTGAGAAAATAATCATTATGCTTAGAAATGTGTTAAACACGTATATGAATTTTGGATTTCATAAATTTATACTACATTTTTTACTGGTTGCTCTATCCATAGATTTATTTGATTGAACAAGATTTCATATGTGAGTTATTGTTTTTTCCCTACTGAAATCTTATTAACTCTTTTACAATCACAGTCAACTTATTTGATACACGTATACAAAAAGGGCAGCCGGTGCACTAAGCTCCCGCTATGTGCGGGAGCCGTGGAAGGGCCGGACCGCTAGTGTCTATTGTACGCAGCCTTACCCTACATTTCTGCGAGAAGCTGTTTTCACGGCTCGAACCTGTGACCTCCTGATACATGTATACAAAGAGAAGAACAAATGTGAAAAAGGAACTGCGGATTGCTGCTATCACATGCTTCTTATATTAAATTGATCCATAGATTGAGACTTATCTGTATGTAAATTAAGGTTATATTCTTATCCAATATAAGGAGAGACATGAAAAAGGAGATAGAGATGCAAATTCTGCTTAATCTAAAACAAGGATAACATATAGAAAACATGACCCACGCATCTATAGTTGTGGCTGGGGAATGCTGAGGCCCATGCTTTTCTAGAACAAACTTTTTTTCACCCAAAGAAATAATAATGCCTAGCCTCCATGCTCAAGTGTAAGGTTAGGTCCATGGATAATCATGTTCCTAATTTTGTCTACATATATGGTTTTTTAATGTCCCAACCTAATTTCAAATGTTTCTTTCATTCTCTACATAATACACCAAATATTAAATGATTTCTCAATGCAAATAAGTTAATTTGATATGGAATGATGTCTCTTGGTGGGTGTAATTTCAAAAAAAAAAAAAAAAAAAATCACTCACACTAATATTTACATCAAATCATATTACTTACCAAGCATAGTTAATTAATAAATTGAGGTGAAAATGTTGGATAAGAAAAGAATTATAAGGAGAAAGTAAACAAAAATAGAGCAAAAGGAGATGAAAAGCTACTTAATTCTTATATTTCTGATGCAACGAAGTGTAAAAGAACGGCCTATAAATAGGCTTACAAAGAAACTTAAAATACTAAAATCTAGCTCCACTAATCACTTACCCACTAAAGCTAATCAATATCTAAACTTGCTTAAATAAAGGAAACCAACTAACAAACTCCTAAAGACTTGGTCAAACATTTTTGAATCACTTCTCAACACTCTCCCTTGATTCAAAAGTGCAAACTCCAAGTTGACCTCTGAAGAACTCGTGCTTTGCTTGCGGAAGTGACTTTGTGAAGATGTCGGCCGCTTGCTCATTCGTACCACAAGTCTTCAAAGTAATTTCTCCGGTAGAAACAAGATTCCGAATATAGTGATAGCGAATATCGATGTGCTTTGTTCTGCTATGAAATGCTGGCTTTTTCGACATCGCAATAGCAGACCTGTTGTCACAGAATATTTCAGTTGCATCAGCTTGTTTTTGATCGAAATCTGCAACAAGTCTCCTTAACCAAACTGCTTGACAAGCTGCCGAAGTTGCTGCAATATATTCAGCCTCTGAAGTTGATAATGCCACCACTTCCTGCTTCTTTGAACTCCATGAAATTGCTCCAGATCCGAGATTAAACAAGAAACTAGACGTGCTCTTTCTATCATCAATGTTACCTGCCCAATCGCTATCAGTAAAGCCAGTTAATGTGAAATTTGTTACCTTAGAATACCAAATTCCATGATCTATTGTCCCTGCGATATATCTCAGTATTCTCTTTGCAGCTCCAAGGTGAAGTTTGCTTGGACTATGCATAAATCTTGACACTACTCCAACAGAGAAAGCAACATCTGGCCTCGTATGAGACAAATAATTTAAACCACCAACAAGACTTCTAAAATAAGTTGCATTTGCCATTTCAGTACTATCATCAAGACAGAACTTCTTATTAATATTCATTGGCGTAGCAGCAACTTTACAATTCACCATATTAAACCTTTTCAAAAGATCCGTTGCATATTTTCTTTGTGAAAGAAATATGCCATCAATTCCTTGTTTCACCTCAAGACCAAGAAAATAATGCAGTAGACCTAAATCAGACATCTCAAAATTCTTCATCATGCAATCTTTAAATTCAGCCACAATAGACTCATGTGAACCCATATATATTATATCATCAACGTAAAGACATACCGCCAAAAAATCATTTTTACCTTCTCATTTGATATAAAGAGTAGGCTCATTGTTACTCCTTTCGAAACCACTCTTCTGAAAATAAAAATCAATTTTGAAGTACCATGCCCGCGGCGCTTGCTTTAAGCCATAAAGTGCCTTTTTTAACCTGTAAACCTTATCTTCTTTGCTGTTAACTACAAACCCTTCAGGTTGTGAGACATAAACTTCTTCTTCCAAATCACCGTTTAAAAAGGCAGATTTAACATCAAATTGGTACACTGGCCAATTTAATGTTGCAGCCAAAGCTAAAAAAGTTCTAACAGTTTCAAAGCGGGCAACAGGAGAAAAGGTTTCATCAAAGTCGATACCTTGTTGTTGGGAATAGCCCTTTGCGACAAGCCTTGCCTTGTATTTTTGAATGCTTCCATCTGCATGATACTTGGTTCTAAACACCCATTTGAGCCCAATAGCTTTCTTTCCTTCTGGCAAATTAACCAAGTCCCAGGTCTGATTTTTTTAGCTAATAGCTCCTCTTCCATAGCTTTGCACCATTTATCCTCTTTTTCAGCATCTTCAAAGCAAATAGGATCTGAAACAAGCAAAGCAAAAGTACATGATATACTGTCAGCATATTTGGGATTTGGTTTTCTATCCCTTGTTGATCTTCTTAATGGAATTGGCTCAGCTGAAGGTTCTTCCAATGTTGGAGAAGTTGATGGTTCCATTGACGAGACAATTGATGGATCTGATGAAGAAGGATCTACTACATGCTCTTGATCAACAACATCATTAGTAGGCAACAATTGAATATTTGAACTTTCATTTCCAGAATTAAAGTTCCAGCTTGCATCTTCATTAAACGCAACATTTCTACTGACTATAATTTTTCCACTCACTGATTATATAGCTTATAAGCTTTAGATTGTGTGCTATAACCAACAAAGACATATTTTTCAGATTTTTCGTCAAGCTTGCGTCGAGCCTGTGAATTCACCAAAGCATAAGCTACACATCCAAAGACACGTAAGTGGCTTACCTTGGGCTTGTTACCTCTCCATGCTTCATATGGTGTTCAAGTAAGAACTGCCTTGGTAGGTGAAATATTCA
The DNA here is from genome assembly GCF_001879085.1 of Nicotiana attenuata. Taxonomy (NCBI): domain Eukaryota; kingdom Viridiplantae; phylum Streptophyta; class Magnoliopsida; order Solanales; family Solanaceae; genus Nicotiana; species Nicotiana attenuata. Next base: position 47,657,918 of record NC_031993.1, read on the forward strand.
GCACATAGACAGCAGTGGCAACGGCTTCAGCCCAAAAAGACTTTGAAACACCTCTAGCTTGCATCATGCTTCTGCCCATCTCGACAATTGTGCGATTCTTACGTTCGGCTACACCATTTTTCTCTGGTGTATAAGGTGCTGTGAGCTCTTTATGTATTCCATTTTCCTCACAAAAGGAACTGAATTCATTTGACATAAACTAACCACCTCTATCCGTCCAAAGAGTTTTTATTTTACATCCACTTTGCTTCTCAACAAAAGATTTAAATTTCTTGAAATTCTCAAAAGTTTCAGATTTAAATTTCAAGAAATATATCCAACTCATACGACTATATTCATCAATAAAAAGCAAAAAGTATCCACTTACCCCTAAGGACTCAATACTCATAGGACCGCACAAGTTAGCATGTACTAACTCGAGACAAATAGAAGCTCTCCAAGACTTGCCTATAGGAAAAATATTTTTACTTTGTTTTCCATAAACACAACTTTCACAAAAATCAAGATTCTCAACTTTTGGCTTGCCAAAAACCATTTCCTTTTGGCTCAATAACTTCAGTCCATTGACATTTAAATGTCCATAACGCAAATGCCACAGTCTAGTATCATTATCACTACTAGCTACCATAGCACATTTCTCGACCATTGATACTTCTAAAGGAAACATTTTGTTGTTAGTCATTGGAACTGTAGCAATGGTTTGTCCAGATTTCTTACTTCTAATAGTGCAAAAACCATCATCAAAAGAAATCGAGTATCCGCTAACCATTAACTGTCCAATGCTAAGCAAATTATGAGATAAACTAGGAACAAACATCACATCTTCTAATATTTTAGCATTACCTTGGTTGGTTCTAATGCTAACAGTACCTCTGCCTTCAACTTGGATCTTCTTGTTGTCTCCCAGCCTACGTCTGATTTTTTGGACTCATCAAGTTCTTTGAACAATGATCTTGTTCCAGACATATGATTGGAACATCCACTGTCCAAAATCCAAACATCGTTAGGGATTTCTTTTTCACAATAAAAGGCCATAAACAACTTACTCTCATCGTCATTTTTTTCTGCAAAACTTGCTTGGTTATTTTCTTCCTTCTGCTTTTGCCAACAATAAGCTTCCTTATGACCTGGCTTTCTGCAGTAATTGCACAGAAATATCCTATTTTGCTTCTCTTCATTTGATCCTCCTCTATCTCGACCTCTTCCTTGGCCTCTTCCACGACCTCTTCCACGAAAACCACCTCTGCCATGACCACATTAAAATTTTTTTCTAACTTATCTTTTTGATGGGTGGACTCTCCCTTCACCTGAAATGCCTTTTCTTCATTTTTTTCATGTAACCTTAGGAGCCTTTCTTCATGAGCTTGCAGAGAACTCATTAGTTCATCAAAAGAATAATTAGATAAGTCATGACATTCCTCAATCGCAACAACAACTTGTTCAAACTTTGGAGTAAGACTCCTTAAAAGTTTTGCAACAACAATTTCTTCAGATATGTCTTCACCATAAGACTTCATTTGATTAACAAGAGAAGAAACTCTAGACAAATACGTTTGAACAGATTCATTACTTTTCATAGAAAGAGTTTCAAATTCACGACGGTAAGTCTGCAATTTTACCGTAATTACTTTAGCTGAACCTTGAAATTCCTTCTTCAAAATGTTCCATGCCTGCGAAGACGTAGTTGCTGCTGCAATTCTTGAAAAGATTGTGTCATGGACTGCTTGTTGAATGAAACACAGTGCTTTGGCATCCTTCTTTTTGATCTCTTTCAATTTTTCCACCTCTTCGTTAGAGCTTGCTTGATCCAGAAACCCTGCTTCCACCAGCTCCCAAACTCCTTGTGATTTGAAAAGAGTTTTCATTTTGATACTCCAAAACTCATTCTTTTCACCAGTAAAAATTGGAATGAGTGGTTGGGAAGATGATGAAATACCATTCACGGCCATTTTTCTTTTGCTCTCACACTTTCTCTCTAGTTTCACTCAAATACTCACCCAATTTTGAAAAGAACCGGGCTCCGATACCAGATTTGTTGGATAAGAAAAGAATTATAAGGAGAAAGTAAACAAAAATAGAGCAAAAAGAGATGAAAAACTACTTAATTCTTATATTTCTGATGCAACGAAGTGTAAAAGAACGGCCTATAAATAGGCTTACAAAGAAACTGAAAATACTAAAATCTAGCTCCACTAATCCACTTACCCACTAAAGCTAATCAATATCTAAACTTGCTTAAATAAAGGAAACCAACTAACAAACTCCTAAAGACTTGGTCAAACATTTTTGAATCACTTCTCAACAGAAAATACACATTAATTGATTATGAAAAATGATAAAAATGTATCTAGAAGATATATGTCATATTAATCTTTAATTTGGTATAAACAGGGAGTATGATTTTCGTGCCATCTCCATCTCCATCATCCCCTATTTTTAAATTCTTTTTATTCTATTAAACATGGAAAGAAAAAAGGAGGAGAAACGAAATAGTGAGAATTATGGGTGTCTAACGGGCCGGGTCAGCCCGTTTCCGAACCGGCCCAGACCGGTTAAAGCCGGAACCGGCCCGGACCGGTACAAGGGGGCCGAGTGGGGCTGGGTTACAGGGGTAGAGGGGTTTGGTCCGTTCATATTTTTTCAACCGGTTAACCGGACCGGTCAAACCCGATCAACGTAAATTACTGTTCAACCGGTTAACCGGCCCGACCCGATTTAGAAGCTATATTTCATTTTGATTTTATTTATTTTTTAAGGTTTTAAAGTCTAAGGCAATGCAAAACCTTTGAATTTACTCTTTTTTCGTTAATTTACTTGTTATTAAATGTAAACCTTTTAATTGGTAATTTTGAATTTTGAATAAATGTAGAACTTGCAATTTATAAGTGCATTTTTTTTCCATCTTCATTGTATTCTTTATATTAATATAAATTACAATAGTTATACAAAATAAAAAATAAAAAAAACACTAACCCGGCCCGACCCCTTCTACCCGTAACCCTTACGGTTCATTTTTTATCCGGCTGAACCCGAACCCGTTAAACCCGGTAAGCTCCAACCCGTAACCCGCCCGGACCACAACTCGTACAGTTACTAATTTTCCCTACCCAGCCCGGCTCGGCCCACCCGTTAGACACCCATAATGAGAATCAAACTCTTAACTGAAAGACTCGTAAACTGAAAACGTTTGTTGTCAGCTTCGTCTGCCACTTGGTTTTGCTCTCGAAGGTGCGTTTGTGTTCGTGTCAAAAACCTGTTAGTTTGAGATGTATTCGATGTGCCAGCCACCATTTAGTTACCATGTAGGTGCTTTGCATACTTCTATGAAATAGTGTAGACTGAAGTGTATGGGTCAAAATCCGACCCCACGATAATTAACGGAGTTAATCTCGTCCTGAGCTAAGACATAATTAATGAAGTAGTATGGCCACTTATTCTTAACAGGACTCGACTCTTGTCCGATTTAATCTACGAGGGTACGGCCCAGTCATTCCCCCATGGGGACGGAACTTCAGCATGGCCACGGCCATTTATCGCCAGCTCACAAAGCTCACATCTATAAATACTAAGAGCAGTAGCCCTAGAAATGGGGGCTTCTTGACCACTAGTGAGAGGAGAGAGAAACGAGAAAATATACCCCTCTTATGGGAAGAGAAAAACACCATTGTAAAGCTCTGAACCTCTTCATGGAGAGGCAGACCAAACAAATATTATCAATAAAGATTTCTAATGCTTCTCCCCCTAATTCTGAATTCTTATTCCAGTTTCTTTCATTTGGTCCAACGGATTATTACGATTTGCTATGATTATCCCGGGATTAATTTATATTGTTTTGTACTCGTAAGATGTGTAACATTTTTTGAGCAAACAATTTGGCGCCATCTGTGGGGATTTCATAGCAAAATCACGTAGTTCTTCCCTGGACCAAAAGAAAAGAAGCGCCAAACTCGAAGGGGAGCTCGAAGATCTCAAATCAAGATCTAAGTCCTCACTCTCTCTCCAATCTCAGATAGTGCAAACAAGAAGAAGGGGCCCCCTCCTTTCCTCAGGGGAGGTCTCTGTAAGGCATACGAACTCCGGTCGGAAACCGGCACGGAGATATCTCGAGCCGAGATTCGCCTCAAGACAGCATGTATACCCTGGTTGGGAAGACAATGGGTAAGCCGCTCAAGGTCTCGGATCCCAAAACGAGTTCCAGCACTCGATACCCACAATATGGGATTCAGGCTCTGTGCCTTCGTCATCAAGATCGAACAAGTTCAACTACGGTTGAACCGGGACTCAGGTTACGTGCCTTCGCTAAAAAATTCAACTACGGTTGAACCGAGACAGGCTATGCGCCTTCGCTAAAAATTCAACTACGGTTGAACCGAGACTCAGGCTACGTGCCCTCGCCAAAAAGTTCAACTACGGTTGAACCGAGACAGGCTATGCGGCTTCGCTAAAAATTCAACTACGGTTGAACCGAGACAGGCTATGCGCCTTCGCTAAAAATTCAACTACGGTTGAACTGAGACAGGCTATGCGCCTTCGCTAAAAATTCAACTACGGTTGAACCGAGACAGGCTACGTGCCTCCGCCCAAAATTCAACTACGGTTGAACCGAGACAGGCTACGTGCCTCCGCCCAAAATTCAACTACGGTTGAATCAAGACAGGCTATGCGCCTTCACCAACAAGTTCAACTACGGTTGAACCGGGACTCAGGCTACGTGCCTTCGCCAATAAATTCAACTACGGTTGAACCGAGACAGGATATGCGCCTTCACCAACGAGTTCAACCACGGTTGAACCGGGACTCGGGCTACGTGCCTTCGCCAACAAATTCAACTACGGTTGAACCGAGATAGGCCATGCGCCTTCACCAACAAGTTCAACTACGGTTGAACCGGGACTCAGGCTATGCGCCTTCGCCAAAAATTAAACTACGATTGAACCAAGACAGGTTATGCGCCTGCGCCACAAATTCAACTACGGTTGAACCGAGACAGGCTATGCGCCTTCACCAACAAGTTCCAACTACAGTTGAACCGGGACTCAGGCTGCGTGCCTTCGCCACCAAATTTAACAAAGACCAACAATAGTCGAACTGGGACTCAGGCTATGTACCTTCGTCATTAAATCCAACGAGCTCGACCTCGCTCGAACTACAAGGATGGACGCCTTCGTCCTCAACTTTAGCAAGTTCGACCACAGTTGAACCGAGACTCAGGCCAAACGCCTTCATCTGTGAAAGCAAGTTCTCCCAACTCGAGTTAAGATTCGGGCCACGAAAAGTTCGGCCCCGGTCGAACTACGAGGCCGCGTTTTTTACTATCACGACCAGTAGTTCGACCACGCCCGAACTGGGACTAAGGCTAAGCGCCGCTATCGCCAAATAACGGCTAAGACTCGCCCGCACCGAGTTGAAAAAGCAAGGCCATCAACTATATTACGCCTAAGGCCATCGCCGCCAACGGTCGACCTAGTTTTGACTGCGGCAAGTAAACGACCCACCGACGGTCGAAGTTGCCTTTGTGGCTAAGGCCATCGAGTCTATCACGACTAAAGTCGTCGATCTAAATTCGACTAGGGCCGCCAACGCCGACGTTCAACAAAAAGCACAACAAAAACTAAAGAACGAAAGAAAAACAATGACACAAAACAAGCCCAAGACAGGCAATAGAAAAGGAAATTTATATATTTACAAAGTCAATTGCGGGTCATCCCAGCTTACACCCGGCCAAGGCCGATTAATACAAGAAATAAAAAGAAAAACAAGAAACACCTAAACGCCAAACGGCGAACAAGACAAGAAAAAAAAACGCATCATCATCTTTTTTACTCGGTGCCGTCCGCGCCACCGTCTGCACCAGCGTCAGCCTCGGGCGTCGCCGCATCAAAACCACAGCCGGCACGGGCCTCACGAGCCTTCTGACGCGCCCCCTCGAAAGCAGCTTTGGTCACGACGCCAGCCTCCCACAAACTCTTATATACATCACGTTGGGCCTCGGCAAAGACCCAAAGTTCTCGAGCCTGGCTGGAAGAGGCGGCTTGATCCCGTAGCCGCTGATTCTCTTCTTCCAAGGCTGTGATTCGGTCAGCCATGACCTGGGCGTCCTGCTCAAAGACACCAATCCGCTCCTCGAGACTCGCCTCTCTAATGGCCGCAGCATCCCTTTCCAACGCCCGTTGGGATTCATGCACGCGGATAGCTTCCTTCAACGCCCCGACCCTCGACGAGGCATCCCTCACTTGAAGCTTCAATGCCGCGACATCATCCTCCAACACGGTCACTTTCCCGCTCCATGCCGCAGTGACCTCCGCCGCCTTCGCCTGGTCACGAAGCTCGCACTCAGCTGCAGCCCTCTTTATCGCCTCGAGCTCCTCATCCTTTCAGCGGAGCTGCTCCTCGAGAGCGCTCGCCCTGTCAAGTGCTTGCCGCATCTGAACCTCCCGCCTCGCCAGCTCTTCGACCAAGGCCCGGCTACGAGGATCATTCCTCAAGCGCTCCTGCAACTCTCGGCACTGATCTCGGTAGCGGCGATACTTCTCCAGCGCCCACAAAAATATCCCCGAGCGGACCTTGGCTCAGCGGATGCTCTCCACCTCCAACAGATAAGACTGCAAAGCAAAGACAACGATTAGAATAAAAGAATAAACCTAAGGCAAAGAAGAAGCGAACCGACGTAACAGTACATACCCTCAAGCTCATCACGGCTACTTCATTCATCAGCCCGACATCCGTAACGCCCCTCAGCGACGCATTCTCGGCCTCCGAGCACAGCAGCTCGAACTGCGGCACCAAGCTTTCCCCTTGGAGCAACCTCGATAAAGCGAGATCGCCCATCTGCGCGCACCGCTGAGTTGGTGGAACCTTCCTGGAACATACGGACGTCGTCGGGATCCAAGTCGGATTCAGACTCATTCTCACCCACATTAGCAGCCGCCGAGGAACTACCTCCCGTCTCAGCGACTGAAACCACCAATTGAGCCGCCGATACGACGGTATCATCACGGCCTAAGCCAACCGGAGCAACCCCCATTGTTTGTCCACCTTCAGGGACAGGCGCCGCAGCCGCATTCCTCTCCGTGTCCGCCGGCGGGGAGCCCAAATTAATTATGACAGGAGGAGCCGGCGCGAACGCGACCCTACGCCTTATCAACGGCCTCTCCTCCTCCCCATCTGATGACGACTCCGCTCTAGGGCGCACAACCCCCGATGGCCCCACGTCCCGAAGTAGGGTCCGTGATGGAGAAGAAACCGCTGAAGATTCGACTGATGCCGCCCTCGGTGTTGAGCGCGACACCGGCGCTGCAGTAAGCCGAGCAACTGCACCAGGCTGACGGAAGGCCAACTGAGGGGCCCTGACGCGGCGCGCCCTCCCTAATCACAAGAAAACAAGGTTAATAAATAAAGCTGAAACAAAGCGGAACAGAAGAGACCAATTTTTTACCTGCCACGGGCCTACGGCCGTGCCTCTCCCAGAAAGACGCCCACGTATGTATCCCCCTCGTATGGGGGAGTACGGCCTCGACCCATTCGCGTATCCAAGGCAATGGGGGCGGCGGCGACCTGTCGGCTACAAAAAGACACGAGTTAACGCTCATAAGCACAAATCATAAAGAGGGGAATAAAAGAATTCAACCACTGAAGAACTTACGTGCATGGTTCCAGGCCTCTGGGAACCCAGTAGCATCCGCCACCAGGTGTTGGGTCCTGATGTAAAAGAAGTGCTCGAAAGGGCGGGGGTCGACCTCGTCATCCAGTCTCGTGACCAGGCCCCTCGCCCCACGAGGGCACGCCTGAATCATGGTGCCACGGACTCTCTGGGGAGCGTAGAGACTCAGCACGTGCTGCAGCGTGACCTCCCTACGGGCCAATTCCGCATATTTGATAAACATCGCCAACAATTTATAGAGGGAAGGAGTGAGCTGACCTGGGCACACCCCGTAATGACGGCAGAAATCCACCACCAGCATTGGGAGCGGGATACTGAACCCCAACCTGAAAGGATAGGCGTAAAAAACGCAGTATCCCCTACGGTCGGTGTGGACCCTCTCCTCGCTTCTAGCAAGAACGATGTCTGCATGGGTAGGAACGACACCCTGTTCCCGCAATCGGGCCATCCCGATTTCCCCCATCAACGGGACTTCATCCACCGGTTCCTCTCCACCGTCAACGATGAAATCGATCGCCGGACCTCCGGGCCGAGGAACCACCTCGTTAACCGACGGAATTTCGCCGGACTCCATCTGTTCTGCACCTCCCATTGTCGGAGATGGTCCTTCAACTACCGGAAAATCTACCGGAGAAGCACCGTGAGAAGAACTGACTGCCATTGTTGATCTACTGAAGACAAATGTTGTCACAATCAAAGGAAAGAAAAGAGAAGATGAATTAGCGAAACGAAAAAGTTCCCTCAGAATCTCTCTCTCAGATAAACAATGAAGATATGAGAAATGAATGCCTCAACCCACCTTTATAGGCAACATAAATGGCTTTTGCGAAGCCCAATGGCCATCATTAACTGCACGACCAACCGTAAAACGGTTCGGTTCTGTCGTAACAAGCATCATTATGACAAGCTCCATAAAGCGGCTTCTCAGCCATCCGCCAGCATACCGCCGTCAGAATAATCGCTACGACCTGTGAACACTGAAAGAGTGTGTCGTACGCCGTTAAAATTTTGGACGAACAAATACGTACTCGGCGCATATTAATTCCCCACGGCCATTCTCAATACGTGAAAGGCTACGGCCATCTCCAATATATAAAAGGATACGGCCATCTCCAATATATAAAAGGCTACGGCCATCTTCAATATATGAAAGGCTACGGCCAACCTCAACATATGAAAGGCTACGGCCATCTCTAATGTATAAAAGGCTCTCCAATGTACGAAAGGCTACGGCCAGCTCCAACGTGTAAACGGCTAAGGCCACCGCCGCCAATAAGACGACCCCCCTTATTCGAGTTGTTTTCAAATCACAATCGACGAAGTCCGCTCATCGAGCTCGGCCGAAGCCCGACCTCAATAAGCGGAGGGACTAACTGTATGGGTCAAAATCCGACCCCACGATAATTAACGGAGTTAATCTCGCCCTGAGCTAATACATAATTAATAAAGTGGTATGGCCACTTTATTCGTAACAGGACTCGACTCTTGTCCGATTTAATCTACGAGGGTACGGCCCAGTCATTCCCCCATGGGGACGGAACTTCAGCATGGCCACGGCCATTTATCGCCAGCTCACAAAGCTCACATCTATAAATACTAAGAGCAGTAGCCCTAGAAAGGGGGCTTAGGGACCACTAGTGAGAGGAGAGAGAAACGAGAAAATATACCCCTCTTATGGGAAGAGAAAAACACCATTGTAAGGCTCTGAACCTCTTCATGGAGAGGCAAACCAAACAAATATTATCAATAAAGATTTCTAATGCTTCTCCCCCTAATTCTGAATTCTTATTCCAGTTTCTTTCATTTGGTCCAACGGATTATTACGATTTGCTACGATTATCCCGGGATTAATTTATATTATTTTGTACTCGTAAGATGTGTAACATTTTTTGAGCAAACAGGGTTTTTCTTCATTAAAATGAGTATGAAAGCCAATTACTATAATTTTTATTAAGAAATTCAGACGAATGTTATTATACAATATTTCGAAGACTTCGTCTACAATCGCATGAGAGTGTGAGACTCGACGAAGAGGATGTAAATCCTAAGGAAAATAGTGTTCCTCATCAATTGACGTAATATAATTTGACTTGACATAAAATTTAAAGAAAATATATTTTTAAAAATTATAATTTTAATCTGTTTTAATATTTGCGTGCCTTAAAAAGTTTTTCATTACTGATAAAAAGATATTTAGATTTATTTTTTTCAAATATCATAATGAGAAAATATTTTATTTAACTGGAACGAAAAGAGTGCTAAACAAACAGGAGGCCATTGTCGTCATTTAACACGGTAAGATTACTACAGATCAAATCTGGGTAAAAAATATGGGGTCATGTCATCTCTACGAGGAAAGAGATGGATAATTAATGAAGCGGGGTCCGCTGTAATAAATGAAGCCCAGATGTCCACGTTTAATTGATGGACACGTGTAAGAGATAACAGCCACGTCCAACCATATCCAGCCTGGCAATTACCAAACTCACGCCATAATCGTTTCTCCGGGCTTTACCTTTTTCTTCTTTTTTTATTTTATTTTTTTATTCACTTCTTATGATACAACAACAATAACAACTATCCGGTAAAATCCCACAAAATGGGGTATGGGGAGGGTAATGTGTACGCAGACCTTACCCCTACCCCGATGGGGCAGAGAGGCTTTTTCCGATAGACTCTCGGCTCAGAAAAAGGCAAAAGAGAAGGAGACTATTCATTAGTAACTCCAATAGAAACCATAATAGTAACAGAAGCATAACAACCAAAAGATAAATGGCATGCAATAACAGTAACCAGTAACTAAGGCCCAGGCTAAGATAAACAACAAGGAAAGTGTGGATTCAACATAAACTGCAAGCTATCTAAGATCAACCCTGCGCCTCACCCTCGGTATGAAGTACGCAAAGCTCTACTACCCCTACCCTACAACTCTAATGCTTGACCTCCAAACCTTCCTATCAAGGGCCATATCCTCAGAAATCTGCAGTCGTGCCATGTCCTACCTGATCACCTCTCCCTAGTACTTCTTAGGCCTCCCTCTACCTCTTCTCGTACCCACCACGGCCAAACGCTCACACCTCCTCACCGGAGCATCAAGGCTTCTCCTCCGCACATGCCCGAACCATCTGAACCTCGCTTCTCGCATCTTATCATCCACAGGTGCCACGCCCACCTTCTTCCGAATATCCTCATTCCTAATCTTGTCTATCCTAGTGTGCCCGCACATCCACCTCAACATCCTCATCTCTGCTACCTTCATCCTCTCGATATGGGAGTTCTTAACCGGCCAACACTCTGCCCCATACAACATGGCCGGTCTAACCACAACTCTATAAAACTTACCTTTGAGTAACGGTGGTACTTTCTTGTCACACAAGACTCCCGATGCAAGCCTCCATTTCATCCAGCCTGCCCCTATATGGTGAGTGACGTCCTCGTCGATCTCTCCGTCCCCTTGGATCATCGACCCAAGATACTTGAAGCTATCTCTCTTGGGTATGACCTGTGATCCAAGCCTCACGTCCCTGCCTACTTCCCTCGACTCAGCACTAAACTTGCACTCCAGGTATTCTGTCTTAGACCTGCTCAATTTGAAACCCTTAGACTCGAGGGTCTGTCTCCAAACCTCCAATCTCTCGTTAATACCGACCCTCGTCTCATCAATTAGAACTATGTCATCAGCAAATAACATACACCATGGCACATCCCCTTGAATTTGGTGTGTCAATGCATCCTTCACCAAGGCAAGTAAGAACGGGCTAAGCGCAGAGCCTTGGTGTAATCCCACAATAACCGGGAAATGCTCCGAATCGCCTCCCACAGTCCTAATCTTAGTCTTAGCTCCATCATACATGTCCTTGATAGCTCTTATGTAGGTTACCGACACGCCCTTTGCCTCAAGACATCTCCAGAGCACCTCCCTAGGGACCTTGTCATACGCTTTCTCCAAGTCAATAAACACCATGTGCGGATCCTTCTTCCTATCCCTGTACTGCTCCACCAACCTCCTAATAAGGTGGATAGCTTCCGTAGTGGAGCGACCCGGCATGAACCCAAACTGATTGTCGCATATATAGACGCCGTCTTCCTCACCCTCACCTCCACCACTCTCTCCCAGACTTTCATGGTATGGCTAAGTAACTTGATACCCCTATAGTTGTTACAACACTGGATATCACCTTTGTTCTTGTACAACGGTACCACTGTACTTGACCTCCACTCCTCCAGCATCCTCCTCATCCTAAAAATTACATTGAACAACCCAGTCAACCACTCCAATCCTGCTCTACCCACACACTTCCAAAACTCAACCGGGATTTCATCTGGCCCGGTCGCTCTACCCCTACTCATCTTGCGCAAAGCCCCCACGACCTCCTTCACCTTAATGTGCCTGCAATACCTAAAATCTCGGAGACTCTCCGAATGCCCCAAGTCCCCTAGCGCTATATCCCGGTCCCCCTCCTCGTTCAGAAGACCATAGAAGTACGTCTGCCATCTCTGCTTAATCTGGGACTCTCCTATCAATACTCTATCATCCTCGTCTTTGATGCACCTTACTTGGTCCAGATCCCGGGCCTTCCTCTCCCTCGCTTTAGCCAGCCAAAAAAACTTCCTGTCCCCGCCTTTCTCCCCAAATTCCTCGTATAGGAGGCCAAACGCAGCATTCTTAGCCTCCGTGACCGCCAGCTTTGCCTCCTTCCTTGCCACCTTGTACCTCTCTCTATTCGCTCTCCTTTCCTCCTCGCTTGTGCTCCATGCCCACTTCGCGTACGCTACCTTCTTCTCCTCCACTTTACCTTGGACTACGTCATTCCACCACCAGTCGCCTTGGTGCCTGCCGGAAAAACCCTTCGATATCCCTAGCACCTCTCTTGCCGCCTTCCTCACATAGTTCGCCGTCGTTGACCACATAGTGCTCGCGTCCCCACTGCTCCTCCAAGCTCCCATAGCAACTAACCTCCCATCCAACTCCTGGGCTTTATCCTTGGTTAAAGCTCCCCTTCTAATCCTCGGTCGGCCACTAGCATACCTCTTTTTCATAATACCGACGTCCATCACTAAAAGCTTATGCTGAGTTGCGAGGGTCTCTCCCTGGATAACCTTGCAATCCTTGCACAAACCTCTATCACACCTTCTGAGGAGAAGGTAATCAATCTGAGTCTTACCGCTGAACTTTGGAAAGTAACCAGATGCTCCTCCCTCTTCGAAAAAGACGAGTTCGCAATCACCAGCTCGAAAGCCTTGGCGAAGTCTAACAGCGAAGTACCTCCTCCGTTCCTAACCCCAAGGCCAAAGCCGCCATGCACCTCGCCATAACCACCAGCAGCTGACCCAATATGGCCATTAAAATCCCCTATAATAAATAACCTTTCAGTAGGTGGAATATTGCGCACAATCTCATCCAAACCCTCCCAAAAACGCCTCTTAACCTCCTCATCCAAGCCCGCTTGCGGCGCATAAGCGCTAACTACATTGAGGGTGCACTCACCAATCACTAACTTAATAGACATTAGCCTATCATTCACTCGCCTAACCTCCACCACAGACTCTCTAAGATCCCTATCCACCAAGATACCCACTCCATTCTTACCCCTCACGACTCCAGAGTACCACAACTTAAACCCTTCTGCATTCCTCGCCTTCGACCCTGCCCACCTAGTCTCCTGGACACAAGCTATATTAACCTTCCTCTTCTGGAGAATCTTTGCCAGCTCAATAGACTTACCCGTCAGTGTGCCTATATTCCATGACCCGATCCTCAATCTGCGAGCTCCCTCTTTCCCCTTACCCTTCTTGCCTCTCGTCCCATCCACTGACCCCCTCCCCACCCCCTTCTCACCCCCGGCACCCCTCGAGGACATGACCCTACTCTACCATCCCAGACCACAGCCACTATACCTACGACAAACTCCGGAAAACACTAATACAGACCCAAGCTAGGAAAGAACAAGAAGCAACTGCAAGTGAGTGATGCTAACTAGCATAAGGAAAGAGACAAGAAAGCGGGAGGTACCAACTCCCGATGGAAAGAACCTGGAAATATGACTTGACGTCGGTTATCGCCACGCACCACCACTGCCGCTAGGTGTTACTGCTGATATCTCCGCCTCCATGAACCCTAGGCACTACTCTGATTGACCTGGACAAAGAAAAAGGAGATGAAAAAGAAAAAGATGGTCCCGCTGCCTCTACTGCCACTGTTCGGTGGGCAGCAAGGTTCAATGGGAAGGCAAAAGAAAAAGGGGAGGGGGTAGAGAGGAGAGAGAGAGAGGGGGAGAAGTCGTAGGGGAAAGAAAGGGGGGATGAGAGGGGGAAAGAGAGCAAGATATAAGAGGGGAAAGAAAAGAAAGATGAGTGGGGAAAGAGAGGAAGATAGAAGAGGGGGAAGAGCCATCGCCGGTGGTTGCCGGAAATCTGCCGGCGCCGATCGCACCAGTAGAAAAGATAGCGAACAAAAAGGAGGAAAGAGAAAGAAAAGCAAGAGAGGGAAAGAGAGAAAAGAAGGGGAGAAGGGACGGGAAAGGAGGGGGGAGACTTACCTGTGACTCGCCGGCAACTGGACGGCGCTGGAGAGAAGGGGGTCGTTGGCAGGTGAACGTTAGAGTCACTTCTTATGATCTTTTTTTGAAATTTTTTTCTTTCCTATACAATATTTAAAACTTTACTATAATTGTCCTAATTTATATATTATTCGCCCTAAATAAGATTTGCTTACAATTTATATACAATTTATTATTAGTACCTTAAATTAGAGATTTAGTTACACCATTTTTGCCTTAAATTAAGGGATTCACTTCCAATACCCAAACCAATTTGTATGTACAACAACATCTAAATTAAAAATAAATTTCATACAAATTTGGTATAAAATTTATACATCAACAACAAAATATAAACTAAAAATATATTTTATACTACTAATTATATAGTATACAACTTATTTATAACTTATCTACAAGATTCATACATCAAATTTTACCCAGTTAAATACAACTACAATATCATATAATTTTCATATATATTTTATACAATATGTCTTTTATATTTATTTTCTTGTATATGATTTGTATATATTTTATATTTGATGTGTTCTTCTTCTTCTTCTTCTCTGAAATTTCAATCAAAACTTCATTTCTTAATAAAACTTTGATACATATCGACAACTTTATGTAAAAAGATTGTGTTTATAACTTAAATAAAAATTTCATACATATACAACTATTTTTCAACTTTCATACAATATTCAAATAAAAAATGCATATAACCACAATAGAATACAACTTAAATATAATTATATACAACTATAACACAACGTTAAATACAATTTGGTAAGTATATTGCATACTATATGTTCTTCTTCTTTGAGTTTTAATCTGAAATTCAGTTAAATCAAGTCTAATCTTCACCAAACACCCTCAAAATTGAGATATAAACTCCAAATAATATTCCCAATTGTTTGCAACAACCCAATCCAAGCAACTAATAGTTTTAAAAGCTCAAGTTTGAATTCAAACCTTCGAAGCTTTTTAATGGTTGTCAATGGTGGAGAGTCAAATACTTTCAAATTTTATTGATTGATAATTTTAATTCGAACACCAACTGTCAACATGAAAGAAAATTGTTAACTTAAAATTCTATAGTAAAACGATTGAAATCCATTGATAAATTTCATTAAAACTATATATAACAAAAAAGAATAAAATCAGAGAACATCAAAGAAGGAAAAATTGAGAAAAGAACAGGGAAGGAGAGAGAGAGAGAGAGCAAGTATATCCCTTATTCAATTTCAAATATAAGGGGATACACATTTAAAATTACTTTGCATATAATTGATAAATTATATTTAATCATGTAATTAAGTTAAAACTTAGGTAGGATTTCTTACATAGTATAAAGAGAATTTTTCCTTCCTATACCATATATGAAACTTTATTACCAAATATGTGCAAAGTTTCTAATTAACCCGCCCTGTCCACACTTTTTCTACAATTGTTATATCATTCATTAAATACTAATTATTAGTAGCTGAATGCTAATTAGGCGCGCTAAAATCAAGGAACAGAATATTCTAATTGATTTTAAATTGAAGATAAAAGGATTTCCGTCTGCAAAACCTCTATTATTCGATATTTTCCCTTAAGCCACAAATCAAAAGCTCAGTTCGTCGAAATCAGAAGCTCAATTTCAAATTGTACATTTCAGTTCTGCAAAAGCTCAGTTCATCGACTTTTTTCCTCAATCCACTAATCAAAAAATCAACAAATTCAAGTCAAATTGTAGAAATCAATTCTGCCGATTCTCTGTTCTTCGTCTTTTTTTCTTAATCCAAAAAATCAAGACAAAATTTTGAACAATACCTTAGCAACGACACACAACCATATCCAAATCATGCTACATTTTAATGGGAATTGGGATAACTATGGCAGATTTAGAGATTTTCAGGTTGATGGCATTGTGCTCGATGAGGATGCAAGTTACAGTATGTTGATTTCTACAATTGCAGAGCAATTACTGATTGATACTTCGGAAAAAATTGTAGAAATCAAATACATTGTGAATGAGAATTGTCCTCCAATGGAGATTAGGAACAATATGGGGGTTCGTGTGTATATGGAGACAAAAAAGAAGAATAAAAACTTAGGATCGTATCCGTTACTTATAAGTGTACGAGATTTTAATATGGAATTGACTATTGCAAATGAGAACACAAGTGCAGGTTTGTTATGTTTCAAATTCTATGGAAGTTTGATTTTAGGGTAATATCTACAAAATTCCTACATTTATGTACAAATAAACTACACATCAGTTTTAGGATGTATAAAGCAATATTATTTTCATGCTTATCAACAAAATTACTACATTTATACTACAATTAAACTACAATCCATGTTGAGAAAATGTTGACTACAAAATTTTTTCTTCATCTATAATTTATCTACAAATATTCTACAAAATTGTAATGACGCTGTTTATCTTTATTTTCATGCAGGTTCGCCTGGGACAAAACAGTTACTTGATATGCCAGCCTCTCCCGTCATAGAGGAATATCAAAGTGAAATAATAACTGAAGGTACACAAAGTGTTATCGAAGAAGGACAAGTGTATCAAGACAAGCAAACAATTGCAAATGCAATGAGGCACTATTCTGTCATGCACAAGTTCCAATTCAGGGTTAAAAGATCTAGCCACAGAAGGTATGAAGGTATTAATGGTGAAAAGATCATTACAAGCAGTATTTTCCTTGTGATATGTAGATGAAAAGTAGTTATATTATATAGTGTGTTACTTTATGTTAAAACAGTGCTTTTGTTACATCTACATTGATAACCTGTATTATAAATGTATTTTTTTGTAGCTACTGGCTTATATGCGTTGCAGAAAATTATAATTGGCACTTCAGGGTAACATCAATTAATGATTCTGCAATGTTCAAGATCAGGAGTTTCAACCAAAGTATTGTGATCCTAAGACAGTTTACACACCAAAGGACATACAAACTGACATGTTGTCCCAACACGGAGTGAACCTAAGCTACATGCAAGCATGAAGAGTAAAGGAAAAGGCTTTACAGTTATTGAGAGGTCATCCGGCTGACTCCTACAATAAATTACCAAAATATTTTTATATTCTTGAGAAGACGTATCCTGGTTCAGTTGTTAAATTGAAGAAGACAACAGATGAATGCTTCTTATATGCATTTGTTGCTCTTTGTACATCAATAAGTGATTGGGAATATTGTAGACCAGTAGTAGTGGTTGATGGGACATTCTTAAAGACAACTTACGGGGGGATTATGCTGACAGCAAGCACAATGGATGCATCAGGTAAAATTGTAATTATTTTGTAGGCAGTTTATAAATTTTAAGATACATTGTAGATACATTATAGATATATTATAGTTTATATGTATTTGTGTTTTTATATGCATTTTCAAAAGCTGCCAGTTAATTATTTTTTTACTAATAATGTAGGTACAATATTGCCTTTGGCATATGCTGTGGTTGATTCGGAAAACGACGCATCGTGAAAGTGGTTTTTTGAGCAATTCAAGCAAGCATATGGTGAATGAATTTTAATGTGTGTTGTTTCAGATAGGAATGAGAGTATCCTGAAGGCAACATCAATTGTCTATCCGGGCGTGCCACACTATTCTTGCGTGTGGCATATTTGGACAAATATAAGGGCAAAGTTCAAGAAGGGTCATCTACAATTAAATGAATTGTACTTTGCCACAGCAGGGTCATACAGTTAGGATGAATTTAATGAAAGGATGTCGAAGATTGAAGAGATAGACCCGCGTGTTAAATCATACCTCTATGATATTGGCTATCATAGATGGTCAAGAGTACATGCAACGGTGAATAGAACTTGGACTATGACATCAAACATTGCAGAGTCGTTGAATGCTGTAACAAAATATGCAAGAGAGCTGCCAATATTTGACCTATTAGAGTATATGAGGACACTTTTTGAACGTTGGACGAAAGAGAAGTTATTGAAGGCAAAGGGTACTTTCACATAACTTGGGTACAAATTCAACAAAGAATTGGAGAAAAACAGTACATTATCTCAGAAACTTAGGGTAAGATCTGCTTATTTGGTGCAGAAAAATAATTTTTTAATATACAATATTTCCAGATTGTAGATAAATTGTAGACAAATTGTAGTTAATTTGTAGATTGTAGATAATTTGTAGATAAATTATAGATAAGTTGTAGATAAATTATAGATAATATATTTTTATGATTGTAAATATTTTTATTTCTGTTTGTTATGTAATTGTAGGTGAGGGCTTCAACAGATCATATCCATACTGCGATAGATGGTGTGAAGCGGTACATTGTGTGTCTTGAAAGCAAGAAATGTACTTGTGGCCAGTTCCAACTTGATGAACTTCCATGTGCGCATGCTTTGGCAGCTTTAAGTGACAGGAATGAAGGATATGAAAACTATTGCTCTCCGTATTACACAAGGGAGAGCCTACTGCGTACATATGAAATACCAGTAAATCCCCTTCCTGATGAAAGTAAATGGAATGTACCACAACATATATCTGATGAAGTAGTAAATCCACCTACGGGAGAGAAAAAGCAGCAAGGAAGACCTCAAAAGGAAAGATACAAAACATATGATGAATTAAAGTCAAAGAAGTACAAGGTTTCATGTGGAAACTATGGAGGTGAAGGGCATAACAAAAGATCTTGCAAGAATGCACCCAAAAAAAATATATCATGTAGTTAGAATAGTATTTCAAAACAATTGTTAGTGTGTTCAAGTTAACAGAATTTTGTGTGTAATCGTTTAAGTTTTTAAAGATGATAATGTAGTTAACTTCAATTTGTTTCTGTGTTTGTTAACATGTTTTTCTGTATTGTGTCAAGCATCTACCTCCATTTTTTTTTACATTCTGTACATAGCAGTTAATATTTATTATCTACAATATAACTACAAGTTTAAAAAAATTAATTTAACTTGAACTGAAAGTTATATACAGAAATTAAATACAACTGGAGGTAAGTCCCTACAAATTATATACATATTCAACTATAAAATTATATAGAATCTCAACATTCAGTGTTTCCAGATTGTAGATAATTTGAAGTTTTTTTTGTAGATAATTTGTATTCTGACAACATAATAACTACGTTTAATATAATGAAGAACAAGTGCTGTAAATATTAAACAACTGGAGGTAAAATCACCATTCCTGCTTCTTTGTAGCATAGTCCCATAGGAGCGCTCCATAGCGTCTACGATGTTGGTCAATATCAGAAAGGTCTTCTGCGGGAATTGACAAATCTCCAAGGCTAACATACTCCGCAAAGGCAGCAACAAATACACCACAATCGCTGCAGAATACAAAATTTAAAAAATATTTACCAAATGATTAGAAATAAAAAAAGAATTAAATGCATAGAAAGAGAGAATAGATTTTTTACAATGACCCTTCTTTTTGCTGTGGAATCTCTCCAACGAGCCACTGAATGTTAAGAGGGTCGGTAACTAGTTTTTCGATATATGCCTTTGTAGTCATGAAGTTAATGTCTTTATACTTCCCATAGAAACCAGTGCATGACAAATACAAAGAGATAATAACAGAAAACTTATCAACACAGGATTCAAGAGCTTGATGGTTGTGTGAAGAGACCATGGAATCATATGCATAAAGTTGCCTGTCTGCAATGTCGAAAACAACCAAAACAATGGAACTTTTCTACAATATTGACGGGCATGATCACATAGTCAACTTAATCCCATGCAACATTGGCAAGTAGTCTATACCCCAAAATATATTCTGCAACAACATCTTGGGGTTTAACAACAGAATACCTCTTTTCTGGAGGTGAATTTATGAACTTTTCATAAATTTGTTCTATCCTGGTCTTGAACACACAATCCGTTGTGGTAAACTTGGTCGTGTTATTGGGGCCATACTTGCCTCTTTTCCTCAAGTAATACACTAAAATACTAAAGTGTTGCAACCAAAAATAGTTGGCATATAAAACAACAAGCCAACTTCAAATAATCTACATATAACTACAATTAACTACAAAACAGAAACAAAAAATATAAAATGATATCTAAGAACAGTTCTACAATTTAAACTACAACACAACATTTAGATTTATGTCTACATCATATATACAATTTATACTACTAGTCATCTTCATATATTATAGATATGTATAAAATAAATACAATTAAACTAGAAAACAGAAGACAAGATATCTACAAATTATATATTGGAAATAGACTCCTTGATACTTACCGAGTCATTGAGGACTTGACCGGGGTGAGCCAGGGAATAGAACCATTCCTTCTTATCAACATTTTCCACTCCAAGGTCTAACCAAGGCTTAATTTGGTTATCCTTTATAGAAAACGGAGCCTTCCTCCTGTGACAACAAATAAATGACAAAAAAAAATTGTAGATTGAATTAGATATGTAAAAGATAAATGCTGAAAAGCAATTGTCAAATTATGCATTCATACCTCTTTGAACCTTTGTTAATAGAGTGGTATAACCACTTTCTGAAGTTCTCTAAAACATCCGAATCTACATTTTCGCCAATAACAGTAGTAAAAGGGTGCTTTAGGTAGAAAATTTTAGGTCCAACCGAGCTGCTGCCCCCATAACTGTATAGAGGGATAAATGGTGATCGGGCATGCTTTTCCGGATGCCTTATTCTCCCCGGATGCATAGGTGTTGCATCATCTTGTATGGGCTCGCCAAACATAACCAACTGGGATAAGTTGTCGGGCAACTCAAAATCATCTAGTGTGACCCCATTCTTCTCAACTCTTGATCCTTCTGAATCACCTAGATCCACATACTCTGCATCTGCACCTTCATTGTCATCTTCCTCGATGACCTGCTCGGTTTGAGCTGCTACTGTCACTCCGTGAATTGGGGACTGTGCATTGATATCTTCCATCACTGTAACACAATTCATATCTTACTTAACAAGAATGTTGAAATTTATAAACAACAAGAAAATATCTCTGAATGACAGTACGATACCTGCTTTGTCTTCATCAGCTGCAACTTGAAAATGTGTATATAAATCACCACGTGATAAAAGATTTTCTTGACCAACTACACCTTCAACATGTTCTGTTTTATAACTAAAAATGGTAAATAATACTGGATAATGGTGGCTTGAAAGTTGTAGCATATAAACTATCAAAATTGTAGATAATATGTGGATAAGTGTAGATATGTTGTATATTCACTAACACAAATTGTAGATACTTTGTAGGTATTTTGTAGATACCTGTTTTGGTGGTGCTGGCCTGCACTTGTTCCCCAATATAGAACTGAAAATGCTCATTGTTCAAGTCTTTTTGTGGGTCATTATTTTTTGTTGAACTGCCAGCAAACTGAATGTTTTATGTTAGTTTGTATGAATTTTAAAAATATATAAATTGTTTTGCTATAAAAATAAAAGTCAGATCTTACCTTTGCATCATCTTGCACATTCTACTGTTTATCATTTGCAAAACAGTCGGCACAGAATCATTTATAAACACTCGAAGGCTATCGAGTTCTACAAAGACAGCTTTCCTAAAATCTTCAAGCTTTCCATCAACCTACAAGTTACAATATAGTAAGTTGTCAACTTCATAATATGTCCTAACATACAATGCAAAAACATATGCAATTATATAAAGATATATATTAGAATTTAAAAATTTGTAGATATTTGGTAGACAGTTTATGAAATGTAGATATATTGTAGATAAATTGTAGACATATTGTAGTTTATATGTATTACTTGCGCAATTCCTTTTTCTAATTTGCTGATCTTCTCAGCAATAGACTCCGTGTCCTCTTCTCCATCTGTTTGTTTGGGTTCCAATGTAGGAGGATCAGCATTGGGAAACCTAGATGTTTGTTCACCTTCTTGAACTTTGTACTCAATTTTGTCGGGCAAAATCCACACTGCAATCTCTTCTCCAGATTCAACTATGTTGGTAAACTGAATGAGGAACAATAAATTAGTTTGATCAAGGCAAACAATGTAGAATAATTGTATATATTTTGAAGGTAATTGTATGATCATAAAAAAGGAAACTTTACCTTTATCCACTCAGGCTTTATCATCTTCTCTTCAAAGGCAGGTAACCAAATCTGCCCCTTACTAGCTGACCATCTTAGTATGCGAGGTATTGAGTTAGAACACCTCGTAGCTAGATCAGTGCTGACAGTAGAGCAACACTCATAAAGCCATACTTGCAATGCTGGTGAGCATCCCCGTATGAGATAAGAATGTACATACGAATTTAGTGTGTGCCTAACAGATTCCATCATCTGGGTGAAAGATTTAATACCCCATGAATATGACTCATACTGCCCAGATTCTACCAAATAGAACCTAAAGTGATCTACAAAAGAAACATGATCTTTGTCCGAAGGACAAATGAAATTTTTTAAAAGATAAAGGATGCACAACTTCACCGCATCCTCATCGTTTACCCAGGATTTAGTGGTTACTATCTGTTTCAAATAAGACTTCTCCACTCTTAATTTGTTAGGGAAATAACTGCTCATTATTTTGCTAACATAAGTAGGAGTATAACCAAAATCAGTAACCTGGGTAACATATCTTAGACCAGTAATTAATGCAAACTCACACAATCCAAAATTTAATGTTTCACCCTTTAACTGTACAGAAAAATATGATGCATTGAATTTGGTCAATTCATACTTCATCAGAAGATGAATGGCTTGATTTTGCATGCATATGGTGGGAAGAGACAGTAAGTATCCAAAACACGTCTTTTGAAAAGATTCAGCCCATTTGAGGATAGAAGCTCTTTAATCTGGCTGGGAATACTAGGATCACACAAAGTGTGGAATCTAAGCACCCCATAATCAACATTATGTGGGGCAAAAAACTGTCCATTCTGCACAAATAATAAATTTATTCACATTAATAAAATGCATAAAAAGGATAAATTCATCTACATTTTATCTACAACATAACTACAAATAATTACATAATATCTATAATTTAAAGCATTTTCTACAATTCTGCTTCAAATAGTACAAGTTACCTAACAGTATAACTACAAAAAAACTACAAAATATCTACAACTATAAAGGCAGAACATCACAACTACAAATAATCTTCAAAATTAAGACAATTAATATACACTTGTCTAAAACACGTATAACACAGATTTTACAATCCTAAACCAAACTAAAAAATTAGAAACGAAACTAATAAATGTTTACCTTCGCCAATGATTGGTTCCGAACAATTTTACGGTAATTTTTGGAATGTTTCTTCACTTTTAGATTTTTCGAACCAGAAGACACCTTTGATTTCTTTCCTGTTCGAAGATTAGGGACCTCTTCTACAAAGTCGTCGTCTACAGAAATCTCTTTTCCTTTTCGTTTGACTTGTTTGACTGGTGTAGAAGTTTCTCCAGCATCTACATCAAGTTTTTGTTTGGTTCTCATCTCGGCTCTGATTTGTCGGGGAGACGAACTATGAGTACTCTCTGCAATTGCATGTGGAGATTTGCCTTGCTTTTTGGGCGATTTTGGGGATAAAACACCCAAATCAAATGAGGGGATATCAGTTACTGCTGAATTTTTAGGACTTTGTTTCGAAGCTTTGTTGTTCTTCATTGATGAACTTCAATTGGAGTAAAATGGGGAACCAACTTTGTTGAAGGGTTTCTTCAATTTTCTATGAATTTAGAGGGGATTGGGTGGTTTCAGAAGATGGAAAATGGTAAAAAGAACGTGGGTATGGGTAAAATGTGGGTGGGGCTGAGGGGTTAGGAGAGAGAAACGTGGGTGGGGCTGGGATATACTGAAATCCTTTAATTAAGGAGTAAAAAACGCCTCATTAATTATACCCTTAATTAATTATGGTATAGAATTTATGGCTGTCCAACGGGACGGGCCGTCCCGTCCCGTCTCGCGTCCCATCCCGGTCCCATCCCGTCCCGTCCCGCTTCAAGTTAAATGGGATGGGCCAATGTTAAACGGGACACGGGATGGGACGGGACGGCCATTTCGTCCCGTTTGTCCCGTCCCGTTTCGTCCCGTCCCGCGTCCCGCAAGAAATTATTTTTTTTTTTAAAAAACTAGCCGTTGGCCAACGGCTTAAATGGCAAAAATAGCCGTTGCCAACGGTCCAAACAGCCCCTACACCCCCCAAAACACCTCCTACCCCCCCCCCCTCCCCTCCCCCCCTCCCCCCCAAACTTTTAATATAACCCCTAAGTTTATTAAATTACACTTTGACCCTATTTTCTACTATAAATACCCNCCCTACCTACCCCCCAAAACCCAACCCTACCTTACCCCCACCCCCCCCTACCCCTCCCCCCTACCCCCCCAAACTTTTAATATAACCCCTAAGTTTATTAAATTACACTTTGACCCTATTTTCTACTATAAATACCGCCCATTCTTCTTTTTTTTCCCACAAAAAATCAATCTTCTCTCTCAAATCTCTTACATTCTAATATCCTATCTATATTCTATATTATTCTCTCAATTTTGTTACTATCAAGTATCAAGTGATATCTTTCAAGTTTCAACTTTTAAGTATTTGGGCAAATTTTTTGGAGCAACTTTCAAACTTCAAATTAATTCGTCAAGTATTTGGAGCAACTGATACTGAAACTGCTCCTTCTACTTCTAAGTCTGGAGCAGAAGTTTTATGGGAAGATATGGATGATATAACAGGTTTTGATTCCTCTAATGATGATGAACTTGATTCTTATCTTAATCAAGGATTGGAAAATATTAAAGACGAAGAAGGCAAGGAACAACTTTAGTCATGGTGGAGGGAGCGTGGCAAGGCTTTTCCAACACTTTCAATTATGGCCCGAGATATCCTGTCTATTCAAGCATCATCAGTAGCATCGGAGAGTGCTTTTAGCGCAACAAGATTTCAAATTGGAGATCATAGACATTCATTAGCGGAGGACGGTCTAGAGATTTCCGTATTATTCAGAGATTGGATTAATTCAGAAAGAAGAAATCTTGGTTTTGAAAAATTAACCACTAGGAAAGAAGAAGAATACAATGAGATACTTACCACTGGGAGCGATGACGGCATGGAGCTCATGGAACATCAATCAACATTGCTAATTCCAGTAGAATGTCCGAGAGATATTATTGATAAGTTACAAAGAAGCTATACAGGAGCTTACAAACATTAGTATGATAATTTGTAATTGGCTACTAAGAGGCCTAGTTCAAACAGAACCCTTCCTAGAAGGTGGCTGCGTAGATTATGTGCTCTTCAAAAGAATTATATTTGTATTTGAGATTTGAAAGTTCTATTAATAAAATAAAAGGCTCTAAGCGTTGAATTATTTTTATGAATTGTCTTAGTTACTTAATAGTTAATACTTTGAAATTATATTAAATAAATTATAACTCTATTATAAATTTATAATTACTAGAATATTTCATTACAAGTCTTTTGTTTTAATATTTTAAAATTCTTTACTTAGTTTTCTAATTTTCGTTTTAACATAGTAACATTTAAGTTTATTAAATAAGTCAAAAATCTAGTCGTTGCAAACTTTAAAAACATAGTAATTTTCAAAAAACTAGACGTTTTCTTTATTAAAAAAAATACACTTAAGGCCCACGAACCCGTCCCGTCCCGTCCCATCCCGTTTGTTAGCGGGACGGGATGGGACGACCATTTCGTCCCGTCTGTCCCGTCCCGTTTCGTCCCGTCCTGCCACCGTCCCGCTTAAATGTCGTTCCGTCCCGTTAAATCAAACCTTAAACATTAAGGGTATAAAGATTTTCTATGTGGCATAGGAATGTAAAAATTCCTAGTATAAATAGGTAATTTTTTTTTTTTTTTGAAAAAAAAAATTCTTTTGTATGTAAAAAGTGTCTAGTGGATCTGGGCTGGCGACTCTAATTGGGCCTGCTGGCGACTACGTCGGTTTGTCATGGACACCAAAGATGGCATGGAGTTGTTTCCATGTGGGCGCCTTCACATGTCATGGTATGAGCTGTTCCTCCCTGATTATTGGTTATGACTGCCATTAGAATTAGAAGAATTAGCATACATAGCCGGTCAATCGCTTGAATTAAAAATAATCGGTGGGTATATAATAGTGAATCTCGACGATCATTTATATTATATGTTAAAATGGAAATTTACATCAACTTAATAATAATTAGTAAGAGTTTATATAAATGCATTGTATAATTATATGTTTGGTACAAATATTGAATGCAGAGTAAATTTTTTTCTCACTCTATTTTCCGTGCATCTATTGGACCAGCTTGTTGTCTCTCTCCTATCATGTATTCAACTCTCATTTTCATACAAGGCCCATATTTTCTTACGGGTTAGCTTAGGTCAATTCGTTGACCACAATGGGCTCTTTTATGAGGCATACACAAGATTTTTATGTACTAACTTTTCCTTTCCTTTTTGTAAGACAGAGACATATGAGAAGTTGACCATTCAGGAAACCTTCGCTTCACTGGGCCCAATTCTTCATTTTGCCAACTGTTTATGGGTAGGCCCATCTTAATTTGGGAACTAATTTGATAGGCCCGTATATGTGATCCCTTTCTTGTGCAAACAAATATCAGCCTAATTATTTGGACCCCTTATTCTAGAAAGGAATTTTTACCTCCTGTAGCAAACGTTGATACCTTATTTATTTTAAATAAATACCCTTTTAAAAAATTATCTTCTATAGCTACCTTTTGATTTTTATAGCCAAATATCTATTTATGGTCACCTCCTACCCTTAAGCCGTAAAATATGCTTTGTATTATTTTCTCTCTCATTCTTCAGATTTTTCTCCACCCTCTCTCTCTAATGCCAGTCTTTCTCCATGAATACAACCATGATTCTCTACTGATTCATCTTCATTATCGAACGAAATTTTCATTGTCAGTGGTCTGGGGCTCTTAATCAATGTCGAAATCGAACCATATCTTCAATTTCCTGAACTATGCTTTCAGGCTGCTCCTTGACGGCGACCTTTGTTAAACCAGGTATCGACAAAGTCCCATTAATGGGTGTGTCTAAGCTGACAAAGTTGAGGTTCTAAGTATGATTCGGGCTCGTGGAATCATAAAATCTTTCCCTAGATGGTTCTTTATCCCCTTGTTGTCTTTACTTGCTCAGATTCGAATTATTCAAGCTAGTTAATTCCAGACATTGTATCATTAAACTCTATTGGTAAAATACGACCATAATACATGGCTAACGTGATGGATGACTCGTGGCGAGTATCTCCCAGTGGGGTGTAGACATCATTAACTCTTATAGTGGCGATTCAGGGTTTTTGCTCGACGCCGGATTCGCCGAAAATTAGGGTTTGTTCTTGAACAAAGACGACGGGGTTTGGGGCTGACCAACTTGATTTTGCTGTTAATATATTTCAATATATTTTCAACGTATCACGCTGTATTTTCATGTATTTCATTGTCTTTTTTTTTCATTGTAATTCAATGTATCTCGCTGTAATCCATGTATTTCATTGTATTTATTGTCTTTTATTTCATTGTATTTCAATGTATCCCGCTGTATTCTATGTATTTCATTGTATTCACTGTCTCGCTATATGCCATGAATGTATTCATATGTTTTTTTTTAATTAATATAATTTATGTATTCGGATGTATTATATAATTTCTCTGAAGATTGCTATATTTTTGGGGTATTTTTCGGTTGAGAATCTTTTTTATAACTGGAAATACAAAATTTGTGTGTTGTAATTGAGTTTGTTGAGTTATATTAGGAGTCTATTATGTTAATTGATTCACTTTCCGCTTAAAAACAGTGCAATCCCCTGTTTCACGCCGTGAATACATTCGAATACAATAATCTGTCCAGCTGCAATCCCATGTTTCATGCCATGAATACAGTCGAATACACTCGAATACAACAACTGATTAGCTGGACTTCCCTGATTCACGCCTATTTTTGCTACTGTATTCATGAATACAGTAGCTTAGCTTAAATACATCTAATACATCTTATAACAAAAGAAAACGTATCTACAATCCGTAATATAGCAAATGGTATCTATAGATAGCTAATTACCACTAAAAGATAGTGCTCTATGAAAATTTCTCTTTTACAAAAGATCTCGCGTTTGTTAGGTTTTGATTTGTTTTCTGAAATTTTTAACCATATGATGTCTTTTATGATTTTCTTCGAAGAATTAACCTAAATAGCCGTTAACCCAACGTCTTGAATTAAAAAAAGTCAGCTAACATATAATATATGTATAATTCATGCATAAGATGCATATAACAGTATATAATCAATGTATAATCTATGTATACCAGCTAGGAAAAGTAAACAATGAATCCGACCGGCTATTTGTGTAAAAATCCCGTGGTTATATTGGTTAACTACATAGCTTAGGATTGGGGGAAGTGCATTGCTATTTACATGGTCCGGGTGTCACATTGCTTTGAAACTAGATGCATTGCTATTTACACGGTCCAAATAGAGTAAACATTTGATTTAATCAACTTTTGGCTTCGATTCGAGTTATTCGTCTTTTTGATCTCTATAGAAAATGGACAAATAATGTTCCAAATATTATATTAAATATTCATACATCAACTCAAGCTTACATGCATATTCAAAATATTATATTAAATATTCATATTCATATTCCACTGTATTTTATTAGCTATTTAAATCAATGTAAAACAACATGTAATATTAAAGATAATTAAGAAGCTACAACTGGAGAGAAACTGAGGTAGCAGGGGAAGGTTTCTAAAATTTTGACGAACAAAGAGGAGAATATTTGGATGGCAAGAAAATATCATATTTTATGCCTAAAATAAAAAGGAAGAAAAAGAAAGTCAGCAAAATTAATAAAAGAAAAAAGGTCAACAAAGGTTAAGTTAAAAGTTTTTACAATTAAGTTAGCGGCGTGAATTAGTTACGATATTCAAAACGTAGAGTTACTTAGCATTACTAAAAATGTAGAGTTACTTGGGGCTTTTGCAATAAATATCACAATTCCCCATTTATTACAAGAACACGGCTAAAGAAACAATTGAGGTAACTTTATTTCCGTAAGCAAAAAGCTAACAGCATTTGATATTTTTTCCTATTCCTATGCATAATATAATTACCTTATATATAGTTTCCTAAAGTGTTACCAAAATGGTGAACTCATTCTCCATCTTGGATACGGAAAACACGTTTCACATAAACCCTTTTTCATATCAAAATCAAATTAGGTTTCTGAATTTGTTCTCAAATAACTAGTATAAATAAGATTGAAGCACCTTAAATATTCCAAAGTAAACCAATATGTCGCTCAGAAACTTTGTATGCCGCAGGCACATGTTGACATCAAACCGCACCATTACACAACTGAATACTCCTAACACTAATCCATCTTCTTCTTCTTCTTCTTCTTTACCCCTTTTAGGCATTCAGTTTTCCTTAAGTAAACGACATTATATTTTGTTAACAGAAGAAGTTGAAGAACCACTGCTCTTGCTCTTACGTAGTTGGGAAGAGAAAACCACACCAACCACTATTTATCTCACCCATTCTGTTTACATGTCCGACGACAGATTCTACCAAGAAATTTCAAAACTTATTATCAGAAATTGGAATACTGTGGCGTTTCAAGATCGACGCAACTCTATAATAGAAAATACAATGAGGGAAGTGCGTCATATCATTAAACTTGATTCAAACAAGGGACGTCAAAAGTTGGATGTATGTGTGGATTTAAAATTGGTGAATGTTTGTATGGGAAGGATGTTGGTTCCAGAAGAAGAAATAGCGTTATCAAATCGTATGGTGCCAGCTAGTAAGTCATCAATGAAATTACTAAAGAAGATGGAGATTGATGAAGAAAGATATAGTAGCAAAGATGAATGTTGTACAGTGTGTTTAGATGAACTAATTGTGAAGGAATCTGATAATGCTGACATACTTTGCATGCCTTGTTCTCATATGTTTCATGGAGAATGTATTACCAAGTGGTTAGAGACAAGCCATTATTGCCCTATTTGCCGCTTTCAGATGCCCACGGAACAAGATTAGACTTATAACATCCATTCACTCAATTTTTACCTCTTATTATTATACTATAGAGTGCGCTTCTGGAGCAGTGCATACATGTTTTTAGAAATCTTTTTTTTTTTTTTTTGTAGAAAACGATATTTGACATGATTCATTGGAATTCCTTGTTATGCAGTATCATAAATTTCTAGTTGTAATATTTTGTTTTGAAATAATGCTGTCTTAGTTTGAGCTCGATTTCATATAAAATTGCTCGGGGAAATTACAGCTAAGTATAAATTTAGCTACTCATATTCATTTTAGGAGAATGTGACGATCATTAGACTAAAAAGAATTATAGGAAAAAAGTATATTCGTTAGATCGTTACTTCTGGGATTGCTAAGGAGCTTTATATCTCACCAGACTGGCTGTAGTTCCATAGTTGTCAGAGATGTAACGATTGATACATAAAATAATCGAATCCTAAGTCAAATATGTGAGAGCTCAACACCACTATTCTCGAACAACTTGGAGTCATGCCTTTTCACAGAATAATGTACCCATATATTAAAAAATGATAGCAATAGGGTATGTTTAATATCCAAAAATGTCTACACAACGATGCTAATACAATAAAAAAGAAATTCTAAACCAACAAAATGGTTGGCTTCCTAAATTTATCAACACAAATTCTCAACAGTGTAATTGAAATAAGGGAAAACACTCCTATTATTGAGTTATCTCCAGGGCAAGTTATTTGCAACTATAGGAGGACTATTATTTGAAGTTTCAACAAGCTGATTATGAGGGCTCACGGGCTCACCACTGGACTCGCTTACAGTTCCGAGCGATGATGGGCTTTTAGCCGCTGATGCTCCAGAGGCCATTGTGGATGGCATGCCACAAGCATCAGAATGATCCAATTTTAACTGCTTTTGACCTTGCATTGCGAAACTACCAACAATAACCTGCAACAAACAAAGGTCACAAAAGATGACATTCTTCTTTTGACAATTCTGAATATCAAGGGTAATAAGAGACTATCACAAACAGAATGTAAGGAGAAGAAAGCTAGGAATTAGTACCAAAGATTTACAACATAATTAATTCAGAATGTATCGAAAATAAGAGAGAATATATGGAATTTAAAGTCATGTAACACCTGTACAGCGGATGCTGCTGTAAGAACTCCTGCCACACCACCACCCAGAACATGGCCATCTGGCCCAGCTAGTAACACACTCAAACCACCTGTCCTGCTGCGCTCACCACCAGATTCCGAGAGAAGAAAGTAACCAGACAGAGACAGGATCTCAAACTGTCCCTGAGGAAGTAGCAAGTAATAACGCCTTAAGAAGGGAAAAAATACATCTTCAAAGCCATGGGAAGAATAAAGCAGCTGTGAATTATTTCCACTGGACATTTGAAGCAAAGTGTTTAACACTTCACTAAGTGATTCACATCTGACTAAAAAGACACAACACAGGTCAGCCACAGACCTCTTTTTTTTTTTTTTTTCAAACAGGTCAACGGTAGACTCACCTATGAAATTTGTGTGGCAAGTTCATATCTGATAATATCTCAAAGCTATGTCCATCGCTTAACGTGTATTAATAAGATACTATTAACTCCTTCAAACCATATAAGCAAACAATTAGTATAAGATGCACAAGGCAATACGAACCTCATATGTTACAGTTCCACCCGATATTGCTGCTTGCTGAAGTGTCACATTAGATATGGAGCCATTTGCTGACAGAATGCAGACGGCTTGCGAGGTACTATGAGAGAATGACATCAGTTTTGCCAATACATCCTGAGAAGAAAAAAGATACTAAATTGGATCTTCAAACATATAAAAGCAACTAATTTTAGAGTTATAGAATAAGGAGAATCACAAATACTCCCTCTGTCCCACTTTATATGACACCTTTATCATTTGGGACAATCTTAAGTGTTTGAGATGATTCAACTTCTATACAACTTTCAGGAACTCAAAATTCATTACATTCTTAAATTTTTAAACTTTTTATGTAATGTTTTCTCTGTAAAATCTCACTTTAAATTACTTTTTTTTCTGTTAATAAAGACAGAGTCCGGACCAGCTTGCTGCACCTTGGCTATTCTACTAGATAACTACATATTCCCACCAATATAGGTAACAGGTATTTCTGTCCACCAAAACTTAGACAGATGGCACGAAATCACCTAGCATTTTTGTCTCTGTTGAGATTCGAGCCCTAGACTCTCATGGTCTTCATTCCAGCTTCATTGATTATAAGCAATTTAACATCTTGAAGTCCATATCTTGTCAAATACCATCATATAAAAAGGGACGGAGCGAGCCCTATGTTTCTTTATCTCCCTACCCTTTAAATGGTAAACTATCTAAGCGCATTTGTTGAATTGACATGAATGCAGCTCACACCAACCAGTATAACTTTTTAAATGTAGAAAGCTATCCATGTAAATAAAAATATCCCTTTGAGAGAAAGATATTTACACCATATTTCAAGGGGATTGAATCTTTTAACTTTTAAAAAGAACAGTACAGTGATGATGTTACCCTATTAAGCCCTCAAATGGACTCTCAAGTAAGACATAACTGCAGAAGATCAAACCAAATTAGATATGTTGTTTCTATCTACTCTAAGGGGTCGTTTGGTAGAGTGTATAAGAATATCACTAAATATGGTTTATTAGTAATGTTGGTATTAGTTATGCTTGCATTAGTTATGCTGGCATTAGATATGGTGACATATTTCTTATCCATTGTTTGGTTTGATGTATTAAAGCATTGCACAATTTTTAAAAGAATTATTTGTTTATAGAAATACCCTCATAACTAGTTCATCACTTTATTTTTTTAAAAGAAACATATGTTGATGAATGTTTTTATATGAACAAGGTTTTTAAAAAATTATTTGATTTGTCTACCTATATTGTAGTATAGAACTAAATAATTATTTATAAAAAATATAATATGCTAAGTATTTATTTATTTACTAGGGATATAATTTTATTTCCCACTTTTTTGGATTATTTCAAACTTGCATTAATATAATAACATATTTTAATCAAGCATAAATTTTGAAGGACAATTTTGTCTTTAACTAAGCTAATGCATGCATTAAAGCCCATTACATTGCTAATACCATGGTTTCTTATGCATTAGTTATCAATAGGATAATACCAAATAAGGTGTATAACTAATGCTTGCATAACTAATGCATAGATTCAAAAAGTGTACCAAACAAGGTATTATGAATACACAAAGCTAATGCATGTTTTATTTTATCTAATGCATCCTACCAATCGACCCCTAAGCAAGCAGCCCTGGAACAACTGACAATCTAGCATCATTGTGCTACATAAAACCGAATCTCCATAAAGGCCAAGAAGATTTGACTTAGATGCTGGAAAAAACAAGTCATCCTTAGTTACCTGGTCCGTTGCTTTGTTTAAAAGGATCACTAAATTTAATAGTCAGACAGTTTAAGAAAATAAAGTGGGACCACCCCAAACAAGTGGAAGATAATATCCAAATTTGTTGGATGAACGGTCCTTACACAAGTTTTTTCTCCATGTTCTCTTCACATTTTATTATTTGAACTGGAATTCCATGAAGAGTTATATCACACGGAGCTTTATTCCTGATTATA
Source organism: Nicotiana attenuata (assembly GCF_001879085.1). Taxonomy (NCBI): domain Eukaryota; kingdom Viridiplantae; phylum Streptophyta; class Magnoliopsida; order Solanales; family Solanaceae; genus Nicotiana; species Nicotiana attenuata. The sequence goes on from NC_031993.1 coordinate 47,691,743, forward strand.
GGATTGGAATCCAGATTTGAAGACCATCCAATCTGGAATACTGGGGTGTTCAAGGAAAACAGACTGTAACAACACAAAAAATAAGGGGACCACCTAGTAATGGCTCTATAATAAAACAAGAGGGCCCAGTAATCGTTATCTCCAGTGAATAATTTAGCAAACATTGATGCAGAACAGCCGCATGGAAACACACACACACACATATAAAAGACGACAATATGTAATGGTCCTGATAGATCAAACATTGTAAGATGTACAAAACAGAAAATTTGCTGAAGAAATTGGGATTTAGGAGTATAATACTGTTATATTTTTAAGGCAACCATAAAGTATCAGTAAAACATTCAGCATTGAAGCTTTATTAGCATATAAAATATCAATTTTACGCAAAAAAAAATGAACAGAGGACACCTTCAACTTGTACACACCGTTATCTTACTAATTCACCAAGAAAACAATACATTACTTAGTAAACTAATATATCTGCTGAAAAATATGTTTATGAAGCTTGTATGGAAGCAGAATATACTAAGAAATCGAAGCAGGCATATATTCAGGTTAAAAGGAAAGCAAACAAAATACAAACATAAAGTAATGATAGAAACAGCAACATCCAATGTACTTCAACAGAAAATAAATAGTGGGCCAGGGAGGTAACAAAAGCATCTGTAAGGGAATAAACTAGGTGGTACATTACACCTCTGATTAATTTACAAAAAAAAAAAAAAGAAGAGAGAAAAACCGTTCAGCTACTTTCTTATGTCGAAAGCTATATTTAATGACAAAATCTAAACGCCTACATAGTTAGACAACAAGACGCTCCCTAAATTCGTAACTTCTATAGTCAAATGGAAAGTACATTCGAGAATTTAACTCAGAAAATCAGCTTCTTCTGTTCTCTTTTCTTAAAATTAATCTAGGATTAAATGAGTATGGACATGAAGCAATGACAAATAAAACAACAAGCAAGGCTCATACCATCCCTCTCCAATCTACTAAAAAATGAATAAAATGGACAAAAAGGAAAAAGAAGAGCAATACACACACACTGAGACAGAGAGATAAACAACAAATCAAGGCCGCACCTCCCCTGCTCTTACTGTGATAACATGGGGTCTAAATCCAATCCCTGCACCTGCTGATCCTGCAAATAATATCTTATCAGTAACTCAAGCTTTAGTAAAATGAAAGCAGCTGAGCACAAAGTGTCAGCATTCAATCACATCAAATACCAAGAGCATGAGACTAAAAAGAACTTTTGTCGCTTGAAGTCCAAATTAAAAGAAAAGTAGCAGGGAAGCCAAGAATTTTAAGAGTTTTTTCCCTTGAGTAACTTGGGCAAATTAGCAAAGAAGAAAACAGAAAAATTAAATCTTCAAAGTTGAATACACAGCATTAGCAAATCATAATCATTTCCGTTAGCACTGACTTCTGCTGCAAAAGGACTCTAATAAATAGAATGCATCCCCTTTTTCACGTGGCCAGTAATGCTAGCCAGATAACCAAAAGAATTAAAATTAAGCATCATAGCATGATTTCTTGACACAGGAAGATAACAGAAGGATAGCCAGAAAAAGAAAGAATGCAATCATTTTGTACTGCATAATTTATGAAGCGGATATAACCATTTCTGCAGAAGAATATTTCACAACGAGCCCTCATCTTGCGCACGAAGTGCCCCCCCCCCCCCCCCCAAAATCCCCGTGTGAGGTAGGGGAAGAGCGGAGGTGTATGGACTAGAGATGGATCCAGGATTTAAATTCTGGTTCAATATTTATGTTCTCACTAATGAAATCAATGCTCTTTTGCAATAAGGTGTTCTAAACTTAGTATTGGTGAAATTTTAGTGAGTTTGACATAATATTTATGTCCATTACCCGTAGGGAGAACACTGCATCCGCCTTCTTGACGTATAAGTCACATAAGAAGTAACCGTTGCGCCAATGCTTGTATTAAGCAAATTATTAGGGTCATTCATTTGTACTTTTATTGTTTCTTAAGCTGCTAACCTTCTTATGGGAAAGAGTTCTTTTTTCTTGTTTCCTTTTATATCAATTGAATAATTGGTGGACAAAACTAAGTCTTTGTAGTATAATATATACAACTAAAAGCAAAGGAACAAGTGATCATAAAATTAGATAAAAAGCAATAATTAAATAATATACATGTGAAGAGATATCAGCTATTTATATAAACAATTGAAACCCAAGGAAAAGGTTAAAAGAATATTAGCGATTTACAGAATAATAATAAAATAAAAACCAACAATTAAATAATATACATGTGCAGAGACATATATTATATGTAGCTGTATATTACCTAATTCACCTAATTGCTGTTTACGCCCAGAACCAGGTGGTCTCCCCCTGCCCTTTTTCATTCCCTCCGGCGGCGAAAATCCACCGCCGGACTGCGCCGCCGACAATGACTGAGGAGAGATTATACCATCAGGAGGAACATACTTCCTTGGCCTTCCGCGCTTTCTTTTAGCCGGCTCAATTGAAGTAATAGGGTCCACACTCACTGGTGTAACTGCCGTAACCACCGACGTGTCTCCGGCACCGGCAACGGGAAGAGCAACGGTATCGGCGGGAACTTGATAAGTTTCCGTCGGAGAAGGTGAGGATGAAATTGGCGGCATTATAGGGTAGTACGGTTCCGTACCACCATCAGAAGCGATGGATGATTGCATTGGGGCGTGAACTCCATTGGATTCTGCAAACGACATTCTCCTGCTATTTTACTTTTACTGAACCACTTTGTTTTTACCAGTCGGGTAATTCTTGGGAATTGTACAATAAAGTTTTTATTGCTTCGCGGTAAATATATATACTTCGCGAGAACCCTAATGTGGAAAAAACGAAAGAATCTCTTTAATTAGATTCAGAATGAAAAAAGGAAAAAACAGATCACAGATTTATAATTCTTTTTTTTTTGGTAAATAAAGACATTTATTTAAAGGCAGAATAGCCTAAATGACACTTATACTTGTGCCACTTTGTCATGCCGGTTCCCAAACTTATCAGTTTGTCAATTGAACACTTACACTCGTTCAAATCGTGTATAATAAATGGTTATGACATGAGCTACCAGTGTGTGTAATACAATCTCCTACACGTAGGACGCCACGTCATTACTAGTGCCACATAGGAAAATAAACTATTGAAAAATAGAACTGGCTACCCTACAAAAATACGGAACCCATAGAAAAGAGATACAGTAGGTTCTCTCTTCTAAACCTGAATATACCCAGAAGCTTCAAGCGAGCTTTAATGGCGTCTCTGCCTGTCCCTCCAGTTTTGATCCTCAAACACAAATGTTTATTGCATTTTCAAGTCTAAATTTCAATACCCAGCTGAGTTTAATACTATGTAAGCAACAACTTGAGGTTTCAAATCAATAGATTCGTTCTTCGCAAGACCAACAATGGAATTTCGAAAATTCTCAACAAACAAGCCTTTGAGTCTCCTCCCCAAAATTCGATTAAAGATCCAAATAGCGAAACACAACAACAATAATCAAAACAGATCCATTCGTCAACCTAAAGAGTCATCGAACCCTTCACCTACAAAGCTTCTTCACAACCAACACTCCACCGTTGTACCACCAATCAACCACGAGAAAAAGAACCTGCCATAAAAAATGACTACGCAAAAGACCAACATCACCCAAAACAATCTGAAATTTTGCTACATGAAAACGAATCGAAAATAGGTTTCACAAGCAATCTTCTTCCACTATTTCTATTTCTTTTCTTTGCAAAGGCTATCTTCCAAAGTAAGGGAATAGGGATGTGAGAAAAAAATTCCCCAAAAACTGCTACTAATCTAGTAGAGGTTTTGGATCTATGGTGGATGCATATGTGAAGGGAAGGGCTGTGTTGTTGGGGGTGTTGGGTTAAAATGGGGGAAGAGGAATAACGTGGAGAAGGGAGGGGGGTTGGTGGGCCGCAGAACTAAGAGAAGCAGAGACGCCATTAAAGAGCTTAGGCACCTTCATTCTTTCTTTTTCTAATTTGATTTTTTGTATTTTTCTTTTATTTTTATTTTTTTCCTTATTTTAATCATTAAATTTTTATGTCCACGCTCCTTATATGCGTGAAATACACGTATTTTATCCACTTCAGCAATTAAGTTGCCACGTAGACTTGGTCAATGGTTAGAGGGGTTTAAAATATCGATTTTGAACAACTATAAGTGTCTGGACGAAACTTTATCAAGTATAGGGACCGGGATGACAAACACGACCAAGTACAAGTGTCTACCAGGCTATTCTGCCTTATTTAAAACATAAACTTAGTAGTCATTACAACAAGAGATTTGTCTAGGGCACGCAGTGCCTATCCCATCTCTATCAAAAACTGAAATAGCAAATACAGGCGGATAATAATACAACATTAATTTAGCAAAAGAGTCCAAGCTTCATCCATTCTTGGCTAAGGTGTCCGCTACTCCATTAGCTTCTCTGAATGCATGCTTCAAGGGTGGCGTGCCCGCCTCAGATAATAGGAACCTGCAGTCATCAATAATATTTTGATAAAGGCAATTATCATTTTTTATCATGTTGATTAGTTCCTGGCAGTCTGTTTCAATGACTAAAGGGGTTAGTCTCATTTGGATGGCTAGTTTTAGACCTTGTACTAGGGACATGGCTTCCATTTGGATATTTGTGGCGTAGGCAAATCCCATATTGAATCCTAGTATCCATTTTTCATTGCTATCCCTGAAAATCCCACCTATTCCCCCCTACCTGGGTTACCTAGGCATGATCCATCTATGTTTAGTTTGAAGGTTCCTATGTCTGGTGGTTGCCATCTAATAAGGATCGTTCTTTTTGGTAACCGGATAGGACTCCAGTTGCTTAGAAAAGGAATTATTGGGTACTATTGATTACTTTGTTAATATTTGGGTATGAGCTGTTTTTTTGAAAAATCTTTTCATTTCTCGTAGTCCATAAGTACCAGAGGAGGAAGGGTAAGAAGACAGGCCAAGTGATGTATTGATTATAGCGCTTGTTTGAGATTAGTTGATGCTTTAGCCAGTAGAAAAAAGAAAATTCGTTATCCGAAGGTCGGTAGTTGTGTTTTATGTGACATTGCCTCTAGATTTCCTTTGAGTGAGCACAGTAGAAGAGCATGTGTTTTATGTCCTCCTTTTCTGATCCGCAAATGGTGCAGATGTCGGATGTGCAGATGTTACGTTTTGCTAGAAAAGTGGCTGTTGGGAGTCTGTTGAGGGTGAGCAGCCACATGAAGTATTTTAGTTTGTTCAGGGTGTTGCTTCTCCAGATCCACTTAAAGCCGAGGTTATTCTCTTCAATCTGGTTGTCCTGTTGAGTAATGAGGTCATAGGCTGCCTTGATGGAGAAATAGCTATAGCCTGGGGAGTTCCAGGAGATCCTATCCCTACCTGACTGGGATTGTTGGATATAAGTGCTATGAATTTTTAGGGTTATATCTTGTGGTAGTCCGAAGGATAATTTTGAGAGATCGAAGTGGTCATCCTTAATGATGTATTTTACCTTTATATCTTCTTCCCCTCTTTGGAGGGGCCCATGGATACTATCCCTTAGCGTGTTCCCGTGGTTTATCCATCGGTTGTTCCAAAGGTTTTGCTTTCCCCATTACCTATAATCCATTTGTTCCCTTTTTGGCAAAACTTGTTTCCTTTACAGATGTTTTTCCAGATGTGTGAGGACAAAGGGCTAGTATTGGGTCTAGTGATATGGTTGGCTTTCCTATCATATTTGTTGCTCAGGACTTGGACCCATAAGGCTTCCTTGTTGTTAGAGTATCTCCAGGCTAGACTGGTGCTGAAGGCATCATTTTTACAAATGGTATTAGCCAGCCCTAAACCTCCCTATCTTTTTGGGGTAGTGACTTTGTTCCAGTTAAGCAAGTGGCATTTCCTTTTTTCCTCCGTACATCCCCATAGGAAATTTCGTTGGATGGAATCTATCTTATTTTGAGTAGCTCTTGGTAGGTTGAAAATTTGCATGTTGTGGTTAGGGATGACTGCAAGGGTTGACTTAATGAGGGTGGTTCTTCCTGCTAGGTTTAGGAAGTGGGTTTTCCAACCCATTAGTTTATTGTTTAGACTGTCAATAATGAACTGGAAGTCTTTTATGGATAGCCTCTGGTTTGTCATGGGGAAACCTAGGTATTTACCTACTGAGTTTGATATTTTCATGTTTAGGCATCTGCTGAAGAGGGACTGTTTGTCCGGGTGTGTGTTCTTTGAAAAGATTATTCTAGATTTACTGAAGTTGATAGATTGGCCAGAGAAACTACAAAATGTATTCAGAGTATCTATGAGGGAGTCACAGCTTTTTTTATTAGCCTCCATCATAAGAATGAGGTCATCAGCAAAGAACAGGTGAGATAGTTGGGGTCCCTTTTTTGACAGGGTTATGGGGTCCCATCTACAACAGTCAACTTCATGGTTAATGAGTCTATAGAGCATTTCCATGCATATTATGAATAGGTATGGGGATAGTGGGTCTCTTTGCCTAATGCCTCTAGTTGGAGTAAAGAATTCTGTGTTTGAGCCATTTATGAGTAGGGAGGTGGATGTGGAGGATACACAGGACATTATTAGCTCAATTAGGTCTTCCGGGAAATTTAGGGATTTCAGGGAGAATCTAATGAAAGACCATTCCAGTTTGTCAAAGGCCTTTTATAGGTCAATTCTATTCATGATTTTCCCCTTTTTTCCTTTTGAATTTTTGAAAGAGTTTTGGATTTAATGCACTATTATGGCATTGTCTGAGGCTCTCCTTCCTCTTATAAAGCTTGTTTGAGAAGGATGGATAATTTTGTTGAGCAAAGGTTTTATTCTATTAACGATAATTTTGGTGACGACCTTATAGGCAGTGTTACAAAGGCTAATGGGTCTATATTGCCTTAATGTTTCAGCATCCTGATGCTTTGGTATTAAACAAACAAAGGTTCTATTCATGTCCTCGGTCATTCTTTTGCTTGTGAAGGATTCTTTATAGAAGCTGACTAGAAGGTAGCTAGTTATTCCCCAGAATTTTTGGTAGAAGAAAGGATGGATACCGTCCGGTCCAGGTGCCTTTAGTGGTTTAAAAGAAAAAAGGACATTCTTTACTTCCTCCTCGTCTGGTTCCCTTGTGAGCGTGGGGTGGTCAGTAAGGGTAATTGAGGATATGGCAGGCATGTATAACGGTGTTTTTGGGAGGAAGTGTGATTAGTGGTATATAAATTTGTGTAGAAGTCTGTTATAATGTGGGTAAGTTCCTTTGGGTCGTGGAACCAATTACCAGCCTCATCTCTAATGCTAAAGATCCTATTTTTCCTTCTTCTTTGCAGGGTTGTGAGATGGAAAAATTTTGTATTGGCATCACCTTCTTGGATCCACTGGATTTAGATTTCAGCTTCCAGAATTCCTCCTCCAATTTGAGGATTTTTTGTAATTCATCTAGTAGTTCATTTTCTAGATTAGACAAGAAAGTGCTAGTTGTGTAATTTGAAGATTTTTGAATGCCTTCTAGCCTAGCTAGGATTTCGTTCTTTTTTTTAAAGATATTTCCAAAAGTATCCTTATTCCAGGCAATGGCTTTATTAGTGAAGTTGTTGATAGCGTTTGATATATTAAGCTGATTTGCCCAGCATTCCATTACTAGTCCCTTAAAGGTGGGGTGGGATAACCACATGGATTCCAGTCGAAATATATTATTACTACGGCTGGGTCTTTTGATAAGATCCAGGTGTATGTGACAGTGGTCAGAATGGGTTCTTATAAGGTGTTTTACACTGGCTTTAGGAAACATGCTAATCCAATCGTTGTTGGCTACGAATATGTCCAATCTCTCCATAATGAAAGCATTTTTTTTCTTTTTCCTCTTATTTAACCAAGTGAACTTTGGGACTTTAAACCCTAGGTCTATTAAATTACAAGTATTAAGACAATTAATAAACTTAGAGATTCTATTGTTATTAACATGGAGACCTCCAAATTTCTCGCTTGCACTAGTGACCTTATTAAAATCTTCTAGTACTAACCAGGGTCCTTTATAATTGTTTGCGACTGTTATTAGATTATTCCATAAAGTAATTCTTTCCTCTAATAAACTACTAGCATAAATAATTGAGCATAACCAAGTTTTAGGGAGGATTTTTACCTTCACCATGGCATGGATTTCTTGATCAGTTCCCCCTATTTGGTCCACATTGACTTCATCACTGTTCCACATTAGTGCCATTCCTCCCGAGTTTCCTTGTGCCGCAACCTGAGCTAGACCTGAAAAACCAAAGTCCTCCATGATGACATAGTGGTCAGATAATCTCGTTTTTAGTAATGCAACCACACTAGGTTTGTGGTAATCAAGCATGGATCTAAAAGCTCTTCGGAAATCAGCATTCCCTGCTCCACGACAATTCCAAGAGATAAAACTCATACTTATGTTTCTATTGTTTGAACTCATCTCCCGATTGGGAGGGGAGTTCCCCCTGCTCGATGTTCCTTCTTGATTCATCCAAAAGTTGGAGAACATTGTCGGCACCAACACCATTGCATATTGGTAAATCCCCGGAGTCCTCAATTTTTTTATGGTTATTGAGTATTTTCTCAAATCCAACGGGCAGCTTAAGATGAACCTTTTTTCTTTTCTTGCTTTGAACACTAGGGTTTTTGGTGACCTTAGAACTCCATGTTCCACCACCCTTTTCGTTGGATTGTCTTCCTCTTCTTCCTCCTCTTGTCTCTCCACGGTGGGTGGGTGATTCTGTTGCATGGGTGGCGGGGGTGTTGCTGGGGTGTTGTGGTCAGCTTGGTGGTTCAGAACTGGACCATGCATGTTTGGGTTCGTGCCATGCATGGTCTGGAATAGGGGGGCTGGATTTGGGGGAGGTTGGATGTTTGGGAAGAGGGGTGAGTGTGTGTTGAGAAGATTGAAGGGTTGGAGATGGTTCCATGGTGTGACGACCCAAAGGGTCATCACCTATTTCCTCATCCATTCCGTGCTTTCGAGGCCTTAAAACCTCATTTTTATTTGCCTCGATTTGCGTGCGCAGTCCGGACGCGTAGCCGGAAAGCTTTTATGTTGAAATATGTGAATTCCGTGAAAAATTTGAAGAATTTTGATATTAATATGATTATAGTTGACTTTGGTCAATACTTTTGGTAAACAGACCCGGACCCGAGATTGGACGGTCCCGGAAGGTCCGTAGAAAAATATGGGACTCGGGTATGTGCCCGAAATCGAATTCCGAGGTCTAGAGCCCGAGATATGAATTTTTCCGTGAAATTGTTTTTTTGAAATTATTAAGAAAAATGGAAATGAAATTTGATTAAAAGACTATGGTATCAGGCTCGTATTTTGGTTCCGACGCCCGGTACATGTCTTAAATATGTGTTAAGCGCTTTCTGTAAAGTTTGGTCGAAATCGGACGTCGTTTGACGTGTTTCGTACTATGAGTTCAAAGTTTGAAGTTTATGAAGTTTGAAATGAAAATCATGTGTTTTGAGGCTTGATTCAATGATTTTGATGTTATTTTGGCGATTTGATAGCACGAGCAAGTCCGTAGGATGTTTTTGAGGTTGTATGCATGTTTGGTTTGGAGCCCCGAGGGCTCGGGTGAGTTTTGGATAAGCATCGGATTGCATTTCTCATGTTTTAAAAATCTGGTATGCTGGCTTCTGCAATTTTCGCAAATGCGAAGGGAAGACTCACAATTGCGAGCTCGCAAATGCGAGCATTGCTTCGCAATTGCGAAGTCTAGGAAAATGGGGCACTGTCGCAAATGCGATCAACACTTCGCAAATGCGAAGTCTGGGGAAAAGGCTTGGGATCGCAAATGCGATCCATTGGCTCGCAAATGCGAGGTGGCCCTGGTCGCAAATGCGATCGCATGTTCGCAAAAGCGAAACCTGGCCACTAGACATGGGTTCGCAAATGCGAACCAAGAATGTCGCAATTCCCAGACCTGTTTTGTTCGCAATTGCGAACCATGGTTCGGAATTCCCATATCCGAGGCCCAGCAAATTTTATACTTAGTCGAATTTTCATCACTTTTCACCATTCTTTCAAAACCCAAACACCATAGGCAATTTTTCAAGAGCAAACTTCATCCCAAACCATTTGTAAGTTGATTTTTTCAATTCTTTTAACTTTTAACATCATTAAACATGTTTTCCACTTGAAATTAAGGATTTTCATGGGTGAAATTGTGGTTTTTGGGTAGAACCTAGGTTTTCCATAAATTGGGGAGTTGGACCTCGATTTGAGGTCCGATTTCAAAACAAATTATATATTTGAACTCGTGCGGGAATGGGTAACCAGATTTTGGTCCGAACCTCGGGTTTTGACCACGTGGGCCCGGGGGCGTTTTGGGAAATTTTGAGTAAAACTTTGGGAAAATCGTTTTTATGCCTTCAAACTAATTCATATAGTGTTTATTAAAGTAATTGAACAATTTGTGATTAGATTCGAGCGAATCGGAGGTGGAACCACGAGGTAAAGCAATAGTTGAGGATTAAGTGGATTTCAAGGCTTTGAGGTAAGTGTTTGGTTTAACCCTAGCTTGAGGAAATAGGAGTTGAGTCTTGTTGCTAACTGCTATGTGATCGAGTACGATGTATAGGCATGGTGAAGAGTATCTATACATTGGTGTCTAGCATGACCGTGAGTCCTTATAATGTGATTATCATGAACTTATTGTGAATTTCATGTTTATTGGAGTATTTCCATATATTTTGAATAACATGTGAATGGTGATATAATAATTTGATTCCTAGGAGCATTGGCTCGAACTGTGATACGAATATTGAAAGTATATGAAATGACTTGATTCATTGAGGAGCGTCGGCTCCAGTTGTAGAACGAATTGCGAAAGTATAAGTGATAATTGAACCTCTAGAGCATCTGCTCGGGTTGTGAAAAAGAATTGTGAAGTAAAAGTGAGAAAGAGGAGAGATCATTATGTTGCCCTCTTGGCGGGCTATTGTTGGGTTGTGATTCCTCTGCATTGTGTTCTTAACGGATACTAGGGTCGCTTAGGTTAATGTTTCCTTGTGTCATATGATGACTATAGTTATGGGTTGGTTGGGTGTGGTAGTCGGTTAGATATAGCTGAGGTGGTCAAGTGTGGTAATAGGTTGGTTATAGCTGTGGTAGTTAGATGTTGGAACTAATGTGGTGGTTAGATGTTGGAACTAATGTGGTTATAGTAATCTCCTTGCCAAAATATTTGAGATGATGTTTTGTCCCCTTACTGGGAAGTCGTTATATTGTTGTTTGTGACGGAATATGAGATAAGAAATTTCTTGGAGCTTGGGCTCCAGTGATATCGTGAGATAAGAAAAGTAAGAAAGAGAAAACGTTGTTGATCATTCCCTTGCCGGGACGTTTGGTTGAACTTGTTGGATTCTTTCCCTTGCCGGGATGTTTGTCAAATATTTACTTATTTTTTTTATGCCCTTAATTGTGACTGTTGTTTGGGGAGTCGGACTGTTAAATGATATTGAGGATCGGGTTGCACAATAATATATGAGGGTCGGGTTGCACGCCGCAACAATGATATTGAGGATCGGGTTGCACGCCGCAACAGTAAAAGGTGAGGATCGGGTTGCGCGCCGCAATAATGATACATGATAAATGATATGGGTCGGGTTGCACGCCGCAACAGTGGTATTTGTGGAGCGGGTTGCACGCCGCAACAATAGTAATTATGGAGCGGGTTGCACGCCGCAACAGTTATTGAGGCTATGTGTTTGTATTTGAGTATTGATTCTTTGTTCATTGTGAACCTAAGTTGTTTTAGTCGTTACTCTGGATTGTTGTTAATATTGTATCTCCCCTTATCATGTCTCCCCTCCCATGTTATTAATTACTTGGTATTCGATTCCCGCTGTATAGTTATAATTGCACAGGTTTATGTGATGTCCAGTCTAGCCTCGTCACTACTTCGCCGGGGTTAGGATAGACACTTACCAGCACATGGGGTCGGTTGTGCTGATGCTACACTTCTGTGCATTTTTGCACAGGTCCAGGTTTTGAGGAGCAGCAGCAGCAGTAGTTCGGGAGCAGACTTTCTTATTCACGAGACTGAGGTAGCCTTGCAGGCGTCCGCAGGCCCGGCGTCTCTTCTTTATGTTTTCCTTTTGACTGTTGCCTCATTGTTTTCGAGACAGACAGCTGTTATATTTCTTTCAGCCTTTGTATTTAGTTTATTCTTAGTGGTTCGTGAGTAATGTGACACCAAATCTTGGGTAGAGGCTATTGTTGACTATTCGGCGTTTGATTGACTTATAAATTAGACTTCAACATTATTATTTATTAATTCCATGTTTTCTTATTGGACTACTATGGATTGTTACAGATTTAATTCTATTAATGAAAGGTTAAATAAGTTGGCTGCGTAGCTGACAACGAGTAGGCGCATCACGATCCGATGGTGGGAATCGCGGTCCGGACCATGGTGTTGGTTCCTGCATGCAAGATGGATCCCATGGTGAATGGGCATTCCTTGACTGAAAGGTTGAGGCATGGTTTATCCAATGGCTATTATGTTCCCCTTAGCTTATCTCATGTTTCTCGATAGTATCTTTGAAGCGCAAGTAGCAAATGGGTCCTCTTGATATTGTATGAATTATTCTGCTCCATTGATCCTTAGGCAATGCTTAGTCTGTGTCCCATTAGACTTGGTTCCACAGCTCTGGGGTGGTGATTTGGGTTGTATGGTAGGGTTGTGAAGAGTGTTGGTGTGGCTGGGATGGTTGTGGGATTGTTCGTGGTGGGTTTGAAGGCGTGGTTGGTCTTTGGTGTTTTTCCGCGGATCCAAACATTCTCCTTTTCTCACATTTCTCCTATGATTGGTTTGTTTGGAAGCCTTGGCATTTTTAGTGACAATGTTGTTTTGAGTTTGAGGTTGTGTTAGGTCATCTTACTGGCAGCAAGAGTGTCGTGAATGGGTCTAAAATATTGGTGTGGTTTAATGAAGAAACCACGGGAAGAATTAAAAGATGCTTGGTTCATTAATGAAGTCATTAATTTCTGCGGCTGGGGTAATGTCAAGGTGAGTGCTTTGGTTTTGGAGTCAGGAAATTGGGGGGGGGGGAGATGATGTGAGTGGCGATTAGCTTTCTAGTGAGGAGAACCTATTACTAGTAGTTTGCATCCGTTACTTTTTGATTGCTAGACATGTTGGAGTCTAGGTGTTGACCTAAGGGTTGTAGTTTAGTTTGAGGTGACTTCATAGTCCATAGGGAAGAGGTAGCTAGGGCAGATGGTTTTGTACCAAGATTTCCGTGTCAAGCTGTTGGTTTTCGTATGATGGACTGGTTTTGTTGCTGGGTAGGGTGGTAGGGTTGGGAGGTTAATCTTTTGTAGGACAAAAGTCTTTGTCCAGGTTTATTCATGTTAAAGGGGGGGTCATTGTACATTGTAGATGGTATCATGTTTAGGGTAGTAGCAAAGCCTATGATTTGCTAGGGGTGGAGGGGTTTTTACCATTGTGTTGGGACGAGGTGTTTGTGGAGAGTGGCTTTTGTCCAGTGGTAAAAAGCCTAAGGGCTTTGTGGGAGTTCATTTCCAACTGGGAGTTGTTTTTAAATGTAGTGATCTATGCTCCAGACAGTAGAGTGATGGGGAGGTTTGGGTTTCAAGGGACCATGTTTTCCCGTCTGCTTCGTTTTTTTCCTAGGTGGGAGACTATGGTCCAATTTTCGACCTTGGAAGTGATGGGACTCTATGTCCTGAGGGTGTTTTTTTGGAGTTGCTAGGCCATGGTAGTTTGTTTTGTGTCTCTATTTTTTTGTTAGGACAGGCTATTAAGTTGTGTCCTAGGCGTCCGCAGTTTGTGCATAGGACGTTGAAGCCTTCATACGTTATTTTTTGGTAATGTTTACTCAGTATTATATGGGTTTTTAACGGTTTTTCGATTGGTACTAGAATACATAGACGAGCATATTTCCCCCTAAGGGCTGAGGAGGTGCATGCGTCAATACGTATGAGTTTCCCTAATTTGTTCCCTATTTTTTGTAGGATTTCATAGTCGTAGAATTCCGTAGGGATTTCAGGTAGTCTGGCCCAAATAGTCGAGTAAGTTAGTGAGGCTTCCGATGCTACAAATCTAGGCTCCCACTTTCTTATGGTGAGGAACTGATTCCCTATGAACCAAGGGCCTCGTGGAGAGCTTTATTGTAATTTTCTTGATTGTTAAATTTTATGAGGTAGTAGTCGTATCACAGGTCTATAAGGGAAATAGTTTCGTTTGGCTTCCAAATCGCTTGAAGCTTTCGTTGAAGAAATTGGTACCCAACTCTTTTCCCAAAGACCTTTACTATGAGGGTTGTTTCCCAGTTCTTATATAGTCTCTCTTTATCTTCAGAAGTTATGGGAATGAAGATATCATCCTCTTCTTCAAGGAAAGGATTATCAGTTTCATCCGTGGTTGATATGTCCATATTTATGTCATTTTGGACGCATATGTTTGATGTGTTACTGGTGGTAGGGTTGTTGTTGTTTAGGATACTTAGGAAGGATGGTTTTCCTTCGTTATGTTGTTGTCCAGATTCCAGTGGTTTGGGTGTTTGGGGGATATTAGGGTTCATACTTGTTATGTGGGAGGTATAGGTGTTTGTGCTTACTTGGGGCGTATTTGGATGGGTAGAGTTAAGGAACATGTTGGATGGAGATGTGTTGTTTCCCCTCGAGCTGCCTGGTGGGATTTCCATGTTGTTAAGGTCCTCGATTGGGTGGGTATTGGGAGTACTGGGGAACATGTCTTTGGTTTTGGGAAGCAGAAGGTGGAAGATGGTTTTGCGCTTAGAGAGAGGCTAGAGACTCTCTCTCTCTAACCCATTTTTGAGAGAGGCGGTGGTATATGAAATTCTCTGAAAGCGTTTATGTCTCACCTTTTCTTAAGGGGGTAATGATGATCTCCTTAATCCACAGATTTATAATTCGCGAAACAATTTCTTAAAAGAAAAAGATCAGTTTAGACAAATTTCTTTTTCCTAGATATTGAATGTAAATTTAGAGGAAACGTAGCCTAGCACAAAAACACAGTTCTATGGTCCATGTATAAGTATAAGTATCAATAAAGGTTTAGACTGGATTGAAATATAAAAGAATTTTATTTTCAATTAAAAGATAAATGACTTTATTAAAAGTATAAATAATAATGGTAAAGGATATTATTTTAAACGAAAATTTTAATTAATAAAATTAACATTCTTCTAAACCATGAATATTTATTATTATAATTTACAAGTAAAAATATTTAAGAATATCTTATAAAGCAATCAACTAAAAAATTACATAAGTCATAGATGTAGATATATAAATAGCATTTTCAAAATTTTGTTAAATACAAATATAATATAAATATTTATAATCCAAATATCCAATTGAAAGTTATAAGATTTCATCAAAGAAGTAATTCATTTTAGATTAGTAAAAATATTTTTAAAATGTTAAACAGAATAAATAGCATATGCATTAGATATGTCTTTTAAAAATAAAAAAGAATTATTTGTATGAATAAGTTTGATCTCCAATTTTAAACTGTTCTTTTTAAAATTAATTTTTTTTAGGATTATCAAAATAAATATGACCTTAAAATCATATCTTTCAAATATAAATTTTCTTTAAAAAGTAATTATTCCTAATAGTTTATTAACTTATAAGACTTTTAATTTGAATGTGATTTCAACTCTTTACGTTCTTATTTATACTTCTCCAAACTTCTCAAGTAGATCCTCCGGTATTTACGGGTAGCAAGCCCTAAGAGAATCCATAGAAATTTGTTAATGCGATGCACAAGGCCCTCTAAGTTATGCATGCTACCGAGACTGAAGCGGTGGAGCTAGCCTTCTATTGGTTGAAAGAGGTGGCCTCCTCGTGGTATAAAATGTGGGAAGAGTTTCGTGGGAACAATGCTCATCCCACAGTTTGGGACGATTTCACTGAGGCATTCCTTGATAACTTCTTGCCCATTGAGATGAGAGAAAAGCTGGCATTGGAGTTCAATAATCTAAAGCAAGGGACCATGAGCATCTAGAGATTATCAATTGAAGTTCATCCACCTTTTGAGGTGTGCCATATGCATGTTGCCTAACATAAGAGCCAGAGTTCGCCAGTTTGTGCAAGGCCTTGGGGACCATATTTTAAATTCTATGGCCGCATTGAACACTGACATGACCTACTCTAAGATGGTGGCTTTTGCACAAAAGATCTAACACATAAGTGAAAGAGCAAGTTAGAGAGGGATGACAACAAGAGGCCAGGTCCATGGGAAATTTCGGATGTTCATATGGTGGTGTCGGTGGAAGAGGATTGTCTGGAAAAGGGTCACCCAAACCTACTCATTCGGTTGCCAAGTCTTATATTAGGGAACACTTATCGAGATCAAACCAGAGCCGGCGGAACCGGTTCGAGCAAAGAAAGAGTAATTAGGTACCTACTCCGTACGTTCAGAGTAGTGTGGGCCCGCAGTCTCAACACCGACTTTCTTGTGAGAAATGTAGGAAATGACACCTTGATGTATGACTCTGTAGATGAATGCTACAAGTGTGAGGTTAGAGGCCACACCAGGAATAGTTGCCCTTTTGTCCGACATAGTTTTATTGGAGGTGTGGTTCAGCCTACCTGTCTAGTCGTCGCTTCTTTAGAAGCACCTCCCTCAACTCACGATAATTAGGCACCTGCTGGGCGTGGTGCAGCTAGAGGTGGTACACATAGTTTCGGAGAATGACATGTATGTTTCAATGCTATGATGTCTAGTCAGAGTTCAGAGGCTTCCTCTTCCTCTGATGTTGTCATAGGTATATTGACCATTCACTCTCTTGATGTGTATGCTTTTATAAATCCGGGTTCTACCTTGTCTTATGTGATTCCATATATGGCTAATAAATTTGGGATAAAACCAAAATATTTTTGTGAGGTGTTTTTCGTATCTACTTCAGTTAGTGACTCTGCAGTAGCCACACAAGTTTACAAGGGTTGTATTCTAATCATCTATGGTCAAGTCACTACATCCGATTTAGCTCAACTTGTATGGTATATTTTGGTATCATAATGGCAGTAGATTGGCTCTAAACACATTATGCCAAGTTGGATTTCCAAGCCAAGGATGTTAGGATCAAATTCCTAAATGTGCCTTTTGTAGGATGGAAAAGAAACACTTCTATACGTATGGGTAGGTTATTTCCTATCTTGATGCAACAAAGATGATTAAGAGAGATGTATCTATCTTCTAGTTCGGGTTACAGATACCAATATTGAGGCTAGGGCTGGCAAGCGGGCCGGGCCCGATCCTAAACGTGCCTAAGTGGATCGGTCTAAACGGGACTAAGTGGGCCCAGGCTTCACGGGCTTTTTGTAGGAACCAGCCCGGGACCGGAACCACGAACTAATGATCCCGGGCTAAGTGGGCCCAAGTGGGCCAAACGGATAAACTTTCTTTTTTTAAAATTTTTTTTATAGAAGTTAGAAAAAAAAAGATGGTAATAAAAATATCTAAGGCAATGTATTATAATTTTTATTATAGCATTAACAAAATATGGCAATATCTTTCTTAGTCTTCCTCCCCCTATGGAATGAGTACAACAAGATGCTAATACCACCATTGAGAAGAAAAAGAAACTAATCAAGATGTGCCAAAATACAAATTACATATTAATTTATATGGTATCTGTTACAAACTTCATAAATCCATTAAGGTCCGGAGGAATTTCTGTTGGTGGTGGCGTAAAAGAAGCTTGGTCATCACCGCTTCCGGACGAAGCAGAATTCTCCACAAGTTTAGCTAGCATTTCTTCATAAGCTTCGTCTACCTCTAGTTGTGATTCAGCAAGTCCAAAATTTTTTCTTTCCGAACGGATCCAATCTCTGAAAAGTACTGATTTTTCCAAGCTCTCTCTCATAGACGCTCTATAATCACCGAGTTGAAGTCCTGCTTGACTGAAAGCGCTCTCTGAGGCCACCGTTGAAGCTTGAATAGTTAAAATGTCTCGAGTCATCCTTGAAAGAATCGGAAAGTGTTTTTCTTTGTCCTTCTACCATTCCAAAATATTAAATGAGCCGTCGGGATTCACTTCTTCAATTCCCTGTGACAAATAAACTTCAAGCTCATTTAGTTTTGAAAAATCACTAGTACTAGAATATTGAGAACCCCTGAACCCGGCCCAAGCACTAAGTGCTCTTACTCCCGCAGTTCTTTTAGATGATTGAGAATCAGAAGAAGAAGGAGTTGGAACATTTGGTCTAGCATGATCTAATGCAACTTGATAAGCATTATAAATAGTTTAAGCATTTATTTTAATTGAGGCTATTGCTTCCGGAAGTTTAGACAACTTCTCTTCTTCAAGTGCTAAACCATTATAAATAGTTTCATACCAAAATTGAGGACCTCCTAATTTCATAGTAGGATTTAACAAGNAATCTTCTAATTCAAATTTAAACATAAAAAAATTGTAAAGAAATATTCAAGGAAATGCCTTATAATTTTTATTATTACGACATTAACAAAAAATGGCAATATCTTTCTTAGTCTTCCTCCCCCCAATGGAATGAACACAACAAGGTGCTAATACCACCATTAAAAGGAAAAAAAACTAATGAAGATGTGCCAAAATACAAGTTACATATTAGTCTACATATTATCTCTAACAAATTTCATAAATCCTTCAAGGTTCGGAGGAATTTCCGCTGGTGGTGGCGGAAAAGAAGCTTGTTCATCACCGCTTCCGGGCGAAGCAGAATTCTCCACAAGTTTAGCTAGCATTTCTTCATAAGCTTCGTCTATCTCCAGTTGTGATTCAGCAAGTCCAAAATTTCTTCTTTCCGAACGGATCCAATCTCTAAAGAGTACTGATTTTTCCAAGCTCTCCCTCATAGACGCTCTATGATCACCGATTTGAAGTCTCGCTTGACTGAAAGCGCTCTCCGATGCCACTGTTGAAGCTTGAACACTTAAAATATCTCGAGCCATCCTTGAAAGAACCGGATAGTATTTTTCTTTGTCCTTCCACCATTCCAAAACATCAAAGGAGCCGTCGGGATTCTCTGATTCAAGTCCCTACGACAAATAAACTTGAAGCTCATTTAGTTGTGAACTATCACCAATATTATCACCTTGGGAACCCCTGAACCCCGTCCAAGAACTAAGTACTTTTAGGCCCGCAGTTCTTTTAGATGATTGCGAACTAGACGAAGTAGGAGTTGGAACATTTGGTCTAGCATGATCTAAGGCAAGTTGATAAACATTATAAATTGTTTGAGCATTTATTTTAATTGAGGCTTTTGCATCTGCAAGTGTAGCAAATTCCTCATCTGAAAGTGATAAAGCCTTATAAATATTTGTATACCAAAAGCGAGGACCTCCTAATTTCATGGTAGGATTTAACATGGCAGCAACACCATAAATAGGGGGGATAGGGAAAAAATATTTTTTAAACTTATCTTTCATAGAATCAATAGCAAGTTGATAAATTAACCCACCCTCTGAAAATTGAGTAAACAAATCTGCAAGTGCTGCAATATAAACTAAACAGTTAGAAATAGTAGGATAATATTGCCTAGATAATTCATTTGTAGCAACATGAAATTGTTCTACAAATTCTACAAGAATTTTAACATTAGTCCAATCCCGATTTGTAAGGTGCTCATCATCATCATCATCATCATCACCACCAACACGAGCATTAGACGTTGCGTTTATTGGGTTTCTATATTCATATGAAACAACTAATCTTTCATACATGTAATTCCATCTAGTCGGACAAGGTTTAGGAACCTTTCTTTCTCTAAGGCCAAATTCATCACATTTTTTAAAATATTCTCTAGGTCTACTTCTACGGTTTGAATAAAAATGCCAATTAAGCGCCATTTTAACCTTTTCAATTTCAATATTTAAAATTTTCATACCATCACCAGCGATTAAATGGTAATATGACAAATACGTCTAACATGGAAAATATTACTAAATGCAGGATTTAGTGTAGTTGTAAGCAAGCCTATAACATTAGTGTAACTAGAAGCATTATCCATTGAAACTAACATTATTTTATCTCTAATGCAAAAATATCTACAAATATCTGCAACTGTGTTAGCAATAAACTTACCTGTGTGACGTGAATTAATTATTCTATAAGCAATAATGCGCTTTTGCATTTTCCATTACTCATCAATCCAATGAGTGGTAACAGTAAGATAATCACAGTCATTACCACTTCTACCAATATCAGTAGTAATAGCAACCCGACAATTTATATGAGTAAATAAATAGCACAAATATTATTCGTATTCATGTTTATATTTATAAATATCGCTCTTTACGGTTGTGCGAGGCCATCCTTTATAAGTAGGATTAAAAACTCTTCTAATATAATGCACAAAGTGAGGGTTAGAAGGAAAACTATAGAGTAAGCACATAACAGTAACCATTTTTGCCAATTCTTCACGATCTTTATTTGGATCGTAATATAAAATGCCACCGGTAACAGTGTTAATTCCCGGTTAAACTAGATTTGACCCGGTACTAGGGTTAACATGAGTACCTACACTTGTCCCCTCTTGCGCAACTTTCATTTGAAGAAATCTAGCTTTATCTTTAGGGTGTGTCTTTATATGTCTAGTCAAACTACACGTACCGCTACGGTCTCCAGTAAATTTATGAGCCATCAAAGTCTCACAAGTATTACACTTAGCCTTACTTTGATTTCTTAGTTGAATAAAAAAGTGCCAACAAGAGATGTTTCGCACCGTCTAGAAGGTTGTCTAATAAAAGTAGGGGTTACTACAGGAGGGTCAAGCGGGGCATCATTTGGATTATTATCAGTTGGGTTAGCAACAGGACTAGTAGGTGTATCATCTAAATCCGGTTGCATTTCATCTAAATCATCATTTTCCTCATCATTTTCATCGATAGATGGATTACCATTAAGAGCATTCATGTATTCATCATTTAATTGTTGACCTGGTGCAATATCATGGCAAAATTGACTATCGGTAAATTGAAACAAAGGTTATCACTATCAAGAATAACAGGTGGAGGAGGACGTGTAACAAGTCTGGGTCGGGGAGCCGGGGGAGTAGTAGTAGCTTGGCCACCAGATTCACCAATTTTCGATTTTCCCTTACCACCAAACATTTTTTTCAAAGAAAAGGCCATGTTAATTATAATTATACAAACTAAAATAAATAAAACTATAATATTAAAACTTATGAGTTGGAACGAGTTTACCGAATTGACGAACAACTTCTTGAAAATTGATTATAGTTGAAGACTTAAATTCACCAACTTCACAATTTTTCACAAATTGTAACAATAAAGTAAGCAATTGTAGAAGAAAATTAAAGAGAGATTGACGATTTTGTGAGAAAAATGAAAGAATGAGGGGGTATTTATAGTTGAAAATAGGGAAAAAGTATAATTATAAAAAGTTTGGGGTTAAAACAAAGTTGGAGGGGGGGGGGGGTTAAATGGCTATTTTGCAAATAGCCAACGACTATTTTGGCAGCCCAAACGGCTACTTTTTAAATGCCCAAATGGATAATTTTTTTAAATAAAAAGCTGACCGTTGGGCCCATTTAGGACCGCTTAAACCGGCCCACTTCCCAGCAGGTCCCGGTCTCGCAGGCCTCGCGCACAGGACTGGCCCACTACTCAACCCACCTCCCCACGGTCCCGGTCTTATACGGTTAGGACCGTTTAGGCCCACAACTCATATGGGCTGCGGTCCTAGGTCGGTCCATTGACGAGCGCAAAACGCACACTTAAATATGCTCGCTAGTCGAATTAAGTAAAATATAATATCGTATCCACAGGAATTGGAGTTAAACAGTATTATCGTAATTTGTAGCTAGATTGCTATCCAAGATGATCAACAATTGAGAGTTTTGTGATTAAAACTAAAATTAACTAAGAGTCTAAACTATTGGGTAATGACATTCGATGCAAGTAATGAGCAAAAAAGGTTATCAATTTGGAGAAAATAGGATTTTGATAGGATATGTGCAAGATAATTGTTTGGGATCTAACTCTAGTTAATTCACGTATAATTTTCAAGTGAGTCTCTCGAATTCACTTGATTATTAGTTCAAAAATTTAGTAGAAACTCCTCTCTCGATTAAGTCTCAACCTCACCAGATGAACCAATTTAAGCTAGATGAAGATATGCAAGAATTTGTAGTGGATTGGTCTTAGGAGAACCTCTCTCGATTATCCTCCTAACTAGATTTAATCAACAATTCAACTAGCCTCTTCTCTTTACTAAGAAGAATTAATGAATTCAACAACGGAATAGAATGCAAAATATCACAAGTTATTCCTCTCTCGATAACATGAACAAGTAAATATAGATGCAACGATTAAAACATCCAAAATGATACAATACATAAAACCAGAGTTAATACCCACAAACAAAGATCAATACACCAAATCCATCAAACCCTAAAGAGAACTACTCCATAAATATGGGCCAATTCATCACAAATATGTTTAAGTTAAGGAAAATATAAACGATCCAAGCTCGTGTATTGAGTGAGGATTGAATGATGAAATCCTTGTGCTTTTGCTTCTCCACCTCCTCTTTAGCTTCCTTAGGTCTAAGATGTGTCAAAAGTCCTCAAAATAATATTTTTACATGTATTTATACCAAGTAGGTTTGGGCCCAAATGAAACCTCCTTTTCCTAGTCGAAATAGGACATTGGCTCTGTAACAATTGCACATGCGCGCCTCATGGGGCGACGCGCCATGCCCCGTACTAGTGGAGATCTTCAGGAAGCTCAACAATTCAACAGGCAGCAAAAATACAGTGCTGCCTCGCACCTTGCGTCGCACTAGTGCAGATTTCTCAGAGTACGACTCAAATCTTGCGTTTTGTCGTCCAGACTTGGTCCTCGACCCTCGAACACGATCCCAACTTAATCCCTTGGGCTTTTACTCAGATTTCAAACCTCCAAATAGCTCGTATTAGCTCCGTTACATCTACATCACTCAGAATCACTGCTACAAGGCATTAAACACGCAATAAGTACAAAACACTAACGATTAAAGCTCAAACACAATTAAAGTGAAGTAAATTAGAGTGAAATAAGCGACTAAAACACATAATTATAGCCTACCATCAACCATCAATTAAAAATTAGAGAATAAAAGGACATTTCGGAGATGGCTTTCAAAACTCGTTCACTTTGAGTTTATGGTGATGTATTTCGGATTAATAAATGCCCCAACAACCTTTATGGATCTTATGAATTGGGTTTTGAAGCCTTTCTTGGACATGTTCATAATAGTGTTTATTGATGACATCCTTGTGTATTCTCGGAGTCAGGAAGATCATTCCAATCACCTCCGGGAGGTCTTATGGACGCTCCAAGAGAACGAGTTATACGTGTCATTTTTGAAGTGTGAATTTTTGCTCAAATCCATAACTTTCTTAGGTCATGTGGTTTCAAGTGAAGGGTAAAAAGATAGAAGCCATAAAGATTTGGCAAGACCTCAAAGTTTCTTGAGTTTGGCCAGTTATTACAGAAGGTCTATAGTGAGATTTTCTTCTCTTGCCTCCATGTTAACCAAGTTGACTCAAAGGTGGCTAAATTTCAGATGCTTGTGAGAAAAGTTTTCAACGATTGAAGACCGGATTGACCATGCCACCAATGTTGATATTACTGGTCGATTCGAAAGGGTTTGTAATCCATGACGATGCTTTTGGAATTAGTCTCAGATCTATTCAGATACAACACATTAAGGTAGTTGCTTATGATTCGAGGAAACTCAAGAATCATGAAAGACTTTATCTGGCTCATGATTTGGAGTTGGCGACGGTGGTGGTCGCATTAAGGCGTTATTACTTGCGTGGCGTGCACATGTATATATTCACAGACCATACGAGCCTACAATATATCTTCAACCAATGAGAGCCGAATTTGAGGCAAGGAAGGTGGCTTGAACAACTCAATGACTACATCTTCAATACATCTTCAAGCAATAAGGCATTACATCTGTTCATAGATGCAGGTTTTAACACCCAAATGGACCGGACACTAGATAGACACTTCCTGATGGTAGGCTAGAAACTCGTATTTTAGCCATAGTATTGCACTATAATTACTGCATTTTACGTGTGTTTGAGCTTAAATGATAGTGAATTACACTTATTAAGTGTTTTATGCCTTGTAGGAAGTGATTACGAGTTAAAAAGTTAATTCGGAGCTAAATCACTCCGCAACGCGGATGTGCAATTTTTTTCGGCCAAGAAATTAAAAAAAAACACAACACAAAATTTTACGACTGCAAAACACAACACAAAATTATTGCTCGCTAATCAAAGATAGTATAGTTGAATTATCGTCTCCATAGGGATTGGATTTAAATAGTGTTCGAATAATCTTCAGTTGATTACTATCCACAAAAATTAATGCTTGATTTGATGATTAGCAACTCCGATTAACTACTAAAAATTAAGCAATTAGCAATTGATTACAAAAAATAGCAGATGAGCAACAAAGAAATTTCAATGAGAGAAATATGGGTAATTGACTAGATAGGTGCAAGATAATTGACCCGGGATCCAATTCTTGAGTTAGTTCACTCTATAATACCGTTGATCCTCTCGAACTCAACAAATAATACATTATACTTGAAGTTAATGCTCCCCTTTCGATTAAACGTTAATTTCAATAATTAATCTTATTGAAGCATGATAAACAATTGCAACGAATAAAATGATGGTTATGGTCTAAAAGATAACTTGTCACGAATATTTCTTTATTTTCTGGTTCGATTAACAATTCAAAGGGCTCTTTCGATTACCCAATCGAATCACGAATTTAAACTAGAGCATAAGATGTAAAGACATTCAATATCAAGCTCCTCTTTAGATTAAGCAAAACAAGAAATGACTTCACAAGACGAATTAAAACTCCATCAACTAATTCCAACAACAAGAATCGAATACCTAATCAATTTATCAAAACATCATATCTATCAACACCCTAATGGAAATTACTCCATAGCAATGGAAAAAGTCATCTCAGTAAGGTTTAAAAACAAAGAAAATATCAATGATAATGATTCGACACAAACTCCCGTGTTGCACAGTTGGTTGAAATCTTGATAAATTCTTGTGTCCTCTTGCCTTAGTTGCTTCTTAAATCTTTCTTAGGTCAAAAGTCCCTTCAAAAATATATTTTTGGTGTATTTATACCCTATAGAAACGGGCCCGAACGAAACTCCTTTTCTTAGCCGAAATAGGAAATAACTCTGAGAAATTTGTAGAGGCGCACCGCGCCATGTGGCGCGCTTATGAGGATGTTAAGAGAGCTGAATTTTGTCAAGCAGCTATGTTTACACTGTCGCGCCACGCTATGCGGTCCCCCATGCGGCGCAACAGTGTTGTTTTCTCAGAGTAAATCTTTTTGTCCACTTTTTGACATTCGGACTTAGTCCTCGACCCCCAAATATGATTCCAGCTTAATTTCTTGGGCTTCTACTCAGACTTCAAAGCTATAACTTGTTCTATTTAGCTCTAAATTAACTTTTTAACTCAGAATCACTTCCTGCAAGGCATAAAACACGTAATAAGTGTAATTCACTATCATTTAAGCTCAAACACACATATACTGCAGTAATTAGAGTGCAATACTACGGCTAAAACACGGGTTTCCAGCCTATCATCAACACCCCACACTTAAACCATTGCTCTTCCTTGATCAATCACACTACACTTCACATAGGGATGACCTTTTCATCAAACAACCTCCCTAACAAATCATGCTAAGAATTTTTAAAGCAGAATAAGCACCCTATCATAATATCCTAGCCTCAAAACTTGACTCAAAAGCACCACGCATTTTTTCACAACCTGTTCACTTACTCTAACACAGAGGTCAACATCATTACCTTTCCTTCGCAAGTCATGTGCCCTCACACTAACAAAAAATAGAGAGTAGTTCCACACAAAATAAAATTCACGAACATATAGGAACTCAAGATAGAAAGAATTCACCCACTCTCAGAATCAAAATCCACGTGCCACAGAAAACGTACCATAGGCTTGCATGCAGTGTGATACTCTACTAATTGAGTTTATTTAGTTAAAGAACAACTAGGACTTAATTTTGGTTGCAATGTAGGCTGTGGGACAGGTAGGTTACAATTTGGATAATAGTGGCTACACCTCCCTGAGAACTTTAATACATACAATTTCACAAATTCTAACGCCACACCTATGTTGAACCACTCCCCAACCTTCACATCATGTTAACACCAAGCTCCCAATTTCTTTAAGCACGAACAAAGAAAGATTTACCACTAGCAAGGAATAATTTTCTTTATAATATATTCTTTTTTCAATTCCCTACTAGTGGCTCTCCCAAATTTTTTCAAACAGTGCACCTTTCTGCTTTCCTATAGTTCCGCTAAAAAATCCAACCATACCTCACTTAGATTTTAACAAGCTTATAAATGTATCAAGTGCTCAAGAGAGGTAAACAGTTCAAACAGATTGTCAATTCAAATAAAGGGGTCGGACTTGTAGTGTGGTTGTCAAAAAAAATAGGATGACAGACTCAAAAGGGCTTACTAGGATACAAACCAATTAGGCGGGTCGCAGGCATATATCTGGCTCAACAACGAAATGCCTATATCATTTTCTAGACTAAACAAGGCTACTATTTCTCTTTGCAAACACATGTTGCAAGTTCTAGACATCAATTGAATTGCACAGAATATCAACACAAACCTCATTCACACATTGGCACATATCTCACTTAGGATCAAATCTATCCCAATTCTCTAGTCAAAACAGTTAAGCAAAGTCACAATCACACAATTTAAGGTACTTATCCATGAGTCTAGAATTGAGCCTAGCCGTCACAACTACGACACTCACCACTCTCAAGGCATATACAGTCAAAGAACATTGCTTCAAATTAGCACTATGACTCAAGATTGTATATCCTAAAAAAAAACTAACTACACCCGATTCAAGTAAAACCCTTAGAAAGAACCGTGGTACAAAGAAAAACCAAGGGGGAACTATTACACTACCTAAGAAAGTAAAATAAAATAAAATCTTTTTGGATTTTCAACTTTTTTTTATTTTTTTATTTTTGTCGTTCGACTTCAAATCCCTCAAGAAGCCAATCGACGAAATCTATCGTCGGGAAGAGTCGAAACTAAACAATTATGATCACTAACTATTACAGGCAAATAGAATTTAGAGTTATGATTACAGACCATATTATCTAAGAAAGCACAAAACAAATCAAACAAAACCAAATGGCAAATAGAAAACAAATATAGATACAAACAAATAGGAGCCCCTGCCCCAAACTTAAGAAATTTCATTGTCCCCAATGCAAAACAATAGAAACAAGAATGAAAAGGTAAATCCTTGAGGCCCTTGGCCTACTACTCATTAGCACCCTCAAAGGTGCGTAGGTACTCCTTATCATTGGAGGGAACAGAGTTTACGTCCTCATCTGGTGGCATTTGTGCTCCATCGTCCAAGCCCAACCACTGCTGAGTGACCGCGGAGAGGGTGTGGTCCTCCTACAGCTCTGGCAAGTCAGTCTTCCCCCGAGCAGCGCGAAGGCGCATATCAGCAAATAACAGCCACATTGTCTCTTCGACACTAAGTAATCCCTGATCCACATGAACAACAGTAGAAGGGGGTCTGTCATAACTGTGACATCAAAGGCCTTAAGAGGCTACAATACTGGAATCGTCCGATCATAATGGAACTCCTCCTCCACATGGTGCGTCCGCAGAAGCCAACGAAAAATACAGGAAGTGACCCCAAGTGGTCGTACTCGAGCCATGTGCTCAAGCATAATCTTTCTCAGACTGAACTTCATCAGAGTCAAGATGGCATAAATGAGACACACATTCAACCTGGAGACATTAGTGTCGTTCTAGGTAGGCATGAACTTTGCATTAATCAACCGGAGAATGACCCTGGTGGGACGCTGGAAATTGCTCTTCTTCATGTCATTGTGGAACTCATTAGCATCCCACGTCCATGTGGCAAAAGAATCCACGCCACAGAGCTGGCGCCTAATATCAGGATAGAGGGACCGACGCAGTAACCTCTGGAACAACTTATGAGAGTGCACTGTGAACCCCATAATATGATTTATCACATGTCAGGAAAAGAGGATCATCTTTCCCCTCACCTGCACCTCATACACCGCATCGAAACTAGCCTCAGGCTGCTAGTTGGCATAAAACTCCTTTACCATATTCACGTTCACCGACTCACCGGGAAGGAACAAGCTCTCTAGACCAAGGTATCTGATGTTTGTGTATATCCCCGGGTACTTCCTGGCTAGCTTTCCATCATTAATACTAACTTCTAGGTTAGGGATCAACGCAGGAACAAAGGTCCTGTACAAATTTCTAGCATGTGCTAGCATAACCTGGATTCCATACTTGCAGCCCGATACTACATATGCATCTAGATCAATGCGCTCCACTTCTACCTCTACTGGGGAGGGAGGTGATGTTCGCCTACCTCCTATGCTACTACTAGAGGCAACCTCGTAAGAACCTATGTTAGCACGTTTGCTAGGACGACGAGAGATTGTACATATACAAGACAAACACAATTAGCCACAACACTTGAAACAAAAAACAAGACCAAATGGGATAACCACCCACACTTATGTTATTGGCATGTTCACAAGTACAATGTATATCGGGGATTCAGACTATCCCATTGAAAGCACGCCACAAGTAATCAACAATCCACCTAACCACCAACATAATATTATAACAACATAACCATAGACTGCACTAATGTAAAATACAAAATTAAGAATCTAAACTAGTAACTAAGAAAAGAAAAATAAGAAGTTATACTAATTTACCACTAACAAATTAAGAAGTTACAATAAAACACTACACAAGTACTTAGCATGAATCAGACACCCCAATTAGCACCTAGCAACACATTAGCATGGGGTGGTCAATTAGTTAGCACTCGGGGCTAGCACGTTAAATTTGGAGTTCTTACAGAAGAACATCTTTACCCGCTTTGGGACTCCTTGAGTGATTATCAGTGACAATGGGTCACACTTTGTGAACGAGCAGTTTTCTGCACTGTTGCCCAAGTATGGGGTCACGCACAAAACAGGAACCTCGTACTATGCCCAAACTAGTGGGCAAGTTGAAGTGGCTAACCATGAACTTAAACAAATTCTTGAAAAGAAGGTTAGTGCTTCTCGTAAGGATTGGTCTATAAAGTTGGATGAAGCTATATGGGCTTACAGAACTGCGTTCAAAACAACCAGAGGGACTTCACCATTCAAATTAGTGTATGGAAAATCGTGTCACCTACTTGTTGAGATAGAACATAAAGCTTATTGGGCAATTAAGATGCTTCATCTTGATCTTAGTCTTGCAAGTGAATACAGGTTGGTGCAGATGAATGAATTGGAGGAGTTTAGACAGGACGCATATGAAAATGCATGAATTTTCAAGGAAAAGACAAAGAGGTGGCATAGTTGTCTGATTAAGCCAAAGGAGTTTCATGAAGGGGGAGCTTGATATTGACTGCTATTATATCTTATGCTCCAGTTTAAAATTCGTGATTCGATTAGGTAATTGAAAGAGCCTCTTGAATTGTTAACCGAACTAGAAAATAGGGAAATATTCGTAAGAAGTTACCCTTTAGACCATAACCATCATTTTATTCGTTGCAATTATTTACCGTGCTTCAATTGTATTAATTACTGAAATTAATGTTTAATCGAAAGAGGAGCACTAACTTCAAATTTAATCTAATTATCTGTTGAATTCGAGAGAATCAACAGTATTATAGAGTAAACTAACTCAAGAATTGGATCCCGGGTCAGTTATCTTGCACCTATCTAGTCAATTACCCCTATTTCTCTCATTTGATATCTCTTTGTTGCTCATCTGCTATCTTTTGTAATCAATTGTTAATTGCTTAATTTTTAGTAGTTAATCAAAGTTGATAATCATCAAATCAAGTGTTAATTTTCCTGTATAGTAATCAACTGAAGATTATCCGAACACAAGTTTAAATCTAATCCGTGTGGAGACGGTAATTGAACTCTACTATCTTTGACTAATGAGCAATAATTTTGTGTTGTGTTTTGCGCTGGTCAAATTTTGGCGCCTTTGCTGGGGATTGGCAATAAATAGTGTTTAAAATAGTTTTATTACTAATTCAGGAAGCAATTTTACTTTATTGTATTCACATTTTCTCACCTGTGTGCATGATACAGATTTAATTTTTTTGGTGTATGACTCGATATTCTTCAAAGAAAGTGATATCCTACAAACCAGAGTAGGAGAAACACCTGTGACAGTTGAGAAAAGAGAGAATTAACAGAAAATTTCTTCGGTCATACTTTGCCTCAAGATAACATGGCAAACAAGAAGATGATGGGGGTCAAAGATTCAATCTAAACCGACCCCTGGTAGAAGATCAGTTCGAGAATGTAGCACCCAGGCCTGGGAGATTATTAGGTGATTACGCCAGACCAGTCTACAATCAGGGACTGTCAAGTGTCAGACCTCCACCCATAGCAGGAAATAATTTTGAGCTGAAGCAAGGGTTGCTTCAAACCATCAAGAACAACTGTGTCTTCAGAGGGAAGGTGAATGAAGATCCAAACACTCACTTGATAGACTTTGATGAAATCATGAATACCTTCCAGTATAATAGAGTATCAAAAGATGCAGTATATCTAAGGGCATTCCTCTTTTCACTGATGAGTGACGCAAAGCACTTGATTCGTAGCTTACCGATCGGGTCTTTCCGAACATGGGAAGACATGACAAAAAAGTTTCTTGACAAGTACTTCTCAGCTGCAAAAACAGGGAAATTTAGAAGGGAAATCCACAACTTCTGCCAGAAGGATGCTGAAATAGTTTTCGAAGCTTGGGAAATATTCAAGGAGATAGTGAGATTATGTCAACATAACGAAATTGAATTGTGGATGCAACTCCAGGATTTTTAGGATGGACTGACACCTTTATCGCGACGAACTCTGAGTACTGCATGTGGAGGTCCACTAACGAAGAAAACTCCGGAGGAGGTTGTCTCAATCCTTGATGAATTATCCGAGGATGACAACTAGTGGCATGCTGAGAGTAACGACTAAAGAAAATCAATTGGGATTCACCAAGTGTACTCTAATACATCAATGCAAGCCCAGTTAGACACCATGGCCAAGGAGATAAGAAAGTTGCCATTGGCCAAGGCGCAGAGTGAGCCGCAAGCTGCATGTGACTTTTGTGGAATGGAAAACCCTACACATGAGTGTCAAGATTCAGGTGAGGAATTTAACATTGTGGAGAACTATAATAGAGGAAACTACCAAGGTGGGAACAACTACAATGCTATGGGGCAAAGACATCCATGTTTTTCGTGAAGTTCACCTAGTGGGAGTTTGAACTCATGGAAAACAAAATAATCTTAGACCCGATAGTAAGCTATAATCTCGTGTTTTAGTCACTTTTTGAACTCTAATTTACTGCACTTTAATTGGGTTGGAGCTTTTCTTGTGTTTTGTATTTATTGTGGTTTTAAAGTTGTTTCTAGCATGTCTTGCTTTTAAAAATGTTGGGATGTTTGAGATGTCAGCTTGCCTAGTACTATGTTAGGCGCCATCACGGCAGGTTTATGTTTCGGGTCGTGACAACAAGTTATTAAGATTGAGCTAGCGAATATATACAAGAATTGAACTTTTGGGGAAATTCCAAGTGTTAAAGAGATGTTTCTAAGCCTATAAGCTAAGGTTGATGAAGATATCCTAAGTTGAGGTGTATTAATGGTATTATCTGCATGGGGGTGTCATGATACCACCTACGGGGATGTGTATGATGAGTTTTTGCAGTCACTTGACGGTTTCGGCAAGAATCTTGGCATGTTTGAGGATAGACATATCTTTAAGTGGGGGAGAATATAACAACCCAACCGATTTTTTTGGAGTTATAGTATTCTTTTATATAATTTGAGACTTCGCACAGATTCATTTTGTAATTTATGACTTGCGGATATGGTTAGTTCGGGTTCCGAGAGGTTCAGGAAGAATTTGGAATACTTAATTTTTTAACTTGAAGCCTTAAGTTAAGAGAGTTGATCAAAGTTAATATTTTGAGTAAATAGGCTTCGAATAATGATTTGAAAGTTCCTAAAGGTTTGTATGGTAATTTTGGACTAGTACGTATGTTCGGATTATGAGCCGAGGGGCTCGGGTACGATTCAACATTATTGCATAAAACGAAGTTTTAGGTTCAGAAATTTGCTTCAGAGTTGATTTTGCATTGTAACGATTTCATTCGTGTTTTGAGCCTTTGGATAAGTCCATATAAGGATTTAGACTGGTTGTCACGATCCCAATTTCCCTCCGTAGGATGTCGTGACGACACCTAGTCTCTACGACTTGGTAAGCCTAACAATAATAATAACTGAATGGATATAATTTAACAAATTACTGAAAGCACCTGAATAATAGATAAAAGTTCCTTGAAAACAGAATCTCATACTACATACCCCAAAACCGGTGGAACTGAGTCATAAGCTCTACAGAATACAACTAAAGTACTACTACATCACTATACAAAAGTAGGTACAATGGCAAATGAGGATAAATGAAGGTGACTCCGAGGCCCGCGGACGCCGGGCAGGCATACCTTAAAGTCTCCGATAAACCAGCTAGCAGGAATCTCTATCTACCGGCATGAGCAGATGTACCTAGATCTGCACAAAAAAATGTGCATCAGCATAGTATAGTACACCATAGCGTACCAAGCAAGTATCAAACCTAACCTTAGCAGAGTAGTGACGAGGTCATGTCAAGACACCTTCTAGGATATGAAATATGCAGTATAAAAATAAAATACAGATAAGTAACAAAAAGTGAAGAATAGATGTTACAGAACAAGATAAGAGCAAGAACCAGTACCGAAAATTAACAATTGAAATAGCATAAAGTAGCAACTAAAGTGTTACAATGTTCATGCACGAACCACAACAGCTAGAATAATAAAGAATGAAGCAATGAGAAATATTCCTTCCACAACACTTTGCAACATGAAACAAACAGTAAGAAACATAACGAGGTACCGCCTTGTGTATAATGAAATCAAACCGAGGTACCGCCTCGTATAATAAAAAATCACAACTGACATACCGCCTCATATTGACATTTCTCAATTTTAGTCACAATCCTTTCTTATATCGCCGCGTGAGCCTGTAATTTGAAAAAAGGTTTTGAAAATAGTTTTCTCGAAATATCTACATGCGGTTTAGCCCGCCTTATGACACCGTGTGGCTTCACATAGTTTCCCTATAAGATACACACATATACGCCCCACCTTATACCACCGCATGCATATCAACCCAAGCCTTATAGTGCCTCATGCACATCAATATCATATCACAATAACAATTCGCACCACAAGTGCCCATATATATCATAACTTGCCAACAACAATATCAATAGCTCCACAACAATAGCCCATGGCTCCAACACAACGTGTACGAGAAATCGACAACAACAATGGATAAAAAATGCTCGACAAGATAGATGTTTCAACAATAACCAACATCGCATCAACATATTAACGACTTCCACAACTTCAATACCAAATAGCGCAACAATGGGAGAAGTAATTTATAACTACGATATTAGATAAGATTGACTTCACTGCAAAAGAGATAATATTAGCAATGAGCCTCAAATAATGAAAATCAACAAGTAAAGGAATAACATGAATAATTACTTCAACAATGATTATTAACAACGAAGGAATAACATATAACAATAAAGGAGACAACAAGTTCAACTAAAGCATGAGAGCAATTGAGCAAGTAGGATATAGAACAAATACTAAACAAGTCAACTAAGGAATTTAAGGATGTTCTAACACAAATAAGGATAATTCGATTATGAGAGTTTAGAACATATAGGTCATTTCAATAAAAGTATGAAAATAGTCTAAGTAGCCCAAACCGATCAAATAATACGTACAACCCGTGTACCCACTCATCACCTTGCGTACACAAATTTCACTTAGTACAATAGAATCAAACAATACCAATCCTAATGGGTAGTTCCCCCACACGAAGTCGGACAAGACACTTACCTCAATTAAGCCAATTTAATACTCAAAAATAGCTTTTCCCTTACAATCCACCTCCATACGGCTCAAATCTAACCAAAATTGACTAAATAACATCAAACAATGCCAGAAAATTCAATAGAAATAGATAAAGTTAAGATTTTTATACTTTTACTAAAAAGTCAACAAAAGTCAACTCGGGGCCCGCCCAGTCAAAACCTGGGTCCAATGGTAGATTCTGTTTACCCATAACCCCACGAGTTCATATACGTGATTATTTAAAAATCCAAGTCCAAATCGACTCTCAAAACTCTATTTCTTATTTTTCAAAAACTTGACAAAGTTTCATAAATTTCTACTTTGATTCACATGATTTTGATGTTAAAATCTAAGATAAGTTGATGGAATATTATTAGAAATAGATTAGGATCACTTACCCAAGGGTTGTAGGTGAAAATCCACTCCCCAAATCGCCTCCTACCGAGTCTAGGGTTTAAAAGGAGAGAATAAACTCAAAAATCCCGTCTCCCAACTATTAGATCAATTACAGATGTCACAATTGCGATTGCGAACCCTCACAATTGTGAACAAAGCCTCGTAATTACGGCACTGGAGGTTTGAGGGACTCTTCGCAAATGCAAAGATTGGATCGCATTTGCGACCACCGTTGCCCTCGCAATTGCGACGAAATCATCGCAATTGCAATCCTAGCCCATCTTATTAGACTTCGCAAATACAAACACTGGGTTTGCACTTGTGAACCCAACATACCAGGCCTATCTTCGCAAATTCGAACTCAGACCTCGCAATTGCGAGATCTGAGGTCTATGCAGAAAAACCAACAATCTTTTGATTCCAACCACACTCCACTAAGCATCCAAAACTCACTCGAACCCTCGGGGCTCCATACCAAACATCCACACAAGTATAAAAATATCATAAGAACTCACTCGCGCGATTACAACATAAAAATAACATCTAAAACTACGAATTGAGGAAAAAAATGCATGATTTTCAAAGATATTTTCAAGAACTTCCAAAATTACCACTAAGCGTCCAATTCCTATCAAATCAACTCCGAACGACGCCAAATTTTCCAGACAAGTTCTAAATGCCGTAACGGACCTATTCCATATCCCAAAATCAAATTTCGAGCTAGATGTCTAAAAGTCAACCTACGGTCAAACATTTCATTTTTTTTCTCCAAATTTCGGCAAATCAACACTATTCAGCCTACAGACTTCCAAAATCAATTTCGGGCATACGCCCAAGTCCGAAATCATGATACGAAGCTATTGGAGTCCTAAAAACATAGTTCCCGGGTCGTTTTTACATAAGTCAAAGTTTGATCAACATTTTCAAATTTAAACTTCTAAGTCTAGAATTAGGGGTCCAAATCAACCCGAATGCTTCCCAGAAAGAAACTAATCGATCTCGCAAGTCATAAAGACATAAACACATAAGTGTGAAGCAATAGAAGGGGTAATGGGGCGCAATTACACAAAATAACCGATCGGGTCGTTACATTCTCCCTCTCTTAAAACAAACGTGTGTCCTGGAACATGCATAAGGACATACTTGAAGTGATGAATAGATGAGGATAACGACTCCGCATGTCGTGCTTGGTCTCCCAGGTCGCTCCTCGACCAGATGACCCCCCTATTGAACCTTCACTGAAGCAATATCCTTTGATCTCAACTTCCGGACCTGTCGGTCCAAGATAGCCACGGGCTCCTCAACGTACGACAAAATCCTCGTCCAACTGGGCTGTGCTGAAGTATAGAACATGAGACGGATCACCGTAATACTTCCGGAGCATAGAGACACGGAACACCGAATGAACCACAGATAAACTAGATGGCAAGGAAAGCTTGTAGGCCACCTCTCCAATCCTCTCAAGGATCTCAAAAGGTCTGATATACCTAGGGCTCAACTTGCCCTTCTTCCCGAACCTCATCACACCCTTCATGGGTGAAACCCGAAGCAAGACTCGCTCTCCAACCATGAATGCAACATCGCGAACCTTCCAATCTACATAGCTCTTCTGTATAGATCGGGCTGTACGAAGCTGATCCTGGAACATCTTGACCTTCTCCAAAGCATCTCGAACCAGATTCGTGCCTAATAACTTAGCCTCTCCCGGCTCAAACCACCCAACTAGAGAACGACACCGTATCCCATATAGAGCCTCATACGGATCCATCTGGATACTCGACTGGTAGCTGTTGTTGTAGGCAAACTCCGCAAGTGGGAAGCACCGCCGAAATCCATAACACAAGTGTGAAGCATATCCTCTAATATTTGAATAGTGCGCTGGGATTGTCCGTCCGTTTGAGGGTGAAATGATGTGCTCAACTCAACCCGTATGCCTAGCTCACGCTGTACAGCCTTCCAGATATGGCGATGTGAACTGTGTACCCTGGTTAGAGATGATAGATACTTGTATGCCATGAAGTCAGACAATCTCGCGCATATAAACCTGAGCCAACTACTCTGAAAAATAAATAGTCACTACTGTCATGAAATGAGCTGACCTTGTCAACCCGTCCACAATCACCCATACTGCATCAAACTTCCTCTGAGTCCGTGGGAGCCCAACAACGAAGTCCATGGTGACACACTCCCATTTCCACTCAAGAATATCAAGCTGTTGAGGTAACCCACCCGATCGCTGGTGCTCGTACTTCACCGAGCTACATACTCCACTATGTCCTTTTTCATCCTCCTCCACCAACACTGCTGCCTAAAGTCCTGATACATCTTAGCGGCATCCGGATGAATGGAGTACCGTGAACTGTGGGCCTCTTGAAGAATCAACTCATGCAAACCATCCACATTAGGCACACATAACTGGCCTTGCATCCGCAACACACCGTCATCCCTAATAGTAACCTCCTTGGCATTACCGTGTTGAACCGTGTCCTTGAGGACAAGCAGATGGGGTCGTCATATTGACACTCTCTAATACGGTCATATAGAGAAGATCGAGGAACCACACAATCCAAAACTTGACTCGGCTCCGAAACATCCAACCAAACAAACTGATTGGCTAAGGCCTGAACCTCTAATGCTAATGGTCTCTCTGCTACCAGATATGCTAAACTGCCCAAACTCCTCGCTTTTCGGCTCAAGGCACCGGCCACATAATTGCCTTCCTGGGATGATATAGAATGGTGATATCATAGTCCTTAAGTAACTCTAACCACCTCCGCTGCTGTAAGTTAAGATCCTTCTATTTGAATAGATGTTGTAGACTCATGTGGTCGGTAAAGATTCATGGCTGCCAACTCCAAATTGTGGAATGGATAATTCTTCTCATGAGTCTTCAGATGTCGATACGCGTAGGCAATCACCCTACCGTCCTGCATCAACACGTGACGCATCACAATACACAGTATAAGACCCTGAGCCCGTAGGGAACACCAACACTAGGGTTGTAGTCAAAGTAGTCTTGAGGTTTTGAAAGCTCGCCTCACACTCCTTGGTCCATTGAAAGAAGCACCCTTCTAGGTCAATCTAATCTTAGGTGATGCAATAGATGAGAAGTGTAGACATGTGATTTTTGACCCTCCCCAAGATTTTCATATTTTAGCATGTAAATATTTAATGTGGGCCTAATATAGCTATTTCAATTATTTTTGACTTCTTTACTTTATTTTATTACCAGAAATGAAAATTACAAAAAATATTTTAGTTTATGTATTTGTCATAAATTTGAAAAAATGCAAAAAATAGTACCCTATTTTTATCTTTATATAATTTCAAAAATACAAAAATTGTTTCATGTTTAGTTTAATTAATTAGGATTAGTTTTGATATGGTGTAGTATTTCTATCTTATTTTAAAAGGGATTGTGTAGTCTAGGGACCCTTCTAGACTTTTCTTTAGGACAAAAAATAAATAAAAAGACCCTAAGGACTTAACACAAAAAGACCTAGGGACTAATTGGCAAAATACACAAAAATATATATTTAGACCTAGATCTATACAATAAGGGTACTGGCTAATGTTGAGGAGGACGAAAATACACACAAAAAAGAGGCGCCTAAGGACCTAAAGCTTCAGCCGTCTGTAAACATGGAGACCCCTATCTTCTTCTTCATGAAAACTTAAAAAACCCTAGAGCTAGGAACCCATGAGATTCTTCTTAACATAGAACACAAGACCTCAACCTAGGGCTTTAAAACCATCCATTGTCGCTGCTTCTTCTTCACTCTACAGCTACAACAGCCATCAGCAACCAGCTTCACACTCAACAGCCGGCTTTCACCACCATTAAAACGCAGTCGAAGTTTCGTCGCTGAAAGTCCGTTCGAGTTAAAAGTTTTTCTGGTCAAGGTTCTGTTTGCGATTCTGGTTCCGAGGTTGTTATTTGACTTCAGTTTTTCTTATCTCCATGGTTATGGCTATTGTATAAAGCTTGGCTTGAAGTTTTGTTAATATATAGAAAGAGGTTTCCTTCAAATTTCTTCGGTCCAGCTTGGTCTTAAGTTTATTTCTTCCCTCTGTTCGAGTTCATCGCTGCTGATTAGTTGCTGTAATCTCATTGGAGATGCTCGATAATAATGTTTGATCGATGTCGTTTTGGTGCGAGTTTTCCGGTGCCTAATCGAGTTTCCGTGTGCGGTTTATTACATTTTGAGCTCGAAGCAGTACTACAGTTGATTTCCATGCTATACTGAGGGTACATCGATCAGATGTAGGCAGAAGAGGTTGGTTGTCATGTTTGGCCAAAGCTGGAGTGATTGCGCAGGCGACGCTGCTCTGCTTTTGCCCTTTCAGGTAATCCATTTCGAGGTTGGCATGAATGGATTTGTTTTGGATCTTTTTCTGCAGTAAGTTTCCATTGTTACGGATATTCTGATGCAATTATGTGCTGGGAATACTTGTTTGATAATTCAACTAATCACTCAAAAGAATTAGATATTTGGAAATCTGAAGGTTTGTTCTATGACCTCTGTATCCGTCGCAATAAGTGTTATTAGTATTTGCTTTTTCAAAATAAGTTATCAAATTAACAAAGAAAGCCATCTTCCATGAGACCAGCCGCCTAGACCATATTCAACAAATAGCTTGGATAAAGACAAAGGAAAATTAAACTACCTTAGGTACTTAGTTTTACCGCACCTTAAATTAACGTGCATATGCCTTTGATTTGTTCCTTCGTGTTTGATTTTAAAATCAAAGTTTCCGGTACGCAATTTGAACAATAAATTAAGGCAGCATGGTTTGGACATTTGAAATGTGTGCTATTTAATGGGATACGAGATTTGGTTAAGAAACCTGCTTGGAATGTTTAACAGATTTTATGCTATTGTAGCTTGGAAAGCTCTTCATGCTCTCATTTTGTTTGTTTAATTAATGAAAGTGCATAGTTGCTTTAGGCGCGCTATTTTAAAAATTATTTTCTTAAACTCGGGTGTGCATTTATGTGACCCAAATCCAAATCTCAACAACGTTAGATAAAATATGTCGTGGACCGTGGGTGCATTTATGTGACGTGGTTCAAGACGTGTTTAAAATGTCATTGAATCTTTCCTAAAAATAATTAAACAAAAGCGGTTATAGAGTTAAAATTGAACCATAGGCTAAAACATGTATTAAAATCAGATAATAAGCCAATTATAACAGTTGAGCGACCGTGCTAGAACCACGGAATTCGGGAATGCCTAATACCTTCTCCCGGGTTAACAGAATTCCTTACCCGGATTTCTGGCTCGCGGACTGTAATACAGAGTCAACCTTTTCCTCGATTCGGGATTTGAAACTGGTGACTTGGGACACCATAAATCTTCCAAGTGGCGACTCTGAATCTCTTAATAAATAATCCCGTTTCGATTGTCCTTTAATTGGAAAAACCCTTTTATTATACCCTTTCCGGGGGTGTAGTAGCGAAAAAGGAGGTGTGACAAGAAGCCCTCTACGAGACGACGATAATACCTAGACAAACCAAGGAAACTCCATATCTCAGTAGCTGAAGACGGTCTAGGCCAACTCTGC
This sequence comes from Nicotiana attenuata, assembly GCF_001879085.1. NCBI lineage: Eukaryota > Viridiplantae > Streptophyta > Magnoliopsida > Solanales > Solanaceae > Nicotiana > Nicotiana attenuata. The sequence continues at coordinate 47,731,813 of NC_031993.1, forward strand.
ACCGCCTCAATCTTCTTCGGATCTACCTCGATCCCCTCACTCAACACCACATGACCCAAAAATGCCACCGAATCAAGCCAAAATTCAGACTTTGAGAACTCTGCATATAACTTCTTCTCTCTCAAGGTCTGGAGCACAATCCTCAAATGTTGCTCATGATCTTCCCGACTGCGGGAGTATACCAAAATATCGTCAATCAGCACAATGACATGTAGATCAAGATAAGCCGGAATACAATGTTCATCAAGTGCATAAATGTTGTTGGGGCATTAGTCGGCCCAAATGACATCACGAGGAACTCGTAGTGATCATACCGAGTCCTAATGCTAGGCAAGCTCGACCAATTAAATACTCTCAACCCAATTACGCAATCCGTTAACAAATAATACGATTAAAATAGCAAATATCAAGGTTCCAATCCGAAACTAAATCAAATAGTACGGAAAATAATAACGAATATCCAAACATTCCCCAATAGATCTAGAGTCATAAGTCTAGAGCCTCTAGATGTAACAGAGTAATATATCCATAGTAATAAAGAAGTCTAGAATATGAAAGAAATAAATGAAATAAAGGGGAGGAGTCGGGTCCTGCGGACGTCAGGCAGCTACCTCGACAACTCCTGAAGATAAAATCCAAGAAGACAGCAAACAGCTCCACTAAGTCTCCTGAGCACCTGAATCTGCACACATGGTGCAGGGAGTAAAGTGAGTACTTCCAACTCAGTGAGTAATAAACATATATAATGGCTGAAAGTAAGAAATTCCGAAATATTACAATATAAAGCTATGATCAGCGATTCAGCACAAAAAACGGAGGAACAACAACAATACCAGGACAAGTACAACAAATAGGTATAAATGCATGAGTGCAGTGCAATGCACATGACCGCTGCGGCGCGCAACCCGATCCATTTGGGTACCCGCGCTCCCTGTGGGGGTTCAGACTCCGGAGGGGCTCCTACAGCCCAAGCGCAATATCATCGTAATATTCGCTGCGGCGTGCAGCCCTATCCACACTCAGTCCAGATATATATATATGCATGCAAGCCACTCGGGCACAGTCAAATTGTTCATTTTTAGTTTCAATTATTAGGAATTATAGAGCTAAGCGTTTAAACCTTTATTTATTTACTAAACATTTCGAGGCAGTGTCTAACTCAGGACTGATATCATGAAATATGCTAAGCATCATGGAAGCAGTGATAAGGATCCCTGAAGGATACACATGATAGGCACAAAGCCCCAAACATATTTATAAAATCCAAGTAGGATGATTACCAAACAACTTCTAGTCAAGAACACAGTACGAACATCAATCGGAACGGACTAGGTCACAATCCCCAGTCACAATCGACCCCGCACTCGTCATATGAGTACGTTTCTCACCTCAATATAGCGTCACAATGTGATATACCGGGGTTTCAAACCCTCATGTCATCATCTACATCTATTACTCACCTCAAGCCGGCCACAAGTCTAGCTCGCTATGCCTTTGCCTTTCGCATCAACCTCTTCGCACGCCGAATCTGATTAAAACCACAACGAATACATTACAATAGGCTAAAGAAACATAACCCAATCAAAAAGACTCGAAAAATACCAAAATTCACGAAGTTGGCAAAACCCGAGCCCCAGGCCCACTTCTCGAAAGTCAGAAATTTTTACACCAAAATGTTCCTTATCTCGCCACGAGTCTATACATGTAAAAATCACAAGAATCGAAGCTCATTTGCTCCCTCAAATCCCAAAATCTCATTCAAAAACCCAAGCCCTAGTTCTTCCCTTTTTAACCCAATTTCCATGAATTTAAGTGTTGAAATCAGAATAAAAATGATGTTTCTAGGCCATAGGACTTACCTCCAATCGATTACCAGTCAAAACCCTCTTAATTGCTCGCCAAATATCCCAAGGTCGCTTAACAATGGTGGAAAATAGCCCCAACTCGCGGATGAAATGTTTTTTAAACATTCTGCCCCAGCTACAGTGTTTTCGCAATTCCCAGCAAATCCTTCGCAATTCCCAAGCTACAGTGTTTTCGCAACTCCCAGCAAATCCTTCGTAATTCCCAAGCTACAGTGTTTTCGCAATTCCCAGAAAATCCTTCGCAATTCCCAAGCTACAGTGTTACACCAGAACCAGCAATATCAAACTTCTCCAAAATGATCTGAAACCACCCCGAAACTCACCCGAGGCCCCCGGGACCTCAACCAAAAACACCAACACATCCTAAAACATCATCCAAACTTGTTCCAATCATAAAAACACTTCAAACAACACCAAAATCATCAATTTACATCGAATTCAAGCCTAAGTTCTTCTAAATCTTTCAAAACACGCATTCGATCAAAAATCCAACCAAAACACCTCCGAATGACCTGAAATTTTGCACACATATCCAAAATCACCTAACCGAGCTACTGCAACTCTCGGAATTCCATTCCGACCCTCGGATCAAAATCTCACCTATCCACCGGAATTCGCCAAAATGCCAACTTTGCCAATTCAAGCCTAATCCTACTCCGGACCTCCAAAATCACTTCCGATCGCACTCCTAAGTCACAAATCACCTCCCGAAGCTAACCGAATCACCGGAATTCATATCCGAGCCTTCTAACTAATAAGTCAACGTTCGGTTGACTTTTTCCAAACCAAACCTTCCTTAAAGAGACTAAGTGTCTCATTTCCTATCCAAACCAATTCAATTCAACTCTAACTCACCCGTTGCTGATAATAAAACATGAAAGAGCAATAAATGGGGGAAACAGGGAGTAATACATGAGACGACGGGTTGGGTCGTCACATCCTCCCCAACTTAAACAAACGCTCGTCCTCGAGCGTACCCAGAGTTGTCCTAGAAGCTAACCAACAGCTGAATAACTTTACCAAGCATATACCCGGGGTGATCCCTCGTCACCCCATCTCGCATAGGTCCGATAACACAATATAGCTGAAATTTCACAGTCCATCTAAACCATAAACCGTAGAACCACCTTGCACTTTCCGAAATCATACACAAGATCAGGACCTCACATCTATACTCAGAATAAACCCGAACCAGCTGTAATAACCCATACCTGCAACCTCAGGTGAGATCATATGATATACCACATAGTCCAAACACTCGAAACGGTAGCCTCTATTCACAGCAGTTGCCTACAATAACCAAATACCGGTAGAAAACCTCTTATCAACTAAGGTCTTATTCCAACACTTTCATATAATGCCAGCGATAAATGAAACATGCTATAAGCCGTAACCATTTCTCATATCAACCATTCATGAAGCCGCTTCCCCTTTGACTAATACCACAACAGATTTCCGGGCTGAATCTCGATATTATCCTTCTAACAAGCTGAAATCAAATCTGTCCGTATTCATTAATGACTCCAACGATCACCTCAAATCCAACACACCACTCTGGTGACACGACACCTCAATGCAGGCCTAAGCCACAACTTGCATAATACACGCACCAATGAGGAACGGTTTGAACATACCCATATCAAGACAAATGACTCAAACGAAAGAGTTGTACCTCAAGATCATCAACATTATTACAACCCAAGGCTGAGAACCCATCTCACATCATAGAAACAGAATACCCGAATCTAACCGCGAGGTCATACCTCCACATAACTTAGCGGTCATGCGCGACCCTATTCAGACACTAGTTCACCTGAGACACCTCAAGTCACCATGCTCAAAACCATCAACCAAGCGCAATTTGATGTCTAGTACATAAGCGAATCATCATGCCCATGTAGAAGTACGTAATACAGTGCCATACTAGTAAACCTCACTATTGCTCCATCCGGCTACACCAGAAAAAGAAAATACCTCAAAGAAGAGAGCCGCTTTACAAGTTCCACAAGTACTATCCCAACGATACGCTATGAGCTCATCAATCACAGTGGAACCAAGATACATGAATAGAATAACAATAACCAGCTCTTCTATAACTCACATTGACATCAATTTCACGAGCAACTTAGTTGCCAATAACATAATCCACCTAGCACGGTCATAGACCTCCAGTCCAAGCATATCATATAGGAGCAATCCAACAAGTACACATGTGTATGCTAACTGAAATAAGATTCTCATCCTCCTGAACTGGCATAAATAACACTCTATATCGTAGGCATGAGCAAACTGCGCGGCCACAGCTCAAATCAGCAAGTTAACACAGAATTAGTAATTACCAAATTTGTTCCGGAATCTAGCATCTTGGAATTCTCAAGTATAGTCCCTATAGTTCTTAACAAAGTTACGAATACGAGAAACATTATACCTTTAAGCTCAATATCCCACTCTAGGCACATCGTAGCCTACGCATGCATGAATATTGGCTCGGTGCTTGCACACAGGTTCAAACCTCACATATATTCGCGCTCATAGCGCATATTTATCACCATCAATTAGCTCGACTAGTGCATCCAAAGAGTTTAGATAAGACACTCACCTCAAACATGCCACCATCCCGAAACAGTATATTTTGAGAATTTCTCGTCTCCAAATTCATAGATCACATAAATCACTGTACTGATCACAACATCAGCACTCAAATGACTAACACATCCCTTAAGTACAATCATCCCATGATAATTATTTTCAATTTGTTTCTTCTAGGCTACATAGCAAAATCGGAATATTGGTAGTCGATCAACCAAGTGAGTATTATAATACCAATAGACATTTGTTGGTTAAAATATAGTGCGCACCATTCTCAGGTCTTACCGAGCAGTTATAACATTCATCTAAATACCTGAAACTAACTATTCCATCCAGAACTCGTGACCTTCCCTTTAAGAATGAACTGCCACCTTGCACATGAAAATATTAAGCATGTACCATACACCACGTCTATCATGCCATCTTGTTGCAAACACAAAATCTCATTAGAATTTCTGGGCTATAGGAAAATTTCATTCCGTGCAGTTAGAAATCTTCTATTTGCTCCCATCTAGAAGGAGTTCACAATTTACAATATGTTCCTCACACCGATAGAAGATATCCGTTCGAACTATGATAACAACTATCAAGAAAACTTTCAATTCTGCTCACACATACCCAAGTTATCAAAATGGAATTCCTCTGGCTTGACCAGGCCATGTAGGTCACCAACCCAAAAATATTGCCACAAAACATCTGTAAAGCATCACAATATACGGTATATAAATCTGAAGCTAATGGCAAAACCAACACTGGAGTTGTGGTCAAAGCTGTCTTGAGCTTCTGAAAGCTCTTCTCACACTCGCCCGACCATACAAACGGTGCACCCTTTTGAGTCAACTTTGTCAAGGGCGATGCAATGGATGAAAAATCACTCACAAATGGGATAGAAACAATACTAGGAGTCTCAGCTCCAACATCTCGCACAAAAGCTAGATATGACAGACAACCCTTCCCAACCATACGCTGGGCTTTCAAGAAAGAAATTACTCTGCTAGGAACATAATCAGTCATACCACGGCACTCAATCTTCAGAACTCCCGGAATAGCCAAAGTGACTGTCTTAGCATGACACGGAGATAACAAATCTGTGCCCAATATAACATCAAGTCCACCATGCTCAATAGCAATAAATTAACTCGGGTCTCCAGACCCCAAATAATCACAACACATGACCGGTACACACGGTCCATAACAACAGTATCGCCTACCGGGGTAGATACATGAACAGGTAAAGAAAGAAACTCTCGGGCCGTACCCAAATAATGAGCAAAATATGAGGACACATAAGAATAGGTGGAACCGGGATCGAATAATACTGAGGCATCGCTGTGGCAGACTAGAACAATATAGCTCTTAACCGTGCAATCAACTTATTTAATAGCAACTCCCCAACTTGGCTCAAAGCCATAAATCAAAACGCGCTCAATAAATCATAACGCATATACTCTATTGCTGCCGTAATACCATAGTGAGATTGGACTCACTCCTTCATAAGCTTGTGGAAACACAAATCATCTGGAATTTTAACTCTCCTGCAATTCTTACATTCACTCACACCACAGTTAAGTCCACTCTCTAGGCGACCAAATTTTTACTAAGTCCCAAATTTTTCAAAAATTTCGGCAGAGTCTCCTTTGTAATTGGGCCTATCCACCTGCCAGAGAATCACCAAAACCATCCTAACAACACATCCACAACTTGACAAAGCATCACAATGTATATCAATGTAATTGATCTCAATATTACATGTATTATACTATCAAAATTGATACATGGACATGCATTGCACCTATTTGAATCGTAACACATAGAAAATACCTTTCGACCCTCCATTATTGGGCTATTCAACCAAGTAAGAACATTTTCTTTCCTTAATGTTTTCGACCTTCAAGATGGGCTCCTCGACTCATAGATTTCGTCATAATACATTTACAGAAGTGATCTCAGCTCCCAGACTTATCTAACTAGTATGACAAATAGCTTCCCCTCATAAGCCAATTACCCATTAGCTTTACCTTTAGTAAATATTTTTGTATACCTTCCACTGCCATACACATTACACAATCACTTAATCTTCCTGAGTCTAAACTCATACCGTAACGTGAAATTTACTTCACTCCAAACAGGAGATACGACAAAGTTCCTCACGCGCCCATAATTCGGGCTACACATCAATCCACAACAGGAGTCGAATCACTTAACAGTTCATCTATTACCCTGCAGAATTCTTCGTCACTACCAAGTCATATAATTACATCTCGCAGTACTAACATACTCATCACATGAATACCAAACCGCCATTCCGGCTAATAGGGGCAATACTGAACATATAAGTTCAAAATACTTGCTCACACAATCAGCACCTCGGTGCTCAAGCCATAGGCAAGGATCCGGCCTCAAGTCCTCCAGACTGGCCAAACATACTCACGAAGATTACATCTCGCCCCTCGATCGGGGAATCACAAACCATCAAGGCACATATAATACTGAGCGCTCACGTGCGCATACAGACGTGTGGAAGGAATTTCAAGAGTTATATCTCAAGCTGAATCAAGTACGCACGACAAGAATTCCAAGAATGGGAAGTTTTCCTAAAGGTTCTGCAGCCTCTCGAGGAGAAGTACAGGCGTCCCCGTACCGTTCCGCGAGACTCTACTAAACCGGCTCATGACTCGCGAGGCCTAGTAACCTACGCTCTGATACCAACTTGTCACAACCCAATTCCCAACCTAGTCGTGATGGCGCCTCTCGTGAAGACAAGGCCAGCCAACTAACCCAAATCCTTTCACTAACAATTATCAAACATAAATAAATAGAAGATACAACTTAATGGCATTTAAGATTTGTTAATTTCTACCCGACCGGGGTGTCACAAGTCACGAGCATCTAAAGGAAAACCTGAACACAACTACAGGGTCAATAATAATATATATGGGAAAATTCTGGAAAATCAAAGACAACATCCGGTGCCGCGAACGCTGGCGTTCACCTTACTCAGCTACAATAGCCATACCTTTAATCAGCTAAATAACCCGCTACCGGGTGTACAATACCTGCAACTGCACGCGATGTGCAGGGAGTAAAGTGAGTACTTCCAACTCAGTGGTAATAAGAGTAAATAATAACTGAGCAGTAAGAAATCACGTAAAAGCACTCCATCATGCTACATAAGACAGTGCAAATCTTTGAGAAAAACAGTAAAACCGTGAAGATCCTTTAGAAAATATCTGACTCAGTTTAAAACCTCTTTTGAAAACATCTTTTTCTCAACAATCAAGCAAATGAATGCATAATCAGATAGTGCAAGTCCGCACATAAGTCAGCCCCTCGGGCACAGCACTCCACTAACAATTAACACCAGGGCGTCTGGTAAACAGTGCAAGAAGTAGCATGAATGCCAATGAAATGAGAGTGCTGAATGTCATGACACGTAGTATAAACAGGAACTGATGCATGAATGCAATGCAATGCACATGACCGCTGCGGCGCGCAGCCCGATCCATTTGGGTACCCGCGCTCACTGTGGGGGTTCAGACTCCGGAGGGGCTCCGTACAGCCCAAGCGCACGTATCATCATAGTATCGCTGCGGCGNNATATGAGTACGTGTCTCGCCTCAATATAGCGTCACAATGTGATATACCGGGGTTTCAAACCCTCAGGTCATCATCTACATCTATTACTCACCTCAAGCCGGCCACAAGTCTAGCTCGCTATGCCTTTGCCTTTCGAATCCACCTCTTCGCACGCCGAACCTCCAATCGATTCCCAGTCAAAACCCTCTTAATTGCTCGCCAAATACTCCCAAGGTCGCTTAACAATGGTGGAAAATAGCCCCAACTCGCGGATGAAATGTTTTTTAAACATTCTGCCCCAGCTACAGTGTTTTCGCATTTCCCAGCAAATCCTTCGCAATTCCCAAGCTACAGTGTTTTCACAACTCCCAGCAAATCCTTCGTAATTCCCAAGCTACAGTGTTTTCGCAATTCCCAGAAAATCCTTCGCAATTCCCAAGCTACAGTGTTACACCAGAACCACCAATATCAAACTTCTCCAAAATGATCCGAAACCACCCCGAAGCTCACTCGAGGCCCCCGGGACCTCAACCAAAAACACCAACACATCCTAAAACATCATCCAAACTTGTTCCAATCATCAAAACACTTCAAACAACACCAAGATCATCAATTTACATCGAATTCAAGCCTAAGTTCTTCTAAATCTTTCAAAACACGCATTCGATCAAAAACCCAACCAAAACACCTCCGAATGACCTGAAATTTTGCACATATATCCAAAATCACCTAACGGAGCTACTGCAACTCTCGGAATTCCATTCTGACCCTCGGATCAAAATCTCACCTATCCACCGGAATTCGCCAAAATGCCAAATTTGCCAATTCAAGCCTAATCCTACTCCGGACCTCCAAAATCACTTCCGATCGCACTCCTAAGTCACAAATCACCTCCCGAAGCTAACCGAATCACCGGAATTCATATCCGAGCCTTCTAACTAATAAGTCAACGTTCGGTTGACTTTTTCCAACCAAACCTTCCTTAAAGAGACTAAGTGTCTCATTTCTTATCCAAACCAATTCAATTCAACTCTAACTCACCCGTTGCTGATAATAAAACATGAAAGAGCAATAAATGGGGGAAACGGAGCTGTAATACATGAGACGACGGGTTGGGTCATCACAGTCTCTCACTACCGAAACTGACTCAACGGTAGGAGTATTAGCATTGACGTCCCATACAAAGGCTAGATAAGCATTACACCCCTTCTCAACCATCCTCTGAGCCTTTAGAAATAAGATAACCTTGTTAGGAATATAATCTAATGCACCCCTCTACTCTAACTGTGGTAAACCTGGCATAGCCAGTGTCACAGTCTTGGTGTGACAATAGAGAATAGCATGATAGTGCGTTAACAAGTCCATGCCCAAGACAACATCAAATTTTACCATACTAAGTAAAAACAGATCAACCCTGGTCTCAAAACCACCATTAACAACTAGACATGACCGGTACTATCCACAATAATAGAATCTCCCACATGTGTAGACACATAAACAGGAGAACTCAAGGAATCACGAGATACATCCAAATACAGAGCAAGTAAGATGTCACATATGAATAAGTGGATCCCGAATTAAATAAGACTGATGCATCTCTATGGCAAATCAAAAACATACCTGTAATGACTGAGTCTAAAACAACTGCCTCTTTCCTACTCGAAAAGGCATAGAATCAGGCCTGGCCTCCCTTTCTAAGGCAACCTCTACCTGCCTGTCCCCCACCTCTCGCTGACTGTGTGGGTGGAGCGGCAATTGGGGTAGCAACCATAGCCTGAGAAGTCTACGGACCTGACTAGATCCATGGAGCCTGAGTAGTCTGAGAAGGTGCACCCCTATTGAGTCTGGGGCAGTCTCTGACCATGTGACGGGTATCACCACACTCAAAACAAGTTCTCGATGGGTGTGGCAAGTGGGACTGGCTCGGCCCTGGATGGCTAGACTGACTGGTGAAGGCACCCCGTGCAGGAGGTGCACTAGAAAGTGGCTGAGCAAAGTGTGCAACATGAGATCTCGGAACAACCGAAGCACCACTAGAAGCTAGAAGTGCTGAATGAACTGGGCGACTAACATAGCCCCTACCATGATAGGCTGGAGTTGCAGCGTGACCATCACTAAATCCTCCCATGCCATGAGACCTCTTGGCCTCCCTATCATCTCTATTACGATCTCACATACCCTCTAGTCTCTACAATCTCAACCACCTGCTGATACAAAGTGTCTGACTCCAACTCCCTAGTCATGTTGTATCTAATACATTACTTCCTGACTGGGGCAACCAAGGCTGGTGCATGCCTGGACAAATCACTAAATCAGACAGCATACTCCGACACTGACATAGTACCCTAGCACAGCTGCTCAAACTCCGCACGCCAAGAATCCCGAAGGGTTTGAGGGAAAAACTCTCTCAAGAAAAACTCTGAAAATCGATCCCATATGAGTGAAGGTGCCTCGTCTAGGCTACCTACCTCGTACGCCCTCCACCACTGATATGCCTCTCCCTTTAGCTGGAACGTAGTAAAAGCAACCCCACAATGCCCATAGTATGGAGAATGCGGTGAAACTCCTCAAGAAAACCATGTGTATCCTCTGAAGCCAAACTACTAAAAGTAGGAGGGCGGTACTTCTTGAACCTCTCGAGCCTAAGATGCTCCTCCTCAGATGTTGATGCCCTAACTATGAGCTGAATTAGAGCAACGGGCTATACCGGTATAACCTCTAGGACCTGATCAACCTGGACCCACTGCTCTAGGTATGGGCCGTGAGAGTCTGTGCTCCTCCCCCAGCATGAGATGTGGCTGGTGCAAGTGGGAGCAACCCCACCTGAGTTAAGGTACTGAACATACTCAGGAACTCTACGAGGGTCTCCTGAAGTGCTGGGGCGGCAATAGGCGCCTCGGGTGTCTGACATCCGACTGGAGCTAATGGTGGATCCTCTGTCGTAGCTCGGGCAAGTGATCTGGCTGCATCACATGCCCGTCCTCGTCCTCTCGTGGCTCTAGCAGGGGCGCGAGTTTCTGATCGTCGAATCCTGCGGTGCGTGTCCTCACCATTTGTGACAGAATAAAAAGTCAAAGATTTAGTTTTGGAAATCAATCAATTCGCACAATAAGGAATCAAAGAAGTGAAGTTTTCCTAACAGTTATGTAGCCCCTCGAACATAAATACAAATATCTCTGTACCGATCTGCAAGAATCTACTAAACCTGCTTATGACTCGTAACACCTATGAACCTATAGCTTTTATACCAACTTGTCATGAACCCAATTTTCCTTCGTAGGATGTCGTGACGGCACCTAATCTCTGTGACTAGGTAAGCCCAACAGTAATAATAACTGAACGGATACAAATTTAACAAATTACTGAAAGCAATTGAATAACAGATAAAGGTTCCCTGAAAACAAAATCTCACACTACACACCCCAAAACAGGTGGAACTGGGTCATAAGCTCTATAGAATACAACTAAAGTGCTACTACATCACTGTCCGAAAGTAAGTACAACGGTAAATGAGGATAAAGGAAGGTGACTCTGACGCTTGCGGACGCCGGGCAGGCATACCCTGAAATATGGATAAGTAACGAAAAGTGAAGAATATTTGTTACGGAACAAGATAAGAGCAAGAAATAGTATTGAAAATTAACCATAGAAATAGCATAAAAGAAGCAACTAAAGTGCTGCAATGTTCATGTACAGACCACAACAACTAGAATAATAAAGAATGAAGCAACGAGAAATATTCCTTCCACAACACTTTGCAACATGAAACAAACAGCGAGAAACACAATGAGGTAGCGACTCGTGTATAATGAAATCAAACCGAAGTACCGCCTCGTATAATCAAAAATCACAATCGAGGTACCGCCTCGTATTCACATTTCTCAATTTCAGTCACAATCCTTCCTTATATCGCCACGTGAGCCTTACATTTGAAAATAGGTTTTGAAAATAATTTTTTTGAAATAGCTACACGCGCTTTAGCCTGCCTTATGAAACCACGTGGCTTCACGTAGTTCCCCCATAAGCAACACGCACATAAGTCCCACCTTATACCGCCGCATGCACATCAACCCAAGCCTTATACCACCGCATGCGCATCAATATCATATCACAATAACAATTCACACCACAAGTCTCCATATATCACAACTTGCCAACAACAACAATATCAATGGTTCCACAACAATAGCCCATGGCCTCAACACAACGTATACAAGAAAATCGACAACAACAGTGGATGAAAAATGCTCGACAAGATAGATGTTTCAACAATAGCCAACATCGCCTCAACGTATTAACGACTTCCACAACTTCAACACCAAATAGCTCAATAATGGGAGAAATAATATATAACTACAATATTAGATAAGACTACACTGCAAAAGAGATAATATTTAACAATGAGCCTCAAATAATGGAAATCAACAAGTAAAGGGATAACATGAATAATTATTTCAACAATAATAGTTAAAAAAAGGAATAGCATGTAACAATAAAGGAGACAACAAGTTCAACTAAAGCGTAGGAGCAATTTAGCAAGTAGGATGTAGAACAAGTACTAAACAAGTTAACTAAGGCATTTAAGAATATTCTAACACAAATAAGGATAATTTGATTATGAGAGTTTAGAACATATAGGGCATTTCAATTAAGCATCGAAATCGTCTAAGTAGCCTAAACCGGTCAAATACTACGTACAACCGATGTACCTACTCATCTCCTTGCGTACATGGATTTCACTTAGCACAATGGAATATAAAAAGTATCAATCCTAAGGGTTAGTTCCTCCACACGAACTTGGGCCAGGCACTTACCTCAATTAAGCCAATTCAATACTCAAAAATAGCCTTTTCCTTATAATCCACCTCCACACGGCTCAAATCTAACAAAAATCGACTAAATAACATCAAACAATTCTAGGGAATTCAATTGCAATAGATAAAGTTAAGATTTTTACACTTTTCCCAAAAAGTCAACAAAGTCAATGCGGGCCTGCCTTGTCAAAACCCGGGTCCAATAGTAGATTCCATCTACCCATTATCACACCTCCTTTTTCCTACACCCGCAAGGGTATAAAGGGAGTTATTTCCAACTTGAAGTGACAATCGAAACAGGATTAATTTATTAAGATTTCAGAGTCGCCACTTGGGAGATTAATGGTGTCCCAAGTCACCGGTTGAATCCCGAACCGAGGAAATTATGACTCTGTTTAACAGTCCGCGATCCAGAAATCCGAGTAAGGAATTCTGTTAACCCGGGAGAAGGTGTTAGGCATTCCCGGGTTCCGTGGTTCTAGCACGGTCGCTCAAACTGTCACATTTGGCTTATTTGTTTGATTTTAGTACATGTTTTAATCTATGTGCCTTTAACTTTGAACCGCTTTTATTATTATTATTTTAAGAGAATTGCAATGTCGTGAAAATACGTCCCGAACCGCGTCACATAAATGCACCCGCGATTTTTGACACATTTCGACTTCGTTGAGATTTGGATTTGGGTCACATAAATGCGTGATAAGTTGGTATTTTACCAACTTATCTCCTCTTAATATTTAAACTTTTGCGTAATTTTGGTAGGAAACTAGGACATTTTCTGAGGTTTATTGGCAATTTTCGGGTGTCGTGTGATTTGGAGAAGAAATCAAAGAAATCAAGTCAAATTGTGCCAAAATGTGGAAAAATGACTGCTGACAAATTACTCTTCGCGATCGTAGATAAGGGAACGCGATCGCACTTGTCTAGGAAAATATTAACCGCGATCGCGGTTGAGAACATGCGATCGCAGTGAAGAAACTATGCACCTACCAGGAAATGCTCTACGCGACCGCGGTTGATAGCACGCGATCGCAGAGCTTCTGAAGATAACACTACGCGATCGCAGGGCGTCTCACGCAATCGCAGAAGTTTAGCAAGTCATAGTACGCGATCGCAGTCAAATTCACGCGATCGCGTTGTATTAAATCTGGGCAATTCTGGGCAATTTTGGAATTTCACATTTTTATCACCAAACCATTTTTATACTCGTCCAGACAGATCTTTGGCATATCTTTGGCTTAATTTCAGTTCTTAGGGCTAGAGAGAACAAGTTTTGGAAGCTAGGGCTTTGCACACACACTTTGGTCTTGAAGATTGAAGCTTTTGGTTGAGAATTTCTTACCCATTTATGTTGCTTTCTTCATTTCCTTGCTTTGTATTCTATATCTAAGTGTGTAGTATTTTATTCAACACTTAAATCTTGTTTATGGAAATATTCATGTTTAAAGTGTGGATTAAATACCTTGTTGTGCTTATGTATTGAATGATTTTTATTTATTTATAAAGTGAATTATTGTTATTTTAATTATTCTTATTCTTTACTGTTTCCAAAGGGATTAGCTAACCCTAGTACTCGCCCATTAACTCCGAATTAATTTTGGAAAAGATAATTTGGGGTTGGGAAAGATTAATTAACAAGAACTTGAGGCGTTAACCCTCATTTTATAGATTCTACCTAGGGATAGGATTGAACTACTTGTAGCCATTCCGGGTGTGCTTAATCTTCTAATTGTTTTAGGAATAATTCAATTAGGAAGTCTTGTTAGTCTTCGGAAGAAGCTAATTAAGAATTATTACCCGTGGCTAATTAACATAAACTCACTCATATTTGTAAAATCATGAAATACATTGGATCGTTACTTGAGTGTAATTCCCGATGCAACCATACTTGTAGCCATTGATCATTTTACTTGCTTTCTAGGTTAGTTTACATTTCCGCATTTAGATATAAACATTTTTAAAACCAAATTCTTATTGTTGGGCACTGCGCGATAAGCGATAATTTTCTTACATTCCTAATCGCCTACACATTGTTCTCTGTGGGATTCGACCCCGACTCATAGTTGGGTAAATTATATTACATGCGACCGTGTCTATTACTTTTTAGTAGTGGATTTGGACGTCATCAATGTGCACCCGAGTTTAGAAAGGTAACGTTATTAAAATACGCGCTTAAAGAGGCTAGCGCGTTATTATCTTTAGGGAAGGCCGTGAAATTCGCTAAACGGCCCATCCCGAAGTCTAAGTATTTTTGTATAAACATTGATCGAGGGCCCCGCAATTTGTTTGCTTTGTTTAGCGAGGCTCATCTCGTTTTATTACTAAAAGGCAAACCTAAAGTAATCTACAATTTTCTATCATGTATTATCTCTAAAAAACAAAGGAAAGGCCCTAATTAATTAGTATTGTTAATGAACTATGACTAGATATTTGACTGGATTCAGTCCAATTTTACAATGCTAGCCCATCATGGGCCTTTGCTCGGGCCCAAACAGAATCAAGAGTCTAAATTGAGGCTTAATGGTCTCAGGGTGGGCTGTCAATCCTGGGCTCATGAACAAGCCCAAACGAAATTATTGAAAGGGGTCATGCAATTGAGCTCGTTAACTGAAATAACACACAAAAGAAAACTCCAACCTCAAATACAACTATCAATTTAATTTTAAACTCGTCACTTAGATCTAAACTGATGAGATTTACACACACCAGAGGATTTAACAACTGGATCAATGTGATCAAACTCAGTTATGACATAGAGAAGCTGTTTCGATTTCAAAAAAACAAACTCCAGGTTCCTGTTTTTAACAGTCACATTAACTTGGCTAGATTCTCAATTAAAGAGATGACTGGACTGAATTTAAGCTCCTTACAACTAGAAGTAGAATTATAAACTTGAAATGCAATTCCTATGAGTTAACAGTACTTTGATCCGAAATTGAACATCTAACAGCCAAACTGACATTTACTAAACTATAATCTGTGGCACATTCAGAATAATCAGATGAATCTAAAATAGTTCGTACAGTCCAATACAAACAATTATGATATGCCAGCCAACTAACTTATAAATTGAATCTAGCTAAAAGGCAGTAACGAGTCCAGCCATGGAGAAACAAGTGAGCAATATTCCATTTCATTTCCAACACTCAAGAGCTACAGAAGTGTACCTGGAACCAAGGTAAAATAAGAGAAGAAGGTATAGTCAGCGACTTCAACAGCAGTTCAGTAATAGGAATCAGCAGCTTGAGATTTTTTATAAATCCAAAAACAACATCAACAGCCCATGACCAATTTCAAACAGCAAGCCACCCACAAACAACTTGAATAAACCCAAACTAACTCAAAATTGACCTAGGAGGGTTCAGAAACCTCAGTGAACATATATTGAGCTAGAAGATGCAACTCAACAACTAAATGTCGAAATTAACCTATAAAATGCAATGTAACAGTATTTTTGATTTTTACTGCATTTCTGTTTCTTTTTTTTTTTGGATTTTTTGAAGATTTGGAGTTTGGATTTCGAATTTCAGATCTGAAACTTGTGGACAATGAGAGGGAATTTTTAGAGGCTCCAAACTTGTGGCTTAAGGCAAAGAGGACTGCCTTTTATAGGAAAACTAATGGGCAGCCCTCAGGTTTTTTGTTTTCATTCCAGTCCTTCTTTATTTACTCATTTAACCCCTTGTTTTCTGACTTGCGTCACAAGTTAATACACTACAATTACTGAAATTACACTGCAGTCTTACTTTGGAAGGTCCTAGAAGATTCTAGTTTCAACTGCCATGTGCTATCCAATCCTAAATGTCTAAACTACCCTTGAATTCAATCTAAAATTACAAAACCTGTACTTGTTGACCCTAACCCCTTCTTCTCTGATCACAACTAACAGCTACAAACCAAATCACCTAATTACAACAGCTAACATGAGCTAAGCACTGGATTAGAGCAGTATTGATAACAATTTGTGGGTTTAACCTAAAATAGCACTAGAGAACAATTCAAATAAACCTAACAAAACTGATTAATCGAACAAACTATCGAAGACTTAAACCAAAAATCGAACTAAACCAGGAATAAAAATGAATTAAACTCAAACCAACAATTAGAATACAACAAAGAACACATAAACCAAAACCAGAACTGAAATAAGCTAATGACCAACTTATGAAATTTAAACTAAAAATAAAATCAGAAAACAAAGCATACTCACTGATTTGGCCTCTCCTTTCCAGATTCCAAATTAGGGTTCTCCAGTGATATTTGAGCACCAACAATGAGAGAAGCATCATGGGGAGGAAGAGGGGATCATGTGGTACCAATTTGGAGTAATTCGGAGCACTTAGGGTTTTGGCCGGAAAAACTCAAATTGAAATTCGAACAGTTCCGGCCAAATTCGAGGGGTGATTCTTAGGTCATTGAAAAGAGGGAATGGAGGAGATTCACCGGTGTAAATTTGGGGTGATTTGGAGGAGGTTGCGTCATGGCCGGAAAAACTTCAAACGAAGATTCGACGGGTTCTAGGCTTGTTCGAGGGAAACCATTTACAGATTTGGAAAGAAGGGGACGAGGGGAACAAGGGGTGTTAATTTGGGGTAGTTTGGCGACAGGCCGCCGCCGTGGGCGATTTCCGGCGGCGGTCCACGGTGGTGTTACAAGGGGTGTATGAGGAAGACGAAAAATGTTTTTTAGGGTTTGGGTGGTTTTTGGACAATTTTATTTAGAAGCCAAGGTTAAGCCGTTGGATTAGGAAGGATGGAGGGCTCAGATTAATTGGCCATGAAACGACGTAGTAACACCTCCACACTACGTCGTTTCGATGGCCTGAGGGATGGGTCATTTGGACCGGGTATAAGGGCGGATTTGGGCCTGTTCTGGAGTGATTTTTGTATTGGATTTCGTTTGGGCTAAGCCAATTTGGCCCAAATTTGGGCATTTACTAAGACCGCTCTTTTTAATTGTTTTTCTTTTATTTCTTTTATTTATCTTGTTTTCATTCTATTTTTTTTTATATTTTTCTGACTTTATAAGAATGCAAAAAATTAAAATAAAGACCTAATATATTTTCAAAGTTAAACTAATTAATTCCTAAAATTGTTTAAAAACTATTTCGTGGCAAATTCAACAATTAACAATTAAAAATGCAAAAATGGACTATTTTTGTTATTTTCTTTATATTTTGTTCTAAAAACCACTTAACCCCTAATTAATCCTAAAATATGAAACTAAATCCTAAATGCAAATGCCAAATGTATTTTTTATATTTTTTCATATGAATTAAAACAAACACCAATAAAATGCAACAATTATCAGAAAATAACACAAAAATTCACAAAAATTGTGAAATAATAAAAAATTATTTTGTTTGAATTTTTGGGAATAATTCATATAGGGCAAAAATCACGTGCTCACACCCGTAACCCCAATAGTTCAATATGTGATTTAGTCCAAATAGACTCTCAAAACTTAATTTCTTAAGTTTCAAAAAGTTGACAAAGTTTCATAAATTTCTACTTTGATTCACATGATTTTGATGTTAAAATATAATCTAAGTTGATGGAATATGATTAGAAATAGATTAGGATCACATACCCAAGGTTTGTAGGAGAAAATCCCCTCCCAAAATCCCCTCATACCGAGTTGGGTTAAAAAAATGAGAGAATGAACTCAAAAATCCATCTCCCAACTATTAAATCAGTTGCAGATGTAGCAATTGCGGCTGCGAACCCTCACAATTTTGCGAACAAAGCCTCGCAATTGCGGCACTGAAGGCTTGAGGGACTCTTCGCAAATGCGAAGATTGGATCGTATTTGCGACCACTGTTGCCCTCGCAATTGTGACAAAATCATCGCAATTGTTATCCTAGCCCATCCCAGCAGACTTCGCAAATGTGTACACTGGTTTGCAAATGCGAACCAAGCAGACTAGTCCTACCTTCGCAAATGCGAACTCAGAACTCGCAATTGCGAGATTTGAGGCCTGTGCAGAAAAACCATCAATCTTTTGATTCCAGCCACACTCTGCTAAGCGTCCGAAACTCACATGAGCCCTCAGGGATCCATTCCAAACATTCACACAAGTTTAAAAATATCATAAAAACTCGCTCGCGTAATCAAAGCATAAAAATAACATGTGAAACTATGAATTGAGCTAAAAACGCATGATTTTCAAAGAGATTTTCAAGAACTTTTAAAATTACAACTAATCGTCCGATTCCTATCAAATCAACTCCGAACGAAGCCAAATTTTGCAGACATGTTCTAAATTCCATATCAAACCTATTTCAAGTCCCAAAATCAAATTCTGAGCTTGATGACTAAAAGTTAACTTACGATCAAACTTTTCGACTTAAAACCAAATTTCGGTAAATCAACACAATTCAGCCTACAGACTTCCAAAATCAATTTTGGGCATGCGCCCAAGTCCAAAATCACTATACAAAGCTATCAGAGTCATCAAAAACAGTTCCGAGATCGTTTTTACATAAGTCAAAGTTTGATCAGCATTTTCGAATTTAAACTTTTAAGTCTAGAACTAAGGTTCCAAATCAACCCGAATGCTTCCCAGAACGAAACTAATCAACCCCGCAAGTTATAAAGACATAAACACACAAGTGTGAAGCAATACAAAGGGTAACAGGGTGCAATTACTCAAAATAACCGATCGGATCGTTGCACTTGCTGGGATGGTTTAGAGGAGACCTGAGAGGGTCGGATAAATTTCAGTGCATTTGGAGCAAGTTTTATTAGGTTTAAGTGCTAAAAAATAATTCTCTCCACTTGACCTGACTTCACAATAGAAATGACCTCTATTTATAAAGTATTTAGTAAAGATGACTTGATAAAATTTATGGCATTTTGAATCTAGTTTTCGAAAATTCAAACCGTTTATCATTCATAGAAAAGTTATGACTATTTTAGCGAAGGAGGGACGACATTGTTATTTCTGAAAATACGTACCAAAATTTTCTTCACTTGTGTATATAACCTCATCAAATACTTGAATTTTATTTTATTATTTTGGGATGTATGGAGCTTGGATTGAAGCCATTTTTGAATTTTAGGCTTCTCTATGCCTTCTTTGGTACATGTTCTACTTGTACCTTACTTTACTTATTTGTATGAATTCTTGAGCATTATTACGTATGCTAGAGATCATGCTTAGGATTTTGGCATATTATAGGCAAGATGGGATAAATGTGTGTTGTGTCGTGTTATAGTTGTGGTTATATATTGTGCATATGGATACATCATATATATCGAGTATTTCTTGTATATATGCATACACTATGTATAATTATTCCTCTTGTACATGTGCATTGCATCATAAATGTTAGTCTTTCATGTACATGCATAATAAGGATGAGAGTGATATTGGCACAATAGATATTTCTGTGTGGATTGATATATGTGCATGGTAAGGATGAGAGAGATATTGGCATGATAGGTATTTCTGTGCGGATTGTTGATTGATAGTAGCTTATTGGACACTAGAAGAGTATTTGTTGATGTAAAATTTGAGTCTTTATTATGCATATACATTTTACTCATGTTGTAGGATTTTGGCATATTATAGGAAAGATGGGATAAATGTATATTGGATTACGTGTTATAATTGTGGTTATATATTACATATGGATACATCATATATTTCGAGTATTTCTTGTATATATGCATACAGTAAGTATGATTATTCCACTTGTATATATGCATTGAATCATAAATGTTAGTCTTTTATGTACATGCATAATAAGGATGATAGTGATGTTGGGACGATAGACATTTATATGCGGATTAATATATGCACATGGTAGGGATGGGACAAATATTTGCACGATAGGTATTTCCGTACAGATTGTTCATTGATAGTAGGTTATTGGACACCTTCAGGGTATCTGTTGATGTAACGTTTGAGTCTTTATCATGCATATATATTTTATACTCATGTACAAGCATTCAAATAATGTCACTTGATGCATAGCTCATTTATATGCGATTCGGAGCATTAATATATGTTTTTGATCATGTATCTGAGAAAATACGTTTCTTATCTTCTATTTCGATGGTGCACCTTATTATTCATACTTGTTGTTCCTTGGTTATTTCTCTATTTCTGTATATGGTTATGAACTGTACAAATTATACAAAGTAAGTATCTTTTGACTAAACCTCGCCACTATTTTATTGAGGTTAGTCTTGATACTTACTGAATATATGGGATCGATTGTACTCATACTATATTTGCACACCTTGTGGGTAGATTTTAGAGTTAAGCTGTTGCGAAGTTAGAGGGTGAGCATTGAAGACATCAACGTTGCAGTTATTAGCTAGCGTTTTGTACATGGTTGTTACTTGTATTTCTATTTATGTATATTCAAACAGATAATATATTTTCTTCATAGCAACATCATATAAATATTTTTTAGTTGCTCATGGCTTGTGGCACCAATTCTCGGAGTAGTTTTATATTGCGCTATTATTTTATTAAATATCTGATGAACTTCAGTTTCGATTGTCTTTTATGTTGGTTTGATAACTGTATAGTTTATACAAAGTAAGTGTCTTTTGACTAAACCTCGCCACTATTTTGTTGAGTTTAGTCTTGATACTTACTGAGTATATGGGATCGATTGTACTCATACTATATTTCTGCACCTTGCGGGTAGATTTTAGGGTTAAACTATTGCGAAGTTGGAGGGTGAGCATTGAAGACATCAACCTTGTAGTTATTAGCTACCATTTTGTACATGGTAGTTTTAGAACTTGTATTTCTATTTATGTATATTCAAATAGATAATATATTTTCTTCATAGCAACACCGTATAAATATTTTTTAGTTGCTCATGGCTTGTGCCATCAGTTCTTGGAGTAGTTTATATTAAATTTTGCGTTCTTATTTTATCAAATATTTGATGAACTTCAGTTTCGATTGTTGATTGGTTCACTTAGCGGGTTGAATTAAAAGCCATCACGATTTGATGTGCAAGTGGTCATGCATCACTAGCCTAAACATTGTTTAAAATAAATTTATTTGTAATATTTTTAAATATAATATCTAATTATTTCTTTCAAAATTTACATTAATTAGTTTTTAAATAAAAATAAAGGTACATATTCAGATGCATATTTAAACTTACTTTTCTATGATTCAAATATTACTTATCTAGGATATATAAATAAGATACCACCAAATACGTATCAGAATTTCCTTCTAACAAAAAATATGATCCAAATTCGAACATTTAACTCTTAGGGTGTGTTGGTACTAAAGAAAATATTTTTTATGAAAAATATTTTCGATGAAATTAATTTTCCTGGAAAATGAGTAGTTTTATCACTTATTTTTCCTTGTTTGGTTGGTGAGTGAAGTTTTTTTTTTCGAAAAATATTTTGTAGTATTTGGTTAGAGAGTATAAAATTTTTAGAAAAATAAATTTTTTATGCTACTCTTCCACCCCCACCTTCCCCAAAATCTCCATGTTTCCTGTGCTCCTTCCTTATCCCCCTCCTCCGACTCTATTTTCTTCATGAATTTAATTATCATTTTGAAAATTCACACAAAACCAAAGGAACTAATGCGACACTTTACTTATTTACACAATTTCAACGTTGAAATTTGAGCTCGTTAACTAAAAAAATACTTTATTCTGTTGAAAAAGAAAGTATCATTTCTACAACATGAAAAGAAATTACTCAATTTGTTGAATAAAAGAAAATACTTTTTCTTCATCATTAAAAAAAAACTCCATTTGCTGAAATGAAAGAAAAAACTTTTCTATATCATGAAAGGAAAATACTCGTTTTGTCAAAATGAAAGAAAATACTTTTTGTACATCATTAAAGAATATACACATTTTTTTGAAATTAAAAAAAAGTACTCTAGCTACAACCAGGGGCGTACCTACCTTAGTTCAAGCGGTGTCGGATTTGGTCAATTTTTTTTTTACTAATTATTAATATATTATAAAATATGCAAGAAAACAGTAAACTTCTACATATAATTAAATTGACAGAGCTTTGACAACTAATGTGGCTTAGCGTAGTGGTTGAACGCGTCAAAACCCTCATTCAGGTTATGAGTTCGAACCATGATGTTCTCTTACATTTTAGAATTTCAAATTTATCATTTTAAAAAAAATACAAGTCAAAAAGAATCGAACTCCTGACCTCTTTTAGAAAAAGGTACCAACTAAACCTGAAAACCTAAAATCGCTATGGTGGCATAACTCACAAAAAAATGTCTAAGATAAGTGTATTGTAGATTATTATGAATACATTTTCAAGAATGAGAATTTGTTGAGGTGAATTGTAGTTTTGAATTATGTTTTATTAATATAATTTGAATTATATTTTTTTAAATACGATTTTTTTTATTTGTTCATTTGTTCTACTCTTCGAAATATCGACACCCCTTATGAAAAATCACGCGTACACCCCTAACTAAAACAATGAAAAGAAAGTACTATTAATAGTAGTTCTATTTAAGGTGAGGGTTGGTAGGGATGGATAATACGGTGGAGCAGGTTGAAATTTTTTTTTGAAAAATAAGTTCATGAGAAAAATATTTAAAACAACTAAACATGAGAAAATTAAAAACATTTTGCGAAAAATACTTTCCGTCGAACCAAACACACCCTAAAAAAACAAAACAACTTACCAATTAAAAATAGAAAAAGAAAAAGAAACGAAAAAGAAATTATGCTTTTCTCTAACATTATTTTCTCCGGTCCGAACAACCATTATACTAGTATTAGTACTAGGGTTTAAGCGTCAACGTCGATTTTTAGTTTGCCTAAAACCCTTGTGAAGTTGGGTCCAGCAAAATCATGGCTGCTGTGGAGATAGACCTTGGGAAGCTTCCATTTGACATAGATTTTCATCCATCGGATCACCTCGTTGCTGCTGGTCTCATCTCTGGTGACCTCCTCTTGTATGTTCACGTCACTAACTCTCTGTTCTTAGACCCAACTAGTTTGTAATTGAGTTTTAGTTGATTAAATTAATTGGTTTTGGGTTGCGCCAAACAATGAAAGTTCACTGAAATTTATCTGTCTCCTGCAGGTATCGTTACATTGCTGATTCTCCAGCCCAAAAGTATTAATAAAATTCCCCCTTTTTTCCTTCTTATCTTCTTTCAGTCCATTGTTGGATGGTTTTGGTTAATGGTTTATTCTGAATTGTGCAAATGTGTTTTTTTTTGGTTTGTTCAATAATAGGTTGTTAGAAGTTAAAGCTCATAGTGAATCATGTAGAGCTGTTCGGTTTATCAACGAAGGCCGTGGTAATTTATTTAAACATACCCTGTTGGTCCTTTTTTAGTTGTTTGTAATTCGAATACGTGTTCTTTTTCTTGTTGGTTAAAGTATTTACTTGCCGATGACTCAGAGGTGGATCCAGGATTTGAACATTATGAGTTCTGGATTGTCTCATAACTGGATTTTAGGACAATGACTTCAAGTGCTTTTAATTTGTGTTATGAATTTAATTTTTCATACATATTTAGTGGATTTCTTAGCACATATTCAGAGTTTGAGCTAAAGCTACTAGGCTACCATATCTCAAAGCCTACACTCGCCCCTCCCTGCAACAACTTGTGCAAATTGACACCCTCTATCAGTTGGACAACCAACACTAAAATGAACTAGGGAACTCTCATTTTCCAGCACCTCTACTTTGACTTTGGTAAACATAGAGGGGGGGGGGGGGGGGGGAAGACTTGAGCAAGATTTTTGTTTGGTTCTATTACTTCGGTTACTTTCTTGTTCCGTTTGCTTCAATGTAGTGGTTACTGCTAATTTGATTTTTTTTTTCTGCTTAAACCGAATATGGGTACAGCAATTGTGACGGGATCTCCGGATTTTTCTATCCTTGCAACGGATGTTGAGACCGGTACAGAAATTGTTCGCCTAGAGAATTCCCATGAGTGAGTTCTATAACTTAAGTATTAGTGATGACATGTAATAGCTTCGAGCTAGACATTTATTAAAAATATTGCTCTTTAGACGTTCTCATAGAAAGGTCACTTTTGGATTCAGGGCTGCTGTTAATCGAATAGTTAATTTGACGGAGTCAACTATTGCTTCTGGAGATGATGAAGGATGCGTTAAGGTGAAATCGGTGTATTGATTTTTTTTTTCCTAACCGAAGAAGGCTAAGTTAATTGATGATTCTAAAAATATAAATGCTTTTGGTTGTCTCTTCAAATTGGGAATTTCGAAGTTATTAGTAAAATAGTCAGCATTCTGTCATTCACTATTTAACTTGACTGAATAACAGGAACAACAACAATAACTGTGCGTTAGTCCCAAACAAGTTGGGTTCGGCTATATGAATACTCGGACTATGTTACTCCATTTAAACTCATCTCATGTCAATCTAATGCTAATAAAAATAGGATCTCTTGACCAAGTGTAGCATCAAACCGTACCGTGCTTGTTAAGTTGTTTGCTTATCACACAATTTTAGATTGCTTGATTTACTATCGATATAAAGTAGCAATGGCTTTGAGGTGCAGACAAACTGGTCTGTTCACCACTGTTACTTTGAGTTGTGCTGTCAGCAACCTCGCGAACCTGGTGCATGGAATCATAAACTTTCTCTCTTTGAAAAGGAATTTTGAATAACAAAACATTTAAGTGTTCAAGCATCGATGCCTTATTTTCTAAATACAGTGCATGTGTAAATACTGCTCCTTCACGTTCCTTATTAAAAAATTTATCTCCTTCATGTTCATGATCACTGTTTCACTCTTGCTTTTTTTATTCTTCTTTAATTCTGTGGCTGAGTTGTAAAGACAAATAAAAGAACAGATGTTTATGCTATAATGCTACTTATATTACAATTTAGAGCTTCATTGGTCTTTCTGAATTGCCTATCAAGATTGCAGTCGATAGTCCACATACATAAATTTTTGGCTTTAGCGGACTTGGGACTAATAGAAACTTGAATTATTAATCTATCTTGCAGGTATGGGATACCAGACAACGCACCTGCTGCAGTTCTTTTAATGCACAGGAAGAATACATTTCAGACATTACTTTTGCAGCCGATTCCATGAAACTATTGGCAACAAGGTAATTAATTCTCTCTCTCTCTCTCAAAAGCATGCATGCGCTCAGTGGTTGTAAACTGTAACTATTTTTGAGAGATCTTTAATTAAGTGAGGATGAGGCACTCAAAGCTTTCAGCCACCCCCCCCCACCCCCACACACACACACACAAAAAAACCATCCTGTTTGACATATCATCCTTACTAGGAGATGGCTAGATATGACTCTTTTGCTCGTTTTACCTCTGAATTTGAGTAGCTAGCATTTGCTGTATTTGTCATGTTTGTAATTAGTGGAAAGTAATACACTGGTACTAGATCTAACTCATTACTTGCGAGGAGGAATGAGGATTTGCAAATCTTCTGTTGGTTTAGAAGATACCACGGAACTGACATTTTCTAAGGCGCTGAAAAGGAAAAGCAGGATCCTTGCTGTTCTTTTGTTAAGTCTATTTTCTTGTGTACATTGATCTAATTTGCAGGCAGTTTTTAGGTTGGTTTTGTTGCTGTGTCATCCTGGACATCTTTTTTACTACCTTTTTCTCAAAAGGTGAAAGGGGTTCGTGCTGTACTGTTCTCTTGATGCGGTCATAATTTATTTGAATTGGTTATTCCTGGTTTATGTACAATGCTAGAATTAGAGTTCAAGTGCTCCATTATTTCTTTTCCCAGTGTTCTGCTATTTTTCCCAACTCTAGGGATTGTGTTCTAGATATTTTCTTTCAGCAAAATGTTTAACCATTAAAAATGTTAGAATGTCTTTTACGTCAGGAAAATGATATACTTTCTCTTTATTCTGTTACGGTCGGGCTCATGTGATGCTAACTTTGGCTCATCTTAAGCAGTTAAATCTCATGAAGTTTAATTTAAGAAGTTCATTGTAATTATCTGAATTGCAAACTCCTCTCTCTTCTCTGTAGTGGCGATGGGACACTTACTGTATGCAATTTAAGGAGCAATAAGGTAATGTAATCCTTTTGGTTACTCTTGAAATACAAACTATACGTACTGACATTAGTTCTCATCACTTTAAAAATTGATACATCTTCCATATCTCAATTTCAGATCCAAACTCGTTCTGAATTTTCTGAAGAGGAGCTGCTTTCTGTGGTGATTATGAAGGTAATATTATTCTGTATGTAATTTGCCTTACACCTTCTCATGTTGAGCTTTGAAGACAATGTCTCCATGTCTTTGAATATTGTATTGTACTTGATTATCAGCATCCGATTTGCTAGGGTCAATGTGATTGTAGTTCTTTTTCTTTAAATCTCTTTTTGGTCAACTTGATTCTTACTGTGTTGAGGTGATACTGTATGGGGACTCTAGAGGGTTTTTCATCTCTATATTGTTTCTTCTTTAGATTTTCTATTCAACTGTTATCCACAAAATACTGTCTCTAAGCTTGCTTCACTCGCTTTTGGTGTATTACATTTATTTTTCCCTTTTTTGTCATCAGAATGGTAGAAAAGTAATATGTGGTACTCAGTCTGGAACTCTGTTACTCTACTCATGGGGGTTTTTCAAGGATTGCAGGTATTTCTCCTATTTCTATTTCACCTCTTGAACTTCTTGTCAGGAGTTGATTCCAATATATTCCAATTTCTTGTGATTTTCAGTGATCGCTTTATCGATCTATCACCGAACTCTATAGATGCATTACTGAAAGTAAGTGTCTACTGTAACTTTTTTGATTAGGGTATCTACAGTAATTTCTTTTCCCGAGAATTTAAACTTGAACTTAGCTTTATAATCATACATGGAAAACTCAAAATGTTCTTTTTCCTTCTGGATAAGCTTGATGAAGATAGAGTAATAACAGGGTCGGAGAATGGAATTATCAGGTGAGAAAAATCTCTATGGTGGTACAAGACTTGATTTTATTTGACAAATAAAATTCAAAATTTTCCTTGAGACACTGCTTCTTTTTGGTGTAGTCTGGTTGGCATATTACCAAACAGGATTATTCAGCCAATTGCCGAGCATTCAGAATATCCTGTTGAGCGTCTTGGTATGATTTTAAGTTGAAATTTGGAATTTTGTAGTTTATATTTGACGGCTGAATCTGTATATGTGCCCATGTAATGGAGTGTTTCATTGCCAGCAGCTTTATACTTCTTTACTTCACATTTCTATTTGTTGGGTTTGCTTAGATATGCATCCTTCAATAATTTGTACTTATAAGCTGTATTGACATTTTCCCATTCATGGTGCCTTATGATGTTGCAGCTTTTTCTCATGATAAAAAGTATCTTGGAAGTGCATCACACGACCAGTTACTGAAAGTCTGTAAATCTCTCTGTATCCCCTGCAATATTTTCTTTGAAATTTTCAAGGAGATTGTGAATGTTAGGAAGTTGGACCACTAATGGTTCTACTGCTCCCTTTTCCTTTTTACCTAGCTGTGGGATCTGAATGAGTTGCTGCAAGATTCTGCGGATGGTGAGAAGAATGATTCAGCTGCTGAAGACAGTGATACCGATGGGATGGATGTTGATGATAATGATCCAAAATCTTCCAAAGGTATATATAATATTTCACATTCCTGAGTGGGGAAATTATTCTGTCTTTCATGTGTGGTAAAAGATATGACATTTGTGACTGGAAGATACAAGGTATAGGGGTCGAAGTTCCTGGTGTTCCCTACTTATTAATACGAGTTTAATTCCCAAAGCTTGTGTTTCGTCCCCTTGTCAAAGTTGTATATATGGGCCACTTTGTTATAAGTTTCATGCCTTTTTCTTTTTGTTTCCTATAAACTAGAGTACTATATCTTAAAAAAGTTCTTTATTTCGTGTTTTCTGGTGGGCGAGGGAACTGTCATGGATATTATTATCGTCATTAATGTATTCAAACAAGACATCCATGACCCGTTGTTTATGCTTATATTATCAATAAATATTAAAGGATTTTGAATGTGAAGGCATAAGTGTACCTTTTTTAGTCTTTACTGTTTGGTAAGTGGATAGTCTAAGCTATTAACTATATTAGTTCATTGACTGATGTCATTTTCAGTATTTTTGTTCCATTGTTATTCTAGTTCTGACACATACCGGATGAGGAACTTATAGATTAGTTCCCTAACATTCGAGAAGTACATTTTAGGGCTCCGCATTTTGTTTCTGTGAGTTTGAGAACACGGAATTGCTGCTCAATGTTGTTTGCTCTCTAACCACTATATAATGAAGCCTGTTAACTCATAACTGGTTCAAGGAGCAAGATAACTGCTATTCTTTCAATGATCTGTAAAAGGTCTTTTTTTGTTGTTGCGTAACTAAGGCTCGACCTTATTACTGGACTAATTGACGTCAGAATGGTAGGTCTTTTTAGGTACTTAGTGAATCACCATGACACAATAAAAATTACTCTCAACTGCCCCTCATATGTATCTCTTGCCATGTTGTCTATCCCTCTACGTTATTAAAAAAAAATATAGTCTATATCCTTCAACTTTTTACTTTTACTCTTTCTGCAGGGAGCAAGAAGAAAAATGTAAATAAAGGGAAAGATCCTGGGACTTCGAGCGACTTCTTTTCAGATTTATGATCCAATGTCTCATTGGCCTCGGAAGGGCCTAACCAATGGCTATTCAAGCAAAAATCATTCATCAATTGTGTCATTTTGAGTGCTTCCTGTGTGGCTGTCACGTGAACTGGCCACTATGGATAGAAAAGAGGTAATGCTCCCTCCCCTGCTCCAGTGTTTCCCCTCACATTAATTTGATGCTGAGGTCTCTGATGCTTCTGGAGGCGTGCATTATACAAGTTTTTGGAGAATCCAATGGTTAGCTTTAATTAATTTCTTTGAGAAATGTTGATGCGATAACTTTTAATTCTGTTGATAGGCTTATGTAGTATTGGCGCATTGATCTTTGGAGGAATCAATATATCCATCCATGTAATGGAATATTTAGTCCCTGTAGAAAGAGAGTTTTTATCTATTGACCTCTGTTTGACTGTATCTCTGCTGAAGTTTCTTTATTGGTACATTGGAAAAGACTAAATAAACTTGTTAAAATCTTTCATAACCTACATTGCTCAACAATAGCCCTAAGAGGGTGATACTAGATGTGCTCGTCTTCAATAAGCTTGACAGCAAGTAGACAGTTTGTTTCCTATTTTATTTAGTGTCAGTTTTTGATGCTCTTAAGTCATTAGTTACATGGGTATAATACCTTTGGTTCTGCACTTACTTGAGTTACCGTTATACTTGGAAACATTCCCACAATTAGATAAGAAATTGGATTAGAAACCGCAACTTCACTTCTCATGACAAGTGAAATTGCGCAAAGATAAGGAATTGTTTCGTGAATCATATCATATTATATTATGTATATAGGTTAAATTCTTTTTATACATATATATAAAATACATTGAATATCCTTTAACGAAATCTTTGGCTTTGCTACTGTTGCCAACTATTTTTAACCTCTTTAAACGATGTACCTCTTTAACCATCATCCCAGTCAAATATTTCAAGTGAAAATATAAAAATGATGCTGAATTAATATTACATAGCCTCTTAAATAGTACCTTGTTTTATTCTTAGACATTGTACTTTAAAATGTTAGAACGTTTACATTGTCTCTCTTAAGAATATATTTAGAAATGTAAATTTATTATTCGAAATAAAGCCAACATAAAGTCTTGTAACGACGTAACCATAGAAAGAAAGAGGATCAAGAAAGCCAAACTAATTTATGTTTCTGAGAGAAAGCCCTTATGCTTTCTACAGTAGAAATATGTTATTGGCTCTAAGCATATAATTAGTGAGCATTATTTGTTCACAATCTCTAGGTTTTGATGTCACTAAGTACTTTACAAAATGTTTTGGTTACAATAAATAAAAGTGTAAGGTTTATATAGCGTAGCATTCTCTCACCTTAATAGCTAGCTTTTGGAGTGTGGTTCTTCCTTAATTGTATTAACGAATTAGAGTCACCCACCATCCTCCATGGCCACCATCCCAAGGCTAGAAATATTTAGCACATAGCCAGCTGCGGGTGCCTAGGCACCTGACTCGAAAATGGCTACTTGGGAAAGAGCTACCTACTTGTGGTAGAGTTAAAGCTACCGAGTGTGGAGTCGTTGATGACGAATGCAGAGCGTGGTGGTTTGTTATGGTCTATTACAATGTATGAGAATTGAATCCCATATTAGTATTGTAATATGCTGATTTGGAATTTATATAGCTTTGGGCTCTCCTATTTCAATAGCTAGCTTTTGGGGTATAATTTTCCGTCGGTTGTATGATTAAATCCTGTCTGCGATGGGTGCCAAACTGCCAATAGATCTTTTTTTATTTATTAATGGGGAACATCTCTTCTCCAAGTAGTTCAATGAATAGCATATTCAATTCAATAACATAATGTTGAAATAACGATGATGGAGTAAATAGTTAAAGTTGTGTACGTACTCGATTTCCTTTTTTTTGGTCTGTTATGGCGGCCACGCTGCACTTGAGCTTTAACAACCACGTCGAACCAAAATTTTGATAATTTAATTCAATCTCCATCTGTGACATTAAAGCATCCTTTTATCACAACCATCATCAAAGGCAGAAAGAACGACATTACGCGTACCGGTGACAAGTGATTCAAAATATAATTAAAGAAGTAAATACAAAAAAAGGGGATTCTGAAATTTATTATATACATAACAATATAATTGACCTTGTATATATAGTATAATTTTTCGATGAATGAACCCTTAGTTTCATGCCATAACGGATACTCTCGTGTACATCATATGTTGTATGGAAGACCTTTCATGATGGATATTATCCATTAATTTCTCACATGTTTATTGAACTTTACTCATCGTATCAATGAAATCACCAAATTATTTTTGTATCACTTACCTATATATGTGTTAATTTCTCAAAAATTAAAATTCATCGGTTTAGGGTTCAAAGTTTTGAAAAGAACTACATCACACAAATTCAAATTAGTCAAGATAGTGATATCGAACACCCGCCAATGCCCTAAAGTCAAATAACTTTTGATCCTAGTACAATAATGAATGGATCAAAGCACAAGCTTCTACTTTTTAATTAATGATTAATTATATTGATAAGAAAGATAATAAATGCGTTTACCCTCAAAATCGGATAACAATTGAATTTGTAAGTGGTTTTAAGGATACATGGATTAAATTGACACAAAGCGATAAATTAAATTGCAATTGAAATAAAGTATGATAAAGTAAATTCAAAACACACGAACTAAACAGTTACAACCTTATGGGGTGAGCCACCCTTGAACAGAATGCACTTCGATCAATGACAAGACACGGTTGAATAAGAGCTTAAAGAGAAAAATAACAGTATATTGCTTCTGAGTGCGTCTCACGATATGTTTTACAAGTAATTAGACCCCCTTTATATAGCAGGGGAGTTCTACTTTAGGTACAATTCTATAAAAGGTAAAAATCTCCTGATTTGCTAATTTGCCAGTTCCTTATTGATATGTGCCGAGATTCTCGCCGTAATACCCGACCGATCACGGATATTTCGGCCTTTGGTCTTCTGTTGGTTATACTGTCAATGCATCCTCGAGCTCGTTCGGGGTCAGGGTCGATTCCGAGAACATGGACTCAATGTTCTCGAGGATGGACATTTTGACCTCGTGTTTTGGTTCGATGGGACTCGGGATTGATCTTCAATCCCTCACGTTCCGAGACCGATCTGTCATGTAGTAGACGAGCCCGATTTCGAACGTATACAGATAGCTCCCTCATTTTTCGGAGAGTAAACAACGAGAAATGATATGAGCTTCCGATTCTCACCTCGATACTCCGCGTCAGAAACGACAAAATGAACGAAACGTCTCGTCAGTCACATCTTAATGGCATTAAATGCTTGTCAGTTGCTGGTCGGCCACTCATGGATTTGAACCGTCATTTGAAAACTATAAATACCCCCTTCTTCATTCATTCAATCTTTACATACAAACCTTCTCTACTCTTGTTCCTTAGAAATCTCTACATTTTCTAGCACTTGTATCCTGATTTCTTGAGATCTTTGTAAGAACTTTCGCTCGTCTTCACTCCAAACCATCAAGTGTATCCCGTTAACTTCCTCTTTTTCATCTCTTTCCCTACATTTTAAAAGAAATGGCGAAAACTTCAAAAATAGTTTCCCAAAAAGAAACTACCTCTACATCACGGTCGGCAGGCAAGGAACCAACGACTGAACCTCCTCTGAGCACGTTCATTCCTGGCGGGTGCTCGGTAACCGCCGATTTTAAGGTTGAAAAACCTTCGGCCGTACCGGGCCGGTGAGAAGGTCTCGAGGTACATCTGCTCGATCACTGAAGAAATTCTCCCCAAGGTCAAAAAGGATTGCAACTGGGTCGGCAAAGACGTAGTGGTTCCCGGGCCCGATCAAGATATCACTACCCAAGTTGAGGGATACATAAGTGTCTATACTTATCCCTTTATGCTGGGCCCGTTGGACCCGGTCATTATCCACTTCTGCAAAAGGTACGAGGTGTGCCTCGGCCAGATTCACCCTTCATTCTAGAGGATTGTCATCCTTCTCCGGTTCTTCGTGAGCAAAATCGACGGATGCTCATTCACCGTTGACCACTTTATGCGCCTATACAGTCCCGACTCTTTTTTTTGGGGGGGGGGGGAGGGTTGATCAAACTCGCACGCCGGGCTAGTAAAGCCCCATTCTCGAGCATCGATGAAGATCAGGATCGAGGCTGGCTGGGCCGTTTTGTTTGAGTGAGGACCTCGGACCTAATCCCAACAGAGTGCATGCGTTCCTCGAGAAGTGGAACACAAAACGTAAGTAAAATTATGTTTTTCCAAAATTTTATTTTACTCTCCTTTCCTTCTTTCTTATCGGTGATCAGTGGTGGTGCAACTGTTGCTCGGGTCCCGAATGCAGTCCCTCGACTCAAGGAGTGGGTCTAGGGCATTGTGTCATAAAATCCATATTCAGAGCGCGCATGGCGCGAACTCTCGAAGGGCCGGTGGGAGGACCGTTCTCATGGTAAGGTTCCTTTCCTGAGCGAATAACACCTGATTTTCTTTTATGTCGCTGAGTTCTTACTCGTTTCGTTTTCCTTTGCAGGTCTTTCCAAGGATGTCGCAATGAGGCCTCCATCCGGTGACGAGGATTGCCCCGCCGAGTCCCTTTCTCCGAGACAAGGTGAGGAGAAGAATAGAAAAAGGGGTCCAAGTTCTCCGAATTCGGAGAAGAAAAAATCGAGGAGGAGGCTGGTGCACAAATCCAAAGAAAGCATCAGTTCTCGAGCGCTATCATCGGATTCACTCTACCGGCTGAGGGATGAATCCCAAGAAGAAACCTCTGAACTGGTGGCCCGCGTGTGGTTGCAGTTCGAGAGACAAGGGGTCTCTGAACCAGTGGGAGGTGAGACTGAATTGCCTCAACTCAGGGAGGTCAATGAGGAGGCAGTGGCCGAGGCCTCCGAACCAGAGAGGGACAAGACTGTTTTGCCCCAAGTTAGGGAGGCCGTGGCTGATGTTTCTCGGGCAGCGGGCAATGCCCCGAAGGATGTACTCGTGTAATAGACCTCTCCGAGTCGCCTTCGTTCACTGAGTCCATGTTTAACGAGGCTCAGATGCTTAAAGGACGCCCCAACGAGGGGCCCCAAGGGGCGGCATACCCCTTTCACAACTTTTTTGATGGCGTAGACTCTACCGCCACAGAGGACGTCATCGGGCTGGGTGACTTACCGGTGCCAATGAAGAGCCCATATTCGGGAACAAACGGGCCTTCCTCAAGTCCGCCACTAGTCAACCGATTTCCAGCTCCGAGTGTGAATCCTGACTGGAAGCGCTCAATCTCATGTCCATTCCGGAAGATGCCCGGGTTCTCTCTGCCGCCGTAGGGGTGGCTAGTTACCTTCAGTGTTTGGTGATCGGAGAGGAACAAGCCAAGATGAACGAGGTGGAAGCTCCCTACCTGTTCAATGAAGCTCAACATGTGTTAAACCGGGTAACTTTATATACCTCTTATTGACTTCTAATTTGTACTTAGATTCATTTATAGATGATCATAACTTTTCTCTTTGTGTTTGCAGGCCTCGGTGCTTCATCATGAGAATTTTCTCCGATACCAGGAAGAGCTAACCCAATACAAGGCCGATATTCGAGGGCTCACTGAGAAGAGAGATACTTACAAAATTCTCAGCGAGCAACGTGAAGGGGAGGCTAAGAGCCTCCGAGATGAGCTAGAGGCGGCTCGGAAAGAGCATTCCGACCTGGTGGAAAAGGTAAAAGTCTTTGAGATTAGTGACGCTGAGCTAGACTCGGTGACTAACACTCCGAACCCGCAGGTCCAACAGAATCTTGATCAGATCGACCAACTTCGGGCAGAGATGGACGTGGTAAAGGCCGAGGCCGAAGAATAGAAAACCAAAATGGACCGCTTGGCCTCGGAAAAAGAAACTGCCCAGGCAAAATTTGCTTCGGCTGAGGTCCAGCTTCGGGCTGCAAAGAAAAAGGCCTTGGTGCAGGCCAAAAAGATTGAGGAGCTCCAGTCTCAGCTAAGTTTGGCTGCCTCCGATCGAGGGACTCTGGCCAAGGAGATTGAGACAGCCAAGGCGGTGGCCGAGGTGGTTAAAGCTGATGCCAATGAGATGGTGCCCCAATATAAGGCCGATGCCGATGCGGCCCAGGATCGAGCAAAGGCTATCATCGAGCACACGAAGCGTCAATCCCGAAGGGAGGTCCTCGAGGAAATTCATGCTCGAGGTTCGACTTGTCGGCCGAAATTGAGAGTGCCAAGGTTCTCGAAGCCGAGGCCAAGAAGTTGGCCTATCCCGAGGATGATGAAGATTCTGATGGTTTGAGCTAGTCCGAGGGTGGAGGAGACCCCGAAGGTCCTGGTGGTGAGGCGGGCTCCGGTAAAAACCAGGCCGTTTAAATGCCTTGTACATTTTTTCTTTATTTTTTGTATCTTTGTACTTGTGTATTTTCCTTTTATGTTGAGGCCGTTTAGCCTTTGTAAAAATTTGTATCGAGGCCGTTTTGGCCCTCATAAAAATCTTTGATATGTATATAAAGCTCTTTTCCCTCCAGCAATTTTTGAGTTTTTTCCTTTGCTTTACTATTTATGTTTGCAAAGATTAAAAGGCCTTAGCACGAAATAGTTAGGTTATGTTCGGAGGTTCGAATTTCCTTTAACATTATGTTTAAGGCATCGTTGGGGGTTTGGTGCGACCAAAATTTTTTCCCCAAAGTACTTATACTTTTTTAGATTATAGTTTGCCGATGGTAGCCTTTAGAACCGGTTAAGAAATTTTATGGCCTTATTGTTTTTGTTACGGGTCTCGGATGTCTCCAAGCCGTGTTAATATGGCCGTAGCCTTTTTAAATTGGGTGTTTCCCACTGGGCTCGTTATCCCGAGTTATCTGGGCTTGCCTAAGATAACAGTCCCCGAGTGGGGATGGCCGTAGCCTTTAAAATTCGGGCATTGCCTAATAGGTCTTGTGCCCCCGAGATCCGATAGCTCGGACCTTCCGAGTTTGTTTTCGGACGGCAGTCCCTGAGTGAGAATGATTGTTCAAACTCGGATTAAGGTGGCCTTGGGCTGGATACCTTTAAGGGATCGGATGAAGGAAATTCCTTAAGGAATGCAAGGAAAATTTTAAGGGACAAGATATTATCTGCAAGGAAAAGACTTCTTTTTATTCTTATGCGTAATAGTTATACTTGTGTACATTCTCTGTACCAGGGCTTGAGCAGTCTCGAGCAGTCTATGCGGGCACGATTCTTTTGACCCTTTTGGCCCATACAATAAATCCTATCGATCGAGCCGAGACCATTCAATCACGAAGTTTCTTTCCTTGCTAAAGTCGGTATCCGAAGGTAATGCCCCCCAGTATTCGAGGTTGATCATAGAGAGAAGCCTCAGATTTTGTTGATACGATCTTTGACACCGATTCATGATCGGCTTTCTATTCTAAGTTTGCACGATCCACTATTGCCTGGTTAAAAACCTTGCTGGAAAACCCATTTGGGACAAAATCGGTTCAAGGGAAAAAGAGTGCAACGCGTGCTTTCAGATCTAAAAATTTGTACCGCTCCTTATTGGTTACCTACAAACGTTAGTCAAAATGTAAATAAACGAAACGAATGGGGTCGTATCTTTGCAGTAATATCATTTTAAGTGAGTTATATTCCAGTTGTTCGGTAGTTGCTCGCCGTTCACTATTCCGAGTTTGTATGATCCCTTTCCGGTGATCTCGATAATTTGATACGATCCTTCCCAGTTCGGCCCCAGCTTCCCTTCGTTCGGGTTTCAGGTGTTTAGTGTGACTTTCCTTAATACTAAGTCCCCGACATTGAAGTGTCGAAGGTTGGCCCTTCAGTTGTAATATCTCTCGATCCGTTGTTTTTGGGCGGCCAACCGAACAAGGGTAGCTTCACGCCTTTCGTCTAATAGCTCCAGGCTCGTATTCATGTCATCGTTGTTCGACCCCTTAGTCACGTATCGAATCCTGAGACTTGGCTCTCCTTCAATCGGTATGAGGGCTTCAGTGCCGTAAACCAACAAGAACGGGGTGGCCCTGGTGCTGGATTTTGAGGTCGCACGGTATGCCCATAAGACTTCGGGCAAGATTTCCTTCTATTTTCCTTTGGTCGGTTAACCTCTTTTTGAGGTTTTGGAGTATGGTCTTGTTGGTCGATTCTGTTTGTCCGTTCCCACTAGGGTGGTAGGGTGTTGATAGGATCCTTTTGATCGTGTGGTCTTCAAGAAACTTGCTTTTTGCTATCGATGAATTGTTTCCCATTATCGCACACGATATCGGTCGGCATCCCGAACCGACATATGATGTGGTTCCAAATGAAATCGATGACTTCTTTTTCCCAGACCTTCTCGTATGCCTAGGCTTCCACCCACTTAGAAAAATAGTCTGTCATAAACAATATAAGTTAAGCCTTATCGGGTGACCATGGAAGGGGGCCGACGATGTCCATTCCCCACTTCATGAATGGCCATGGTGATAAAACCGAATGAAGCAGCTCCCCGGGTTGATGAATCATCAGGGCGTGTCTTTGGCACCCATCACATTTTCGCACGAACTCCTTTGCGTCTTTTTCCATGTCGATCCAGTAGTAGCCGGCTCTGATTACCTTTCAAACTAATGATTCGGCGCCTGAATAATTTCCGTAGGTTCCCTCGTGAACTTCCCTTAGGACGTATTCGGTATCTCCCGGTACTAAACGTATCGCTAGTGGGCCATCCAACGTTTCTTCTGAACAAGGTTCCATTTTCGGACAAGCTAAACCGGGCTGCCTTCGTACGCAGGGTCCTCGATTCTTTTGGGTCCGAGGGCAATTTCGCAGTCTTCAGATATTCTACATATTTGTTTCTCCAATCCCATGTCAATATTGTAGAGTTTATCGCGGCGTGACCTTCTTCCACTAGCGATCTCATGAGTTGTACGACTGCCCCAGAGTTAAGCTCGTCGTCCTCGACCGACGACCCTATGTTATCAAGGGCAACAGCCTTGCTATTTTGATCCCGAGGTACGTGCTGCAAAGTCCACTCCTTGAATTGATGTAATGTTACCTGCAACTTATCCAGGTACCTTTGCATTCGCTCTTCTCTGAACTCGAACGTCCCATTAACTTGGTTCACCACGAGGAGGGAGTCGCACTTAGCTTCGATAACCTCCGCCCCCAAGCTTTTGGCTAGTTCGAGACCTGTAATCATGGCCTCATATTTGGCCTCATTGTTAGTCAATTTCACAGTTCTAATAGATTGTCTAACCGCATTGCCTGTAGGTAGCTTCAATACGATGCCAAGTCCGGACCCTTTGGCGTTCGAGGCACCTTCTGTAAAGAGGGTCCGAATTCCTGAGGATGTTCCCGAGTTTACCAACAACTCTCTTTCAACCTCGGGTATTAGGGCCGGTGTAAAGTCGGCCATGAAATCTTCCAAAATTTGTGATTTAATGGCTGTCCAGGGTCGATATTCGATATTATACCCGCTGATTTCCACGACCCATTTGGCCAATCATCTTGAGAGTTCGAGTTTATGCATTATATTTCGCAATGGGTAAGTAGTCACAACACATATAGGATGGAACTGAAAATATGGTTTCAGTTTCCTAGAGGCGCTTAACAAAGCGAGTGCCAATTTTTCTAGGTGAGGGTACCTAGTTTCGGCCTCTCCCAGAGTCCTGCTAACATAGTAAATTGGAAATTGCTTACCTTTCTCTTCCCGAACCAGGACTCCACTTACCGCTATCTCCGATACTGCCAAGTACATGTATATTTGTTCGTCTACCTTTGGCGTATGAAGCAATGGTGGGCTCGATAGATATCGCTTGAGTTCTTCCAAGGCCCGTTGGCATTTCGGGGTCCATGAGAAGTTGTTCTTCTTCTTCGGTAGCAAGAAGAATTGGTGGCACTTATCAGCGGACCTCGAGATGAATCGCCCTAGGGCGGCAATGCACCCGGTTAACCTTCGCACGACCTTCATATTGTCCACCATCGTGACATCCTCGATGCCTTTGATCTTGTTGGGGTTGATATCGATTCCCTGGTCGGACACTATAAACCTGAGGAATTTACCTGATCTGACTCCAAACGCACATTTCTCCGGGTTCAGCTACATATTGTACTTCTTCAATATACTGAAGGTTTCCTGCAAATGTTTTAAATGGTCCTCTGCTCGCAGGGACTTAACCAACATATCGTGAATGTAAACTTCCATTATTTTCCCTATTTTTTCTTCAAACATCCGGTTTACTAGGCGTTGATAAGTGGCACCGATATTTTTTAATCCGAATGGCATCACGTTATAGCAGCATGTGCCGTACTTAGTGATGAAGGAGGTTTTCTCCTGATCATCTGGGTTGATCCATATTTGGTTGTACCCGAAATAGGTGTCGAGAAAACTGGGGATATCGTGGCCGATCGTGGCATCGATCATGCGATCGATGTTTGGCAAAGGGAAAGAGTCCTTGGGACATGCTTTATTCAAATCCTTATTGTCTACACACATTCTTAATTTGTTCCCTTTTTAGGGATTACCACTACGTTTGCTAACCAATCCGTGTATTTAACCTCCCGAATGGACCCCATTTTAACGAGTTTAGATACCTCATCCTTGATGAAAGCGTGTTTGACTTCGGACTGGGGTCTCCTCTTCTTCTTGACCGGGTGGAATTTTGGGTCCAGGCTTAGCTTGTGAGTGGTTGTCTCCGGTGGGATCAATGTCATATCAAGATGTGACCAAGCGAAACAATCTATGTTAGCTATAAGAAATTGAATGAGTTTTTTTCTGAACTCAGGAATTAACCCCGTGCCCAGGTATACCTTCCGATCGGGTAGATGTTCGATCAATGAGACTTGTTCCGACTCCTCGACTGTTGATTTAGTGCGTCGGAATCATCGGGGGCTATAAAAGATCTGGGGACCCTGGAATAGTCGTCTTCATCAATCCCCTGTTTATCCGGTTGGGTCGTGGCCGGTGTCAGTGATTTCTCTTTAGCCTCTTGCTTTGTACCCGAACTTAGTTCTTTTGACGTTCCGAGTGTTGATATCGGAATCGCCTCTTCGACTGCAAACATTTCCTTTGTGGCTGGTTGTTCTCCGTAGATTGTTTTAATACCTCCCGGCGTTGGGAATTTTAACACTTGGTGAAGAGTCGAGGGAACTGCCCTCATGTTGTGGATCCACGACCTCCCAAACAGGGCGTTGTGCCTCATGTCTCCTTCGATCACATAAAACTTGGCCTCTTGGATGGTCCCAACGGCATTCGCTGGTAATGTTATTTCCCCCTTAGTGGTTTCACATGCCATGTTGAATCCGTTCAGAGCTCGGATTGCAGGCATGATTTGATCTTGCAGACCGAGCTGCTCTACTACTCTTGACCGATGATGTTGGCCGAGTTACTTGGATCAATTAATACGCGCTTAACTCGAGATTTATTTACGAGCACAGATATTACCAGTGCATCGTTGTGGGGCTGCACAATCCCTTCTGCGTCCTCGTCGTTGAAAGATAAAGTTCCTTTTGGTATGTAATCTCGAGACCGTTTTTCCCTTGTGATAGATACTTTGGTGCGTTTTAACATTGGCCCTTGAGGAACATCGACCCCACCTATGATCATGTTAATGACGTGTTCAGGTTCTTCTTGTTCGGTCTGTTTATTAGAATCCCTATTTCTGAAATGATTCTTGGCTCGATCGCTTAGGAATTCTCGAAGATGCTCGTTGTTGAATAACCGGGCTACTTCCTCCCTTAACTGTCGGCAATCCTCTGTTCTGTGGCCCTGAGTGCCACGATATTTGCACATTTGGTTAGGATCCCTTTAGGTTGGGTCAGATTGTAGAGGTCGAGGCCATTTGGTGTCCTTGATGTGTCCAATAGCTGATACGATGGCAGCAACATCAATATTAAAGTTATATTCCGATAACCTCGGTGCTTCTTTAGGCCCGATAGGCCTGTCAAAACCGTTCTTTCTCATGAGTCCCCACCTGCTCTGGCCACGGTCATTTCCCCATTCATTTCGCATAAAATTCCGTCCGGACCCACTGCTTCTTCGATCTCCATTGTACGGCTGGTATCGATCCCTATTTGACCTTGGTTCACGGTCGATATCTCCCTTGACTCTGTCGATTGGCCTAACAGGATAAACGGACCCGAAAGGAGCCCCAAGTTGATCATCTTCGACTCTGATTTTTGATTGATATCGGTTATGCACATCAGCCCAAGTAACAATCGGATACTCTATCAGATTCTACTTCAACTGCTGTGAAGCCACCAAACTTCGAACATTGAGTCCTTGGGTTAAAGCTTAAACGGCCCAATCATCAGCGATCGGCGGCAGATCCATCCGTTCCATTTGAAACCGGGATACGAACTCCCTGACCATTTCATTATCCTTCTGCCTTACTTTGAAAAGGTCCGACTTCATGGTTTCGACCTTGATAGCCCCGGCGTGTGCTTTCATGAAAGAGTCTGCAAGCATAGAAAATGAGTCAATAGAATTAGGAGGTAAGTTATGATACCATATCATAGCTCCCTTTGACAGGGTCTCTATGAATTTCTTCAACAGAATAGACTCGATCTCATCATCCTCCAAGTCATTCCCTTTTATGGCGCATGTGTAGGAAGTGACATGCTCTTTTAGGTCGATCGCTCTGTTCTACTTAGGAATCTTGGGCATGCGGAATTTTTTAGGGATCGTCTTTGGAGCCGCACTCAGAGGGAAAGTTTTTTGTACGAACTTCTTGGAATCCAGGCCTCTCAGTATCTGCGGCGCTCTCGGGAGTTGGTCGTTCCTGGAATTGTAGGTTTCTACCTTTTATTCATTTGCTTCGATTTTCTTCTCCCCTGATTCTATCCGTTTTGTCAGCTCCTCAAGCTTTTTTATGATCTCGGGGTTGGTCCCCGACTCATTTTCATTCGACCTCTCTGCGACTGGTTCTTCCCTTCGGGTAATTTCCTGGGACGGATCGGGTTCAATTCTGCTCGATGCGCGGCTTTGGTTCTGTAACTGAGCAATCGCCGCCTATTGAGTTTGTAACATCTCGAAGATCATTCGTAGATTGATCCCGTCTCCTCCATTGTTTTGAATATTTTGTGCTATCGATCGGGCTTCACCACAGATGCTATTCTCGAGGTCGGTAGGCAGATTTATGTCAATAGCCACATGCGAGTTAGCATCCAACGGGTCCGCGGCTGGAATTTCGATGGGATCAACGGGCAGTACCTCGCTACCGGGCGCTATGTTGTTATTTTCACCGTGGTGACCGACTCATTGTCAACAGGTAGGGGTGCCAATTGTAAGTTTTACATTTTGAGCTTTAACTTGAAATTAGAGGCACTTCAAAGAACAATTGTAAAGTAGTGTGTGTTATGGAAAATTTGTATCAAATAACCACTATTATCGTTAGTCCCACGGTGGGCACTAAACTATTTACCCTCAAAATCGGATAACAATTGAATTTGTAAGTGATTTTAAGGATACATAGATTAAATTGACACAAAGAGATAAATTAAATTGCAATTGAAATAAAGTATGATAAAGTAAATTCAAACCAC
Source organism: Nicotiana attenuata (assembly GCF_001879085.1). NCBI lineage: Eukaryota > Viridiplantae > Streptophyta > Magnoliopsida > Solanales > Solanaceae > Nicotiana > Nicotiana attenuata. Next base: position 47,774,739 of record NC_031993.1, read on the forward strand.
ACGAATTGAACAGTTACAGCCTTGGGAGGGGCGAGGAGGTGATGGGCCAGCCTTGAACAGAATGCACTTCGATTAATGACAAGACACGGTTGAATAAGAGCTTAAAGAGAAAAATAACTGTATACTGCTTCTGAGTGCGTGTCACAATGTATTTTACAAGTAATCAGACCTCCTTTATATAGCAAGGGAGTCCTACTTTAGGTACAATTCTATAAAAGGTAAAAATCTCCTGATTTGCTGATTTGCTGATCTGCCGGTTCCTTATTGCTACGTGCCGAGATTCTCGCCATAATACCCGACTGATCGCGGATACTTCGGCCTTCGGTCTTCTGTTGGTTATACTATCAATATATCCTCGAGCTCGTTCGGGGTCAGGGTCGATTCCGGGATCATGGACACTACTAGAAATCCGGTAATTAGCGACCAAAAACATCGACCAACTTTGGTCGGTTATGGCTAATTACCGACCAAAATGCGACTAAATACACTTGGACGGTATTTTGGTGGTCACTTTAGTATACCGACCAACGTTGGTCGAAAATTACCGACCAACGTTGGTCGGTAAAATAAATTAAAAAAAAATATTGCAAAAAAAAAAACCGACCAAAGTTGGTCGGTATTTTAATTATGTAATCAAAAGATTTACCGTCTGGGAATCGAACCGGGGTGTGTACTGTGGCAGGATACTATTCTACCACTAGACCAATGGTGCATTTTGTTTTAAGATTGTCTTTTTTTATTTATACTCTTTAATTGTATTTTCGCACGAAAATAACCGACCAAAGTTGGTCGGTTTTGTTAAAAAAATAAAATTACCGACCAAAGTTGGTCGGTTTTTTAAAATGACCGGCCGAATTTACTGACCAAAGTTGGTCGGTTTTTTTAATATTAATTTTTATTTATTTTAATTGCAAAAACCGACCAATGTTGGTCGGTTTCTTGAAAAATAAATTTCGGGGGACTCAAAAATAGTTTCCCGCATTTTTGCGCCAAAGAAAACCGACCAAAGTTGGTCGGTTTCGTTAAAAAAAAATTAAAAATTCAAATATTTTGAAAAACCGACCAACTTTGATCGGTTTTTGGTCGATTTTTTTACCGACCAAAGTTGGTCGATTTTTGCCGAATTTCTAGTAGTGGGACTTAATGTTCTCGAGGACGGGTATTTTGACCTCGTGTTCTGGTTCGATGGGACTCGGGGTCGATCTTCAATCCCTCACGTTCTGAACCCGATCTGTCATATAGTAAATGAGTCCGATTTCGACCGTATACAAAATGTATATTGGCCAGTGGTCAATGTCTCGTTTTTGCATTATAGTTGCTCGAACAATGACTAGACAACAATAGCTGCATTTTAAGTAGTACACTGATAGTTTGTAAACACTTGGTTCGCGCATATTCTTTCACACGTTATAATGGCAAACCTGTGACAAATCTTTTTTCTTTTAACACTCATGAATTCACACTAAATCTACGTCTAAACCCTAGAATTGAGTTACAAACAATAGATATGGTGTTTAACTAAATCATCCCATATCGATTACATAAGCACAACCAAAGGGATGGATACTAGAGGTGGCAAAATGGTTAAAAGAAAACAGTTATCCACCCATATTATCCATTAAAAAATGGGTTGGATAATGAACCATTTAAAAACGGGTCGAATATGGATAAAGAACCATATTATCCACTTGGAGAATGGTTAACCAAATGAATAACCAATGTGTTTAACTTTTACATTTGTAAAGCCTTAAATTGGAGTTCGTCAAGTTTGGAAGACTACGAATTCTCGCCTAAGTGGTCATATTTAAGAAGCCATGAATAATATGGATATCCATATTATCCGCCGGATAAACCCGTTTTTATCCGTCTCAAATACGGGTCGGTCGGATAATTTATCAATTTTTTAAATTACCCGTTTTGACCCGCTCATATCCAACCCGACCCGCTCGTTTACCCCTAGTGGATACATAAAGTTATTTCACAATTTCATTGTAGCTGAGAGTTTTAATTATCTTCCATATGCATGCATGGTTTTTAAAGGAAAAAAATATATTTGTTTAATTTTGAATTAACTTATATGACTCTCTCTCTCCATATATATATATATAGCTTTTGCACCCCATCCCCCTCCACCTTCCCCCGGGCTTCCTTTCAACGGCAACTGTGAAAGATTATGTCGTGTTTGGCTGCACAAATTATGGGAGAGAAGCATCACAGACGATGATGGAAACCTATCATTTTACTGCTGCATTATTAATATTAATTGGATAAATATTTCAAATATCTACAGCGCGCGTGACTACAATAATGCATAACAATAGCAATAATTTATATAAATCAGAGGTTTCGATAAAAACAAATTTAGTTTAGCATTTTTGTAAGCTTTAGCTACCAATAAGATTTTGCAGGCAAATATCGTGATACTCCATGTTCATCCACGAGATGGCTTCAACAACTTTCCCTGAAATTAAGTAACTACGTAAATTCAATCAGAAGATTAATGAGGATTCGTTTTCTAGTTTAATATTATTCTAACTTTATCTTTTTTCTTCAAGTGTATATTTAGTATTAATATTTATATTGTGTTCAATTTTCTTTATCACCTAATCAACCAACGATTGATTATGATGCAAATTAAGATTTGATCCTTTTTGACCAATTTGCAAAAATTGATCGGGATGTTTATGTTAGGATATACTTAAAGTTTAAACCATGCGTTTTGTTATAGTATTTTTTATGGAACACTTATTTATTTATTTATTCAATTCAATAAAGTTTTATTTTAAATAGATCATGTATTTGTCAGTGTGTCCTTTGATTATATAGTAGATGATTTAGTGTATAGAGTTTAACTTATACACGGAAGATTAAATCGTTGGTTCTTATAAGTCATAAAGTTTATGTTCACAATCTAATGATGGAATTGGATAAACCATCGGAATGGTTGTAGCACAAGATTAAATATAATTTATCTTGATTATGGGAGTCGTTTAATTCCGACTTCTTGTGCTAGTACGTTTTGTATGTATTGAACGGATCAAGTGGAGATAAGTATTTTATACTAACTTAATAAAATAATTTCTCTAGTCCATTCAATGAACTTATACTCTTAATCTTGATATAATTATTATTAATTGTGTGTATCATTTGTTAAAATGCGACATTCTTCCTTGGGTCAATAAGCCTGGTAAAATTGGTCATAATGATATACATTGGCGAAATAATACTTAGTTGATAGAATTCATGTCTCGGTTTTTGAGATTGATGGCACTCCTTTATGAAAGTATGTAAGTTTTCACGTGTAAACCCGGCCGATGAATTTTGTATCCGACGCATGAAATAAGTTAAACAAAAGTCCAAAGAAAGTAATCAATAAATTAAACTGTTAGTAATTTAGTTTGATTGATTAGTATCTGAATCTTAACATGGGGAGTTAAATAAGATTTTATGGAAGAATTTCGAAATTGAACTAAGGAGCGTAATTACAATTTTTTAGTGGAATAATTCGTAATTTATTATGGTAGATATTAGTTTCGAAATTCAAATTAGGGAGCCTTGTTAATTAAATTCTGTGGTCCCTATTGTGCGTAAATAATAGGAAATAAAGGAAACCTTTCTTTGGTGGAATAGAAAATCCAACAGATTTTGGAAAAGGGTTTTACCCTAAAAAACGTGGCTATATATACATGGGTATTTCCTCCATAGGGCTGGCCGTTTTTTTTGGAGTAGTTTTCCTTGGAATTTCGCCCACCCGAAATTCTCTCTTTTCGGATATTGTTTGGGTAACACAGTAAAAGACTGTGGAAGGTTTCTGGAGGTCGTGCTACTTTGGAACTGGAGATCGAGATTGATTTAATTTATTCTCGCTTCAAGAGGTAACTCGTATAATCTCCATATTTGCTAATTGTTTAATTTACACGTGACTACGATACTGAAATTGCTTTCGCTGTGATATATAATCCAACAATTGATATCAAAACCTGCTTATGTCTAATTAAATAATTAGGATGGTAATGAAAAAGGAACATCATGTACATATGCGAGCTTTGAATTACATGCAAAGATTTTTTTTCTAAAAAACTGCACTGCTCTATGCATGAATATTTGTTCCGAAAATTTTGATTATTCTGTAAATCATGTAATATTTTTTTAATATTTGATAAGAATAATTTAAAAATCAAGTTAATCCGAGAAAAATTCAAAACTCGGTTTTCAGCCGAAATGGTCACAACTCAGTTTTCTGAAGTTTTTCCTAAAATATTTTAAGTTGTTCTTATCCAGTGGTGGTAGATCATTCCCTATGGTCTCCATGGTTAAATTATGGTGATATAATAAATTTACACATTGACGTAGGTATTCTTTTATATCAGATAAACTCATTAACAGGTGATCACTAGGTACTACTAGTCATTGATTACTTGTATTTACTCTCAATCTGAGTGTGCTTAATGGTTCAATAGGACTAGTATTTTGAATGTTGATATTTGCTTGACTTAAATTAATGGTTTACTCTCCATCTGAGTAATACCTATTTAAATTATGAAGTGAATAATCTATCATTACATATGTATATTTCAAGAATAGCTCTTTTCCCATCGAAATATGTTATTCGAGGTGCATGAATTATATATATGTTGTGTGTTTTGAATTTTAATATTCAATGAAACATGACTGATTTTGATTTATTTTGTTTAATAGTCTCTCAGATTAACCATGACTGCTTTCAATACCGTGTAACGGCCTGGCCTATCATTTTAAAAGTTAAGCCCCGACCCCCTGTTAACTGCTTCCCCTGTATCTTTTTCTGCTTATGTGACTTGCTGGGAGGTTTCATTTTATTTTTTGGAGTGTTTCGGGACACTTAGTCCCTAAACGGAGGCTTAAGTCTTAGGATTTGGATTGTAGTCAGAAATATATGAAGACGACTCCGGAATGGAGTTTCATTGGTTCCGTTAGCTCCGTTGGGTGATTTTGGAACTTAGGGGCGTGTCCAGATTGTGTTTTGGAGGTCTGTAGCTTATTTAGGCTTGAAATGGTAAAAGTCAAATTTTTGGAGATTTTGACCGGTAGTGAACTTTTTGATATCGAGGTCGGAACCCGATTCCGAAAGTTGGAGTAGGTCCGTAATGTTGAATATGATTTGTGTGCAAAATTTGGGGTCAATCGGGCGTGGTTTTAATAGGTTTCGACATTGGTTGTAGAAAGTTGAAATTTCAAGTTCTTTAAATTTGAATTGGAGGGTGATTTGTTATTTTAGCGTTGTTTGATGTGATTTGAGGGCTCGACTAAGTTCATATGGTGTTTTAGGACTTGTTAGTATGTTTGGTTGAGGTCCCAGGGGCCTTGGGTGAGTTTCGGGTGCTTAACAAATCAAAAGTTACAGGCATCTGGTGTTTTCGCACCTGCGGTGGGGAGACCGCAGGTGCGGGATCGCACGTGAGGAGAGTCAAGCGCAAAATCAAAAAATGGAGGAGTTTCCAGGGGTCGCAGGTGCAAGGTGAATTCCGCATCTGCGATGCCCGTAGATGTGTTAGGGTGTTCGGAGGAGCGGTGAAGGACCGCAGAAGCAGACCAGCGTCCGCAGGTACGCACACACAGGTGCGACCCTTTGATCACAGAAGAAAACTCTGAGTTGTAAGTGGAATCCGCACCTTCGATGGGAATTCCGCAGGTGGGATGGCAGGTCCGCAGATGCGAAAATAACTGGGCAGAAAAGAGAAATTCGAGGGTTTGATTCCCATTCCGATTTTAGGACTTTGAGAGTGTGAGGCAATTTTTCGAGGTTTGTTTGGGAATATTGTTGGGGTAAGTGATTCTAACTCGGATTTGTCTATATTACATGAATCTATTGCTATTTTCATCTTCTAATTAGGGATTTGAGTTGAAAATTTGGGGAAAAATGGTAGAAACTTCATAGACTAAAATTTTGAGTTTTGAAGGCGATTTGAGGTCGGATTCGAGTAATTCTTGTACGGTTAGACTCATGAGTGAATGGTGTTCATATTTTGTGACTTATACCCGATTCCGAGACGTGGGCCCGGGGAGACTTTTTAGGGCGATTGTTAAATTTCTTGCTTTAGCTTTGATTTCATTAGCTAGATTAGTTTCTTGTAGTTATATTTATGATATGTAATTTATTTTGGCTAGATTTGGGCCATTCGGAGTTAGATATTCTTCAGAAAAGCATTGTTATAGATTGATTTGAGCTTGGTTCGAGGTAATTGGCTTGCCTAACCTTGTGTGGGGGAGCTCCCCTTAGGATTTGGTACTGTTTTGATATGTGAGCGTCGTGTATGTGAGGTGACGAGTGTGTACACGGGCTACTCGTTGTAAAATCTGATTTTTACTGAGTAATAACCTATTTTCTTCCTATTTGAATCATGTTAGCATGTTTAGTATCCTGTTTAGCCTAGATTAACATGTCTACTTGCCTTAATTGTCTATCTGAACTCTGTGCAACATGTTTAGTGGATTCCCTGCTTTCCTTTGATTTGTACTGTAGATTTTCTTGTTGTAACTGTTATCCTATTGTCTGAGCTACATATTTACTTTGGGATTACAGAACGGTATTCCGGGAGATCCCACTGCACATTTACTTTGGGACTACAGAACGGTAGTCCGGGAGACCCCCCCCATATTTACTTTGGGACTAGGGAACGGTGATCCCCCTGCATATTTACATTTGGAACTACGAGATGGCCATATCTCGGGATATCCACCGTTGTTATCTTTGTGTACTGAGCTGTTACCTTTCTATGATTTCATTCTTGTTAAATTTTGGTATTTATTTTACTGCAATATTTTATTCTTTCTTGTTTTTATTATATCTATACCAGTAGGGCCCTGCCCTGACCTCATCATTACTCGACCGAGGTTAGGCTTGGCACTTACTGGGTACCGTTGTGGTGTACTCATGCCCTATCCTGCACATGTTTTTTGTGTGCAGATCCAGGTACCTCCTACCAGCCTCGTTCTTAGTTGCACAGTTGCTGCCATTCGGGAGACTTCAAGGAACATCTGCCTCGTTCTCAGACCTCGAAGTCCCCTTTTATCCATTCTGATGTTGCTTACCTTTTATTTCTTCTAGTACAGATGTACAAGACAGTTGACAAAGATCTTAGAAGCTTGTGACTTACGGTGTTCTGGGTCTTGGGAGAGTTGTGTATATTTCGAGAGTGATTATTGTATATGATGAGCGACATCTCAAATGCTTATTTATATTATCTATTACTGTTACTTGTTTTATTTAAATTATCTCAAATGCTTAGCTAGTCGTAACGACTAGGGGTGTGCATTCGAATCGGTTTATCGATAAATCGAATCGATTATTTTTTATCGGTTTATCAATATCGGTTTATCGATTTATCGATTTCGATTTCGAAATTTTTCTTATCGAGTTATCGATTTCGATTTCGATTTTGTCCTCTTCGGTTATTGGTTTATCGATAAACCGATAAGATATACTTAAAAGATTTTTTTTACCCTTATTCTATAATACCCTTTCCTTTACCCTAAGTCCCTAACCCTATTATTTCCTCTACCACATTTAAGGAATGATCATATTTAAAGCTCAAGGGAATGAAGTTCAAATTAATGGAAAACAAAATTAGCCGTGATGATGTATTTTTTTTATACCGTTGGAGTGTTGGTGGCATACATTTGATCCCTTACTTTAGTTTCGTTGCATGTGCTTGTTGACACAATTTTTATGTTATAAACGGTGTTCGTCTTATTTAGCTTCTTTTTGTCCATATTAGTTAGGCGTGTTTATAGCGATATACTTTCCGTGGAATCCCGCAAATTTTCTTATTGGTGTAATCGATAACCGAATCGATAAGCCCCAAAAATCGATAAATTGAAATCGAAAAAATCGAAACCTTATTGAAACGATAACGATAAGCATATGTACAAATCGATAATCGATAAGAATTATCGATAAGGGTCAAAATCGAATCGATAAATCGAATGCACACCCCTAGTAGATATTAGGTGCCGTCACGACAAATTCACGAAGGGAGAATTTGGGTCGTGACATCCCCTTATTGCTATTCTTACTCAAAACAAACATGAGGGTCCGAATTATGTTGATTGGAAACGAAACTTGGATATTTTCCTATTTGCTGAAGAGTACAAATTTGTGCTTGATGAGGTGTGTCCAGAAAAGCTTGGAGAAGATGCTACGGATGATGAATAGAAAGCTTACCAGAAATGGGTTAAGGCTGATCAGATGGTGTGGTGTTATATTTTTTTATTTATGTTGAATGTTCTGCAACATCAACATCAGTCTATGGAGTCTACTTATGACATTCTAGAAAATCTCAAAGAGATGTTTGGAGATCAAAATCGTGCGACTAAGCAAACTGCCATGAAAGCTCTTCTGAATACCAAAATGGTTGAATGCTCATCTGTTAGGGACCATGTTCTTAAGATGATGAGTCTTCTGAATGAACTGGAGGTCCTTGGAGCTAATATTGATAAGGATACGCAGGTTGAGATGACCCTACAGACTCTGCCTGACAGTTTTTAGCAGTTTTGCCTAAATTATAATATGAACAAAAGAAATTTGTCACTTGCGAAATTGCTGAGTGAGCTGCAGTCGGCAGAGACTATTATCAAACAATAAGCTCCTCCCGTGGCGCAACATTTTAAGCCAGGTTCTTCTTCTAAGTCGAGAGGCGGGCAGAAGAAGAAAAAGACTCAAATACCCTATGTTGGAGGCGCAGATGCTGGTGTGAAAAAGCCTAAGAGCAAGTGTTATCACTGCAAGAAGCCTGGGCATCACAAGAAATAATGCCCAACTTATTTGTCCAAGCAGAATAATAAACCGGGTAATTTACATCTACTTTTTGTTAAACCTTTTTAGCGGGTGTTTCTACCATGTCATGGTGTGTATATTCGGGAGCAGATAATCATGTCTGCACTTTTTTGCAGGGGTTTCAGGTAACCCGGCGTTAAGTAGAGGCGAAGTTAATTTCCATCGGGCGGATGGTTCAGCAGCTCCTGTGCATTAGGAAATATTAGTATTTCGTTTGGTAGTAATAGAGTATTAACTTTAAAGGAAACATTATATGTACCTTCTGTTAGAAGGAATTTGATTTCGGTTTATAGCGCTATAAGAGTTAGTTATGACATTAATTTTCATGATATTGATAAATGTGTTATTAGTCATAATAAACGTTATCTCTCTTCAGTTATATTGATAAATGGTATTTTTATTGTTGATTCTATTCCTAACCCGTTGCAACCTAAAGAATTGAATTGTATTGATTTGCCAAATAAGAGAAAATGTTCTTCTGAATTGAGTGAAACTTACTTACGGCACTTGCATTTTGGTCATATAAATCTAAAAAGGATTTCAAGGTTGGTTAAGAATGGATCTTTTAAGTTCACTAAAAGTGAAGGCACTACCAACATGAAAATCTTGTTTGGACGGAAAAATAACAAAACAAAATTTTCCCTCAAAAGAAAATCGAGCAACTGATAAATCAGAGTTAATTTATTATGATTTGTGTGGTCCAATGAATGTCCAAGCAAGAGGTGGCTTTGAGTACTTTGTGACTTTCATAGATGATTACTAAAAGTACGGATATATTTATTTGTTGCGTCAAAAGTCTGAATGTTTTGAATAGTTCAAAGTAATTTAAGACAGAGACTGAAACACAACATAATAAATATATCAAGACATTACGATCTGATCGTGGTGGTGAGTACCTCTCTGTGAAATTTATTAGTTACTTATCAGAATGTGAAATTACATCTCAATTGTCTGCACGTGGAACACCACAACAAAATGATGTAGCTGAAAGAAGAATAAGACTCTTATGGAAATGGTTAGATTGATGATGAGTTATTCTAATTTGCCTTCGTCTTTTTGGGGACATGCCTTAGAAAAAACAAATTACGTTCTGAATTTAGTTTCTTCAAAGTTAGTACCTTTGACCCCTATAGAACTGTGGACGGGGCGCAAGCCTAGTCTGCGGCATATTCGTGCTTGGGGGTATCCGACACATGTGCTAAAAAGTAAAACACATATATTGGAGGCGAGAACGGATGTATGTATGTTTGTGGGTTATCCAAAAGGGACGAAAGGTGGTTTATTCTATTGTCCTAAAGAAAAGAAGGTAATTGTTAGCACAAATGCCAAGTTTCTTGAAGAGGACTATTTGATGAACCATGTTCCTAGAAGTAAACTTGTTTTACAGGAACTAAGAAAAGGAATGGAAACACAGTCATCTGAAAAACAAAACGACTAGGTACAAACCCCGAAAGTCGAATTTAACATACCATTGCATTTTAGTAGTGGGAGAAATGTCAATAGACCTGATGCCCCACAAGAGCATATGCCCCAAGTTATACTGCCACAAAGTAGTGAGAGTTATGTTGAGCAAACTGCACAACATGATGAAGTTGTTGATATCCCTATGAATAACATGGAGACTCAGGTTCCTGATAATGATGTGGTTCAACCACAAGATCATAATGGTGTAGTTGCATTTGATGTAGTGCGTAGTCATAGTGGGAGACAAATAAGACAACTAGTTTATTATACGCTCTTGGGAGAATCATATGATAGGATCCCTGAGGAGCCCACGGCCGAACCTGTCAATTACGATCAAGCACTACAAGAATGGGGTCTATGTACTCTAATCAATTCAGGGATCTCGTAAAACTACTTGATGGGGTTAAACCCATTAGATGTAAGTGGATCTATAAGAAAAAGAGAGTTACAGACAGAAAAGTGCAAGCTTTTAAAGCAAGGGTTGTAGCGAAAGGGATTACTCAGAAAGAAGGGATCGATTATGAGGAAAACTTTTCGCCGGTAGCCATGCCTAAGTCTATTAGGGTTCTCTTATCTATTGCTACTCATTATGATTATGAGAATTGGCAAATGGATTTCAAGACAGCTTTCCTTAATGGAAATCTTGATGAGTTCATATATATGATGCAGCCAGGCGGTTTCGTGAAAAGTGGCAAGGAACATATGTTGTGTAAGCTTAAAAGGTCCATTTATGGACTGAAACAGGCATCTAGGGTATGGAACACTTGTTTTGACAAGGCGATTAAAGCTTTTGATTTTGATCAATGTCTTAACGAGTCTTGTGTATATAAAAAGTGGGATGGGGATAAAGTCGCATTTTTAATTTTATATGTAGATGACATATTGCTCATAGGAATTAATGCGGGCATGTTGGGTGCAGTTAAGGAATGGTTGTCCATGCACTTCGATATGAAAGATTTCATAGAAGTGGCTCATACCCATGGGATCAAGCTCATGCGAGATCGCATGAAAAGTATGTTAGGCTTATCTCAGGCTCTTTATATTGATACTATACTCTCCAGGTTTAGCATGCAAGATTCCAAGAAAGGATTTCATCCTTTTTGGCATGGAATTGCTCTATCTAAAGACCAGTCTCCTAAAATCGATGAAGAGATAGAAAATATGAAGACAATCCCTTATGCATCTGCTGTGGGGATGTATGCCATGTTATGCACTTGACTTGACATATGCTTTTGCCATAGGCATTATTAGCAGATTTCAGTCTAATCCTGGGCGAGAGCACTGGACTGCGGTTAATCATATAATCAAGTACCTGACAAGGACTAGGGATTATATGCTAGTCTACCATTCGGATGACCTCATACCTATTGGGTACACTGATTTGGATTTCTAATCGGATAGAGATTCTAGAAAGTCCACCTCAAAAAATAGATTTACTCAGGGAGGTGAGCCATAAGTTGGAGGAGCATCAAGCAAACTTGTGTTGCTGATTCCACCATGGAAGCCGAATATGTGGAAGCCTCTGAGACGGCCAAAAAGGCGTTTGGCTCGGAAACTTCCTAAGAGAGTTTGGTGTGGTTCCCAATTCAAGCACCAATTACACTTTATCATGATAATATTGGTGCGGTTGCAAATTTGAAGGAGCCAAGAAGCCATAAAAGAGCAAAGCACATTGAGAGTAAATATTATTTAATTCGTGACATAGTGCAGAGAGGGGATGTATTAGTCACCAAGATTGTGTCAGAGAACAACTTGGTGGACCCATTTACTAAGAGCTTGCCATAGAAGACTTTTGATAGGCATGTAGGCGGAATGAGTGCAAAAATTGTAGACGCATGGTTATGAGTCTAAGTGGGATATTATCAGGATATACTATAAACCATGTGTTTTGTTATAGTATTCGTCATGAAATAATTGGTATTTATTTATTCAATTTAGTAAAGTTTTATTTTAAATAGATCATGTATTTTTCTTTGTCCCCTTTCCTTATATAGTAGATAATTTAGTGTATAGAGTTTAGCTTATGTACGAAAGATTAAATTATCGGTTCTTATAAGTCATAAAGTTTATGTTCACAATCTAATGATAGAATTGTGATAACCATCAGAATGGTATTAGCACAAGATTAAATATTATTTATCTTGATTATGGAAATAGTTTAATTTCGATTTATTATTCTAGTACATTTTGTATCTATTGGACGGATCAAGTGGAGAAACGTATTTTGTACTGACTTAATATGATTAATCTTGATATAATTATTATTTATTTGTGTGTATCATTTATTATTTTAATTTATTAAAAGGCAAAAAAATTTCTCTAATGACCTGGCCGGTCATTTTGAGAGTGTTAGCCCTTATCCCCTATTTATTGCTTTCCCCGTGTCATTTTATACTTATGTGACTTTCCAGGAGGTTTTATTTTTTGGTTTCGGAGTGATTTGGGACACTTAGTCCATAAAATGGAAGCTTAAGTTCTAGGATTTTGAGCGGAGTTGGAACTGTGTGAAGACGACTTCGGAATGGAGTTGCGTCGGTTCCGTTAGCTCCGTTGGGTGATTTTGGACTTAGGAGTGTGTCCAGATTGTGAATTGGAGGTCTGTAGATGAATTAGGCTTGAAATGGCAAAAGTTAAATTTTTGGGAAGTTTGACCGAGAGTAGACTTTTTTATATCGAGGTCAGATTCTAATTCCGGAAGTTGGAGTAGGTCTGTAATGTCAATTATGACTTGTGTAAAAAATTTGAGGTCAATCGGACACACTTTGATAGGTTTTGACATCAGTTATTGAAGTTTGAAGTTTCAAGTTCATTAAGTTTGAATTGGAGCGCGATTCGTATTTTTAGCGTTGTTTGATGTGATTCGAAGGCTCGACTAGGTTTGTATGATGTTAAGGACTTTTTGGTATATTTGGTTGAGGTTCCAGGGGCTTCAGGTGGATTTCAGATGGTTAATGAACTAGGATTGGACTTAATGTTATAGCTAAAGCATCAGCTATTGTTGGTGTCTGGTTTCCTTATACGCGTTTGCGAAGATTCTCCGCGTTCGCGTAGAGGAAGTTGTAGTGTTGCTGGAACTAAGCCTTCGCGTTCACGATGTATGTCCCGCATTCGTGAAGTACTGTGACCTTAGGCCTACGCGTTCACGATTGGGGCCTCGCGTTCGCGTAGAGGAAGGGGCAGATGGGTCACCAGGAAAGTGGTCTACGCGAACGCGTTCGTGAAGGAGTAGGCAGTGGAAGCTCCGCGTTCACGAGAGGTCACTTGTGTTCGTGAAGGAGGATTTTTTGGTCAGTAATTATTTGTTCAACGCGAACGCGAGAGTGAGGCCGCGTTCATGAAGAAGGATTTACCTGGGCAGCAGTTTATATTTCAAAAATGAGGGTTTTGCCATTTTATCAAAACTTGAGATAGAGAGCTCGGATTTGGACGAGATTTTGAGGAATTTTCAGAGGCATCGATTGGGTAATGATTCTTCACTTTTTTTTTGGTTATATCTACTAATCTATCATTAAATTCATCTTCTAATTTAAGATTTGGGTTGAGAAATTTGGGGAAAATGTGGGAACAGTTGTTCAACCAAATTTTTGGGTTTTTATTGAGATTTTGGTATCGGATTTGAGTAATTTGGTACGAGTGAAATCGTGGTTGAATGGGTGTTCGTATTTTGTGACTTTTACCCGATCCCGAGACGTAGGCCCGGGTCGACTTTTTGGGGCCATTTTCTAATTTTTTGCTAAAGCTTTGACTTTATTAATTAGATTTGTTTCTTATAGTTATATTTATGGTGTGTAATAGATTTCGGCTAGATTTGGGCCATTCAGAGTCGGAAAACCGTGGAAAAGGCATTCTTACTGATTGATTGACCTTGGTTCGAGGTAAATGGCTTGCCTAACCTTGTGTGGGGGAAATCCCCTTAGGATTTGCTATTGTTGTGATACTTCTGTGATATGTGAGTGCCATGCACGTGAGGTGGTGAGTGTATACACGGGCTAATTATTGTAAAATCCGGTTTTTATTGAGTAGTAACCTGTTACATCTTAATTGAGTTATACCAGCATGTGTAGTTATCTTGTTTAGCCTAATATCGCATGTCTACGTGTCTTAAATGCTTATTTGAAATCTATGCAGCATGCTTAGTTGAACTTCCTGTTTTTCCTTGATCTGTATCACTCTTAAGCTGTAGAGTTCTTGCTGTAAATTGTTGTTTCCTTCAGTTTCGAGCTGAGTGTTTACTTTTGGGACTACGAGGCGTTACCTCGGGAGTCCCTCTGCATATTTACTTTTGGGACTACGAGGCGGCACATCGGGAGATGATGTGCCGGAGAATTTCGGCACATTTCAATACAAATTGCTTAGATTTTAGCTTGTTTTGAATGCAATTATCTCCTTTACTTATGTAATTTTAGTGTTTTTGCAGTACACGAGGTTCAAGGACCCAAGAGCATGTAAATGAAAGCAAAAAGCCACAAAAAGACAAGAAAAGAGCAAAATGCAGCACAAATATAGAAATGCGGTGATGAATGCGATCGCAAATCATACATGCGAGCCGCATAATGTGCAAAGGATTGCAAATCAAAACAGAATATTGGCCAAAATCCAATGCGAGAAATGCGGTCCAGAATGCGATCGCACAACATGTTTGCGGACCGCATAATGGATCGCAAACTCATGGAAAGAAAGGTTGATGGTGGAAAATGCGACGCAGAATGCGATCGCATATCTGGAATGCGGACCGCAAATACACAATGCGACGACGGCCTGGAAACTAGGGTTCTGAAGTGCGATGGGCATGAAGAGAATGCGGACGACATGTCTGTTTTGCGACAGGAATGCTGTCGCATATTTGACCTGAAAGGGCATTTTTGTCCGTTTTCTGTCTCCACTTTTGGCCCTCTATAAATAGATTTATTGTGATTTTGTGGGCTCATCTGGTCTGACTTTGAGACTACAATACAAGGTTTTAATATTCTTCTCTTTTGGGAAGCTTTTGGTCAAGAATCTTTCACTTTGTAAGCTTTACGGCATTAAATATTCTCTTCATTTTGTATCTCATTATGAGTAGCTAACTTTAAGTACTAAGGTTGTGGACCTTGAATGGGTGTAATGTTAATGGGTGTTTACCATAGAATATATATATATATATATATATATATATATNATATACTTTTGGTTGTGAATACTAGACTTGAATGACATTGGCAACTGTTGTACATATTGATGTTTTTGTGCTACAAACAGACTTATGTACCCATGTGTATCTTGTGACTCTATTTATATATTAGTGTTTTGTGATTCCCGTACATTAGTTATATTATCCCTGTGTTTCCCGTACATTAGTTATGTTATCCTTGTGTATAAAAAAACAAGTAATTAAACAAAACAACAAAAACAAGTAGATAGTTGTCCATCTTTAGTATGAATTCCCCTTGGCTTTTCTTCGCCAGGTTCTTTTCCAAGGGTGTAATAGTAGAACCAGGACAGTAGAATGAAACATCTTGACCGGTATGGTGTAATTGTCTAGTCTCAAGCATGTGTGTCTGTATATAGCCTATACCCTTTCATATATATATAAAAAAAGGAGATATCAACTTTGTAAACTTGAGGCTCGCTCTGTGACTCTATGTCTACCTAGAGTTATACATGTATATATGATGAAAGCTTTGAGTTGCCAAGTGTTGACTCGAGGGCTTCAAACTATGTGAGCCAAACAGTTCGTGTGGCATGTGTGTGAGTTCTTCGTGTAAATAATTCTTGTGTTTGCTTCTGCCATCTAGAACTTGCCCGGTTGGTTTTTCGATGCTTACAATAATTATATTTGGTTGGAGAAATGACCGTAGGCAGTCTTTGTGATTTTTGGAAAACCAGTTAGCCTTTCAAGCCGCCCATTATACAGATAGTATCACTAGTTACCCCATTTGAGCCTTTAACCTTTTCTTTGACTACCTCATTACAAACCTCTCCCTTTTTGTGAAATAATTCCCTCTTTTGAACCTGTCCCTCCTTGAGCATTAAGACTGAGGCTAAAAGCCTAAGTTGGGGGTATGGTGTCAAGCCGGAAATGGGCTAGGTTGTACAGTGAGTGTAGTAAAGTATACCTCAAGGTGTGGAACTACTCAAGTTCCAAAAAAAAAAGAAGAAGAAGAAGAATTGCTTGTCTATACATATGGAGTCTTGAAAAGAATTGAAGGGGGTAATTAAGGTGGCCAAATGGTGGAGAGGTTGAAGCTAATGAAGGCTATGTGGTTTGAAAAGAAGCAAAGAGCAACAAGAAAGAAAAACGTGATTAGTGTTCAATGAGGGTTTAGTCACTTGTACCTAAATGCTTATCCGACCCTTACTTAAACCTACATTACAAGATTAAAAACTCCTTATGGGATCTTCAACCGAGCGTTCTTAGAATTAAGCGACGAATTAAAATAAGGGCAAGCCTATGGTATGGTATGTTGTAACGCTTGAAACTCTTTTATGAGAGTGAGTATATTTGTGAATTCGTCCCTTTTTGTTGTCATTGTAAATATTTGTGATTTTGGGACTTTCTTTCTAGTGAGGGCACATAAACTGTGAGGTTGAACAAACGTTAAGTTTTGAGTCAAATGCAAGTGCACTCAGCTGAGGGTAGCATTTTGTCACATTGTCTGAGGCTCAAAGTGTCACAAGTTGATTAGTTTTCCTTGTATATATTGATGTTTCAGGAAGGGTAAAACAATCGAAGATGCATGCTTGAAGTACTAACAACAAACACCATCCATGGTCACTATTGTTTCATGTCTTGTAGATGGAGTCTAGAATAGGATAGTGTTGTTTTAAGTTGCTTGAGGACAAGCAAGAGTTTAAGTTAGGGGTATTGATGTGCCGGAGAATTTCGGCACATTTCAATACAAATTGCTTAGATTTTAGCTTGTTTTGAATGCAATTATCTCCTTTACTTATGTAATTTTAGTGTTTTGCAGTACACGAGGTTTAAGGACCCAAGAGCATGGAAATGAAAGCAAAAAGCCACAAAAAGACAAGAAAAGAGCAAAATGCAGCACAAATGTAGAAATGCGGTGATGAATGCAATCGCAAATCATACATGCGAGCCGCATAATGTGCAAAGGATCGCAAATCAAAACAGAATATTGGCCAAAATCCAATGCAAGAAATGCGGTCCAGAATGCGATCGCAGAACATGTTTGCGGACCGCATAATGGATCGCAAACTCATGGAAAGAAAGGCTAATGGTGGAAAATGCGACGCAGAATGCGATCGCATATCTGGAATGCGGACCGCAAATACACAATGCGACGACGGCCTGGAAACTAGGGTTCTGAAGTGCGATGGGCATGAAGAGAATGCGGACGGCATGTCTGTTTTGCGACAGGAATGCGGTCGCATATTTGACCTGAACGGGCATTTTTGTCCGTTTTATGTCTCCACTTTTGGCCCTCTATAAATAGATTTATTGTGATTTTGTGGGCTCATCTGGTCTGACTTTGAGACTACAATACAAGGTTTTAATATTCTTCTCTTTTTGGAAGCTTTTGGTCAAGAATCTTTCATTTTGTATCTCATTATGAGTAGCTAACTTTAAATACTAAGGTTGTGGACCCTAAATGAGTGTAATGTTAATGGGTGTTTACCATTGAATATATATATAATGGTTGGTTGATGTTCATTTACTTCTCATTCTTCATTTATTGTTGGTGGTTGCAAACACTAACAAGTGCCATTAAATTCTTGCTTTACTTGGGAAAGTGGGTTAGAATTTGGTAGGAGTAAATATCAAAGACTCAAGGCGTTAACCCTTGTTTAATAGAATCGCTTAGGAATAAGTGGGTTTTACTTGTCATATATTGATTGATTTTAACTGCAACTCTTTCGTATTTGGAAAAATCATAAAGAGTAAATACTACCCAACTATTGGAAAATATTGGGTAGTCATTTAGAAATCATTTGCACATCAAAAAAGGACCTTCCATTAGAAATATATCATATTAACACCGGTAGCATTACATTTCATTGAAGGGGACACAACCTTGGTTTCTCTAATCCAATTAATTACATTCTAAATCTTAACATTAGTTATTTCTTCAAATCACAATTACACCATACTCTTGTTACAATTAACCGGATAAAATTAAGATTTAAGTCAAGTGATACACTAATCAAGTAGCTTTACACACCTATTCCCTGTGGGATTCGAACCCAACCTTGTTGGGTTATTATATTTGACACCGACCGCCTTACACTATTTATGTGTAATTTGAGCGTATCAGGAGATCCCTTTGTATATTTACTTTTGGGACTACGAGACGGTATCTCGGGAGATCCCCTGTTGAACATTTACTTTTGGGACTACGAGATGGTATCTCGGGAGCGTCCCTGTTGTTTATCCCTATGTGCTGTGTTGTTATCTTTCTATAGTTTCACCTCGTTAAATTTCCAGTCTCTTATTACACTACTATATTTTTCTGTCTTAAATTATTATATTCCAGTAGGGCCCTGACCTGACCTCGTTACGACTTTACCTGGGTTAGGCTTGGCACTTACTGGGTACCGTTGCGGTATACTCATGCTACTCTTCTACACATGTTTTGTGTGCAGATCCATGAACCTCCTACTAGTCCCACTATTAGTTGCGTACTTGCTGCTGCTCCAGCGACTTCAAGGTATATCTGCTAGAGTCCGCAGACCTCAGAGTCCCCCTCTATCCCTTTTATGTTGTTCCTGCTTTATTTCTTCTAGTTACTGATGTATAGAAACAGTTAGACAAATTCTTAGAGCTTGTGAATTATGACTATCGGGTTTTGGGAATATTGCTTATACTCGAGTGCCAGTTTACTTGTACACATCGAGCGGCATTTTATCAGTTTTATGGTTATGAATTGCAGTTAGTTGTTAAATTCTGCTTTTATTTCTGTTATTCCGCAAATTGATAGGCTTACCTAGTCGTAGAGACAAGGTGCCATCACGACGTCTTACGGAGGGAGATTTGGATCGTGACAAGTTGCTATCAGAGCTTTAGGTTCATAGGTGTTATGAGTCACAAGCATGTTTAGTGGAGTCTCGCAGATCGGTACGGAGACGTCTTTGCTTATCTTCGGGAGGCTATGGAACTCTTAGGAAAATTTCACTTCTTTGATTTCTTGTCGTGCGAAATTGTCGACTTCGGAGTTCTAAACTTCTGTCTTCTATTCTCTCAAAGATAGTGAGGACACATAAAGCCGAATTAGATGACCAGGAACCCACGTCCCCTGCTAGAGCCGCGAGAGGTCGAGGACGGGGTAGAGGCTGAGGACGTCCACATGGTGCAGCCAAAGCACTCGCACGAGCTGCTACAGAGGAGCCATCAGTAGCTCCAGTCAAAGCACAGGCACTTGAGAAGCCTATTACTGCACCAGCTCTTCAGGACACCCTTGCACAGTTCCTGAGCATGTTCGGAAATCTAGCTCAGGCAAGGTTGACTCTACTTGCTCCTGCCACATCTCAGGCCGGGGGAAGAGCACAGACTACCGCCGCCCGTACCCCAAAGTAGCGGGTTTAGGTAGATCAGGTTCCAGAGGTCATACCAGTGTAGCCGGTAGCCCCAGTGCGGACCGAGGGTAGGGCAGCAAATTCTGAGGAGGGGCGGCTCAGGCTCGAGAGGTACAAGAAGTATCACCGTCCTACTTTTAGTGGCTTGGCATCAGAGGATGCCCAGGGTTTTCTTGAGGAGTGCCACTGTATACTCGGTACTAGGGGTGTAGCGGAGTCGAGTGGGGTTTCTTTTGCTACATTCTAGCTTAGAGGAGCAGCCTATCAATAGTGGCGTGCTTATGAGTTGGGTAGTTAGACTGATGCAGCTTTACTCACTTGGACTCAGTTCTCGGATATGTTCTTAAGGGAGTATATTCCCCAAAGTCTCAGAGATGCATGGCGCGCAGAGTTTGAGCAGTTGCGCCAGGGAGCTATGACTGTCTCAGAGATGCATGACGCGCAACCTTGGTTGCCGCAGTTCGAGAGAGAGTATGTCGGTTTATCGAGGGGCTCAACCCCAGTATCAGGCTTAGAATGGTCCGGGAGTTGGAGATGGATATTGCATACCAGCAGGTTGTGGGGATTGCTAGGAGATTGGTGGGTATGCTTGCTCATGAGAGAGAGGAGAGGGAGGCCAAGAGGTCTCGAGAGTTCGGCACTTATAATGGTAGTCGTGCCCCAGTAGAAGCTCGTCATGGTAGGGGCTATGTGAGTCGCCCTGTTCATTCAGCACTTCCAGCTACCAGTAGTATTTCAGCTACTCCTAGGCCCCAGGAGCCTTATTATGTATCACAAGTGTCTAGTGCACCTCCTGCACGGGGTGCTTTTAATGGTTAGTCCAGGAGACCTGGTTCGAGCCAGCCACAGCAGCCACACCCTCCGAGAGCTTGTTTTAAGTGTGGCGACACACGCCATATGGTGAGGGATTGCCCCAGACCTAGGAGGGGTGCACCTCCACAGACTTCTCAGGCACCGCGTGCTCCACCGGGTCCCCAAGCTATAATTACAGCACCAGCTACTACTCCACCTGCTCAGCCAGCTCGAGATGGAGGTCGGGCAGGTAGAGGTCGCCCTAGAAGGGGAGGCCAAGCAGATATAATGCTCTTCCTACTTGTACAAAGGCAGTTGCTTCTGACTCTGTCATTACAGGTATTGTTCCTATATGTCATAGAAATGCATTAGTTTTATTTGATACAGGCTTCACTTATTCCTAAGTGTCCTCTTATTTTGCTCTGTATTTGGGAGTATCCCGTGATTCTTTGAGTTCTCCTATTTATGTGTCTACACCCGTGGGAGATTCTATTGCGGTTGACCGTGTGTATCGGTCGTGTTTGGTTGTTCTTAGTGGTTTTGAGACCAGAACTGTTTTATTATTGCTCAATATGGTAGATTTTGATATTATTTTGGGCATGGACTGGTTATCGCCCCCATTATGATATTCTTGATTGTCATGCCAAGACCGTGACGCTGGCTATTCTAGAATTACCACAGTTAGAGTCGATAGGTACTTTAGATTATACTCCCAGTAGAGTTATTTCATTTCTTAAAGCTCAACGAATGGTTGAGAAGGGGTGTGACGTGTATCTAGCTTATGTGAGAGATGTCAGTATTGATACCCCTACGGTAGAGTCTGTTCCAGTAGTGAGGGATTTTGCTGATGTACTTCCAGCTAATCTTCCTGGCATGCCGCCCGACAGAGATATCAACTTTGATATTGATTTGTTGTCGGACACTCAGCCCATCTCTATTCCTCTATATTGTATGGCTTCTCTTGAGTTGAAGGAGTTGAAGGAACAATTACAGGAATTACTTGATAAGGGCTTCATTCTGCCCAGTGTGTCACCTTGGGGTGCCCTAGTCTTGGTTGGGAAGAAGAAGGATGGTTCTATGTGTATGTGCATTGATTATCACCAATTGAACAAAGTTATTGTGAAGAACAAGTATCCATTGCCTCGTATTGATGACCTATTTGATCAGCTATAGGGTCTCCATGCGGACGTTTACCTCTTTCTTCAATCGTAAAAGTTCACTTTTGAAGGGATCATTTACGTTATTGGGACCGGATCTGCTCCCCCAGCCCCATCAAAGCCAACTTCATCCCTCGGGGTGTTATTGTCGGCCCTCGGCATTATTTGATTTGCGGGAGCACCGAGGGGAACCGGCTCTCATCTATTCGCATTATTCGAGGCCCCCGACAATGCCTGCTTCAACTCTGTCATAATCTTATCCTGTCGCATAAGGTGGCTTAGAATAATCGCTTGTTGCTCTTGTAGGACCCTTACCGCATCAACAATATGCTCCTCTTTAGAGTCATCGGGAGTTGCTTCCCGAACATGTCAAGGATATCGCCTGTCATGCACCAATATGGCGTCACTCTCCTCACTGTGGGTGTTACTGATTGAATCCTCGAAATGAGGTTCATCCCCTCGAACCTCGGGATTGTGCCTGTTGTTAACACCATTATCTGCCATTTCTTATAGTTTCTTTTCTAAGACAAAATAATCAAAACACGTTAGTAAAAGAGGCAAGGATCAACTTAATTACACGGCTGTCTAGGCCCCATGATGGGTGCCAAACTGTTTATCCGAAAAATGGTACAGTTGAATTTATACGTGGTTTCTAGACAAGTGAATTAATTTGATCCTGAAATAATGAGATTATTGAAGAAATATAAAACACTTAGCCTTGATTGAAAGACGAAATAACAGAAATAAAGATTTAGGTAATGAAGCCTCCGGGCGCAACAATGGTAAGAACAATAATAAGGATAGAAAATAAGAAGATAAAATTGTATAGAGCTTTCTGTAGATTGTAGTATTAGTTTGCCAGAAAATTCTCTCCTTTACAATGATAACAGGGCTCACTATTTATGGCTAGGTCTAGGGTAAGAGGTCCTAGGACCGTGCCCTTTAATACCAATTATGAGGGCCATTGATGAAAATGTAACGGTGAACATAAATGCCAAATTCCTTGTAACAGGCAACATACTTAATGCTGTGGAATATTCTCTAGTGAATGCTACCGAGCGAAGAGTATTTATAGCATCCTTATGAGCATTATTCTTTCTCGTGACCGACGGGACAATTGCCTTCGATTCTGGTTATCCCCCGTTTTAGGTTCCACGTGTCTCTCTTTTGAGCGGCCACGTAGCATTGCATATTTTAGCCTATACAGATAGTCTTCCTACTTTATGGTGACATTACTTTGTATCGCCGGAAAATTGGTAGAAACACTTTTCTTAGTGGGAAATATTATGATTCTTTCTGACGGCTTCTTACGGTTGATTAGACACACGTCTCTCCGCATTTAATCCCCCCGAAAATGCGTTATCCCACGATTCAACATAACTTGTGCCGGTCGTCGAGGTAATCATGGACATAAATTTAGCCGCCAAAATTTTTCTTTATACGCATCAACCTTCTCCCTTTCTACTTCATAATTTTCCAAAATTTCTAAAATCTTTCTTGCTATTACTCAACCTTTCTGCAACTCTCTTCAAACGAGAAGGCTTTCCCTTTTTTATAATATACAATGGCTTCATCATAAAAAGTTCTTCGAAAAGCAAAAATAAAGCCGAGGATGCTGCTCCTCCAACGGTGGACTCTATCATTCCTAGAAGTCTTGTTACGACAAAAGACTTTGAAGAGAAATTCCCTTGGGCTCTCCCTCGCACGTGGGCTATTGGCAGATACCCTTCTTCCATCCGTCCTTCCAATATTTCTGTTGTGAAGGAAGATTGTTGCTGTTCTAATTTGGATATCCTTGCTCCTGATCTAACGGAGCGAGTTACCCTACCCAAGAAGGGTTTGAAATATTTTTACACATATCCCTTTACTTTGGGTGCGTTATTTTTGGGCGCAGATCTTGACTCCATTATTGCGGAGTTTTGCCTCCGCTATCAAGTATGTTTGGCACAAGTAAGTCCTTCTGTGTGGAGGACGATTACCTGTTTTCGGTGCTTGTACCAAGAAATGGGAGAGGAGCTATCTTTAGCTCATGTGATGAATCTCTATACCCCCAAAATCTTTCACGGGGGAATGATAAACTTTAGTAAACACAACCATATGCTCTATTATCTAGCATGGATGATGACAATGACCGTGGGTGGATAGAACAGTTCGTTGCAGTTTCCACCAACAACATCATTCCGGCAACAACTTAATCCTTTCCGGGATCATAGAACACACTCGTAAGTTCCTTGTTTAATCATATTCCTTTTATCAGGGATTCTTCCATATCCGTATTGATCCTTCATCCTTCGCTTGTTTCAGTAACTCGATGGATTTCACCTATGGTTGAAGGCTTTGACCGGTGGGTCCAGAAAATCTTGGACGTCACTATGCCCGAAACCTGCACGTGGATAGAACTGGCCCTCAAATATGGGGGCCAAAAATCCTGGTAACTTGGACTCACCTTGTTTTATTTTTTCACGTGAGGAAAATTGATTGACCCTTTCTATCTTTTCTTTGGAAACAGATCTATCCCGGGCTTAGTTTTCGTCCTCGAGAGGATGTTTTGGCTGACCCAGCTGATGCGGTGAGGATGCTTCATGAGGCGCTTACTCGAATAGGTGTCTCCAGGCCTGCTTCGTGTACAGATGTTTTGTTACGTAGTCCCCCGATGGAGAACAAGCAAACAAAAAGAAGGCGTTCTTCCATGGTCGGGGAAAGAATAATAGGGTGAAGACTATTTCCCCTGAGTCATCTCCGGAGGTTGTGATGACTAGCCCTCCTCCCGGGCTAGTCATAGACACCGTGATGATTGATGACGATGGAGAAGCTAGTGAAGATGGAGCTTCTCTAAACAGAAGGCAACGATCCTCATCAACTCAATAGAATGCTCAGTCTGTTGAGTTACTTACACCAAGTGAGGATGATGTCTCAGCACTTGGGGGGATTTTTATTTGGTAGAAAATGCCAACTCCCATTTTTGAGCCCCAGTTGTTGTTCCCGGTACTACTGCGTTGAGTACCGGGTCCTTGCCATCTTCGGTTGGCGAGCATCTAATAACTAGTGCTGCATTTGACGCGGTTGCTTCTTGTCCTTCATCACCATCAGCTTCTTCTCCTTCTTCCCCAGTTCTTCAATCAACAACTGCTACATTATCTCCACCGGACGCACCTGACCACAAAGAAGATGTTCCTCTTCCCCAGTTTCCAGTTCATGGAATTTGGGGTAAAATTATGCTGCTCCCTCTGAAGATCCACAAAGGAGGAGGAATGTTACTCTTTCGGTCTCTCCCAGATGCAACTTGCTATCCCAACTGGTGGAACTTGCTAATTACTTGAAGCCTTTGGCTTCACAGAAAGATTGGGAAAATATTCAAGCACTCTCGGGAGAGTGTTTGTTGAACAACGCCATGCACAACACCCGCAACGGTACATTCCTTTCTACCTTTTCTATTTCTTCTATTTTTTCCCAAACATATCCGGGTTTTGCCATTCTTGATTTATAGGCAACTTTCCTGCTTCCGAGGCCCTTCAAAAGTTGATTCGCGAGAGGGAAAAAATTACCTCGTATGGGATTAACTTTTGGTTGAACGGGATCAAGTCGTTATTCGCATTTCAGAATTGGAAACCAAATATGCCGAGGTTGTTTTGTTGGAGGCTCGTTTGCAGTAAAGCAAGCAAGACGTGCAGACCCTTAGCCAATAGATCGCCTCGTTGAGGGTTCAATTTGAAGAAGCTAAGGCTAAATGGGTTGAAGTCCAAAATGTCGTTCTTGCTGTATGTGGTTGCGAGGCTGCCTCTGCTAAAAGATTAATCAACTTAGAGACAATAGAATTTTTAGCTCTAATGTCCGTGATCTTGAAGTTAGCCTCAAGTCTATTAAATATGACCGGGAAAATCTCTCTACCGAGGTGACTCAACTCAAAGAAGAACTTATGCTCCGAGCAGCTTCCCTCGTTGTTGAGAAAACTTACACCACGTACAATATAAGAAGAAAAACCTTGGAGGATTCCAAAGCTGGTACCATTGATTTTGATGCTGAAATTGCTAAGGCCCGTGAACTTGATTTGGCTGCTAAAAATGGACTCCCAGTGGGTCCCTCGGCAGAGCTTGATGCTTCTGATTCTTCTGGTTCCTATTCTGAATTTTCAAGAACTGAAGAGGAACCAGAAGGTGATGATGTTGAAGGCCGAACTGTTGAGGCATCGGCGAGGTCTCCTACTTTGACATAACGGAGGTTGGCCCTTCGATTATATATCGTTCCATTCTCTGCTTTTGGGCTGCCATTCTTAAATACGCCAAGTCCCTGCGCTCATCGAGTAGCTCCAAGTTGACTAACACCGCTTCATCGTTTGACTCTTCATCTGCTTAGAAATATCTCAAGGTGGGTTCCCCTACTTCCACGGGGATTAATGCTTCTGCCCCGTACACAAGGGAAAAAGGAGTTTCTCCTGTAATATATTTGGTCGTTGTTCGGTACGCCCATAAGACTTCGGGCCATTTACCTTTAGCCGCTTCCAACCTTTTCTTGAGGATTTCTATAATCACTTTGTTTGTTGGCTCCGCTTGACCATTTGCGCTCAGATGGTAGGGTGAAGATGTAATCCTCTTTATTTTCAAATCATTGAGGAACTTTGTAATTTTTGCACCAATAAATTGTGGCCCCTTATCGTATGATATCTCTTTCGGTATTCCAAACCTGCAAATTATGTTTTCCTACAACAAATCCACCACTTCGCGCTCCGATCTTATGATAAGGACCTTCTTCCACCCACTTAGAAAAATAGTTAGTTACAAAAGAAATCTACCTTACCGAGAGCCGGCGGCAGTGGTCCAACAATGTCCATACCCCATTTCATGAACGGCCTCGGGGACAGAATGAATGCAATGGTTCTGCCTGTTGATGTACTAGTGGTGCGTAGTGTTGGCACTTGTCGCACTTTTATACGAAGGCTTTAGCGTCTTGCTCCATGTGGGGCTAATAATATCCTGACCTTACCAATTTTAGTACTAAGGAATCTGCGCCTGAATGGTTGCCGCATATCCCTTCGTGGACTTCTCGCATAACATAGTTAGCTTCAGATGCCCCCAAGCACCGGGCTAGCGGGCCTTGGATAGACTTTCTGTATAGTTGGCCTCTTTTGAAGCTATACCGTGCTGCTTTGGTGCGCAATGCCCGGTATGTCTTTGGAGTCTACGGGCAGCTTTCCTTGCTCGAGATAACCGATAATTTCATTCCTCCAGTCCCAAACCAAATTAGCAGTATTTACCTCATAGTAGCTACCCGCATCTAGGGCTAAGTTCATAAGTTGTACTACCATTCCGAACTCCGATCCCTTTATTTCTATTGATTATCCGAGGATAGAAAATCTGTCTGCTTCTGTATTTTCTTCCCTCGTGATATGAGTAATCGACCACTCCCAAAATTGCATTAACAAGCCCTGGACCTTTACCACATATTGTTGCATGCGCTCCTCTTTGGTTTCGATGATCCCGTAGACCTGATTTACCACTAGCTGTGAGTTGCATTTTATTTCAATGACCTTGGAATCAACTCCCCGGGCCAGTTCGATCCTGCAACTAAAGCCTCATACTCTGCTTTATTGTTAGTTAAAGGGATCATTCTAATTGCTTGCCTTAGGGTTTCTCCCAGAGGCGTGATTAATACTATTCCAAGCTCGGTCCCTTTTACGTTAGAAGCTCTATCCGTAAATAAGGTCCAAACCCTCGATGTCGATTCTGACACCATTACTGCCTCTTTAGTTGCTAGAGGCAGCAATCTCGCACTAAAATTGGCCACAAAGTCAGCCAAGAGTTGTGACTTGATCGCAATCCTTGGTTTATATTCTATGTTGAACTCACTCATTTCGACGACCCATTTGGCCAACCGACCTGAGAGTTTGGGTTTGTGGATGATGTTCCGTAGAGGAAAAGTGGTTACCATGGCTATCGGGTGACATTGGAAATAGGGCCTCAGCTTCTGAGCGGTGACTACGAGAACTAAGGCCAGATTCTCCAAATGCGGGCAGCGAGTTTTTACTCCCGTTAACGTAAAATGGGAGATTATGTACCTTTATCCTCACGAACTAAAATTGCACTTACCGCGACTTTCGAGACCGTGAGGTAGACTAACAGTGTTTCACCTTCCTATGGTTTAAAAAGTAGCGGAGGTCTTGAAAAGTACCTTTTTAAATCTCTCAAAGCCTGTTGGCCCTCCGGGGTCCATCTGAAGTTGTTTTCTTTTTTAGCAGTGCGAAGAAATAGTGACATTTTTTTGATGACTGAGAACCTGGTCAATGCTGCCAATCTCCCCGTGAGTCTTTGGACATCCTTTACGCTTGAAAACCGGTCCGGGATGTCTTTGATGGCCTTGATCTTATTGGGGTTTACCTCAATCCCCCTTTGCGATACCAAAAATACAAAGAATTTGCTGGAGCTGACCCCGAACGCGCATTTCTCGGGGTTAAGCTTTATGTTATGCTTCCTCAAGATGTCAAAAGTTTCTTGCAGATCTTAAGATGATCACCTGCATCCAATGACTTAACGAGCATATCTTCTATTTAAACTTTTATAGTTTTTCCTATTTGCTTTTCAAACATCTTGTTTACAAGCCGTTGGTAAGTGGCTCCGGCATTCTTCAACCCGAAGGGCATCACATTATAGCAATATGTGATGAAATTCGTTAATTTGGTTCATCTTAATTTTGTTGTACCCAAAATACGCATCAAGGAAACTCATTAACTCGTGCCCGGCCGTTGCGTCGATCATTTGATCAATGTTTGATAATGGGAACGAGTCTTTCGGGCATGCCTTATTCAAGTCCTTATAATCTACACACATGCAAAATTTGTTGTTCTTCTTAGGAACTACGACTAAATTAGCTAACCAGTCTGGATACTTTACCTCTCGGATTGACCCGATATTGAGTAAGCGAGTTACCTTCTCTTTGACGAATTTATTCCTTACTTCTACAATAAAGCATTTCTTTTGTCTTACTGGAGGTATGTTGGGGTCCATACTTAACTTGTGTACGGCTACTCCGTCTGGATACTTGTCATATCCGCATGCGACCATGGAAAACAATCGGCATTAGATTTAAGAAATTTAATAAAGCCAGACCTGAGTTCGGGGTGTAGTCCTGTCCCCAAGTGGAATTTCCTTTCTAAGAACTCTTCGAACAATGCAACTTGCTCGAGCTCTTGTGCTATGGATTTTGTTGCCTCCGTCTCTTCTGGAACTTGGAAATATCTCGGTACCTGATAAAGTTCTGACGCTTCTTCCCCTGGGCCAACTTCATCCGATTTTGGAGCGGTCATTGGTTCCTGTAGTTGCTATACCACGTGTCCCTTTTCTTTGCTACTGGAGACCGAAATTGTGTTCATCTCCCTTGTCGCAGTTGGTCACCCCTTATATGTTTAACTTCTTCGGTTGTTGGAAACTTCAATAATTGATGATATGTTGATGGTACAACTTTCATCTCGCGCAACTATGGCCTTCTCAGAATAATGTTATAACCCATATAACCATATACCACTTCAAAAAGAGTTGTTTTCATCACTCCTTCGGCGTTTGTGGGTAACAAAATTCCTCCTTGGTTGTCACGCTCGCGAGGTTGAATCCGGCAAGGAGTTTTGTGGCCGGAATAATGCTTCCGGTGAGTTTAGCTTGCTCCAATACTCTCCATTATATGATATTAGCCGAACTTCCTGGATTCACTAGAACACGTTTACTTTTAAAATCTAGTACATTCAAAAGAAATTACCAGTACGTCATTGTGCGGTAGCAGTAGTCCATCTGCGTCCTCCTCCGTGAAAGTGATATCGTCTTCGGTGACTTCCCGGATCATCTTGCTATATGTCATTGACACTTTTGTCTTTTTGCTGCCGAGAAGGTGACCCCGTTGATCTCGTTCCCCCAAAGATCATGTTTATTGTCTGACGCGGGGGATCTTCCCCTGCTATCGAGGGTTCCACGTTGTCCCGGTTACGACTATAATTGTTCTTAGCGCGGTCACTCAAGAATTCTCTAAGATGACCATTCTTTAACAACGTCGCCACTTCTTCCCGGAGATGTCGGCATCCCCCAGTTCGGTGTCCAATTGTCCCATGGTATTCTCAACATAAGTTGGGATCCCTCTTGCCGGGATCGGATCTCATCTGCTTCAGAAACTGTTCTTCTTTGATGTTTCTCATAGAGGATACCAATTCTACTACGCTGACATTGAAATTGTATTATGATAGCATGGGGTAAGAAGGTTCCCGCGTACCTGGCGCTTCCTTGTCCTACAATGATCTATTGTTCCGACAGCGATAAGACCTTATGTCGGTAGTGAATCTATCTGCTAACCGTAAACCTCTGTTGCGGCTTTTTATACGTTTGTAGGGCAAAAATCGGCCCCTCGAAGACCGTTTATCCGTGTCGAAGTTGTCTTTTTGATTTTTCTTTATTCTTCTCCCGTCCCTTCGCCGACGGCGGAAAACCCCTGATTATGTTTGATCCTTATTTTTGACTCATACCGATTGTGTACATCCGCCCAAGTAGTTTCTTGGAACTCAAGAAAACTTTCCTTCAGTTTTTGGGAAGTGTTTGAACTTCTCAGATTCAGTCCCTTGGTGAATGCTTCAGCCGCCCATCCATCGGGAACAACTGGGATCAACATCCTCTTCTTTTGGAATCGTGTAACAAATTC
Organism: Nicotiana attenuata; assembly: GCF_001879085.1. NCBI lineage: Eukaryota > Viridiplantae > Streptophyta > Magnoliopsida > Solanales > Solanaceae > Nicotiana > Nicotiana attenuata. Next base: position 47,805,150 of record NC_031993.1, read on the forward strand.
TTGTAGCAACTCGGATTCGCCTTGTGAAATTCTAAATATGTTAGCCTTTCGGGCCTGCACCTTTCTGGCCCCGGCATGAGCCTTGATAAAAAAATCCGCGAGCATCTCAAAGGGATCTATGGAATGCTCGGGTGACAATGAATACCACGTCAAGGCTCCCCTCGTTAGAGTCTCTCCAAATTTTTCCAGCAAAATAGATTCAATCTCGTGGGGAGCTAGATCATTTTCCTTTATCACCGTCGTATAGGTGGTTATATGCTCCTGAGGGTCTGAAGTTCCATCATACTTTGATACGTCGGGAATTTTAAACCGCTTTAGGATTAACTCTAGTGCCACGTTCAGTTTGTATGGCAACTGAGTATGCTTCTTTGAGTCAGGTTCTTTACGCACTAGTGGTGCATCTGGGATTCGGTCCATGCGGGCATTTACCTCTTTCATAAACTGTAAAAGATAACTTTTGAAGGGATCGATTTTCGTTATTGGGACCGAATCTTGTCCCCCAGCCCATCAGAGCCAACTTAGCCCCTCGGGGTGTCTTTGTCGACCCTCTGTGTTATTTGATTCGCGGGAGCGCCGAGAGGAACCGGCTCTCATCTATTCGCATTATTCGAAGCCCCTGATAACGCCTGCTTCAACTCCGTCATAACCTTATCCTGCCGCGTAAGGTGGCCTAGAATAATCACTTGTTGCTCTTGTAAGACCCTTACCGCATCAACAACATGCTCCTCTTTAGAGTCATCGGGATTTGCTTCTCGAACATGTCGAGGATATTGCCTGTCATGCACCAGTGTGGCGTCATTCTCCTCGTTGTGGGTGTCACTGATTGAATCCTCGAAATAAGGTTGATCCCCTCGAACCTCGGGATTGTCCTTGTTGTTAACACTGTTATCTGCCATTTCTTATGATTCTTTTTCTAAGAAAAAATAATCAAAACACGTTAATAAAAGAGGATAGGATCAACTTAATTACACGGCTATCTAGGCCCCGCGGTGGGCGCCAAATTATTTACCCAAAAAATGGTACAGTTGAATTTATACGTAGTTTCTAGACAAGTGAATTAATTTGATCCTGAAAAAATAAGTTGATTGAAGAAATATAAAACACTTAGCCTTGATAGAAAGACGAAATAACATAAATAAAGATTCAGGTAATGAAGCATCCGGGCGCTACAGTGATAAGAACAATAATAAGGATAGAAAATAAGAAGATAAAATTGTATAGAGCTTTCTATAGATTGTTGTATTAGTTTGCCAGAAAATTCTCTCCTTTACAATGCTAACAAGGCTCACTACTTATAGCTAGGTCTAGGGTAAGAGGTACTAGGACTGTGCTCTTTAATGCTAATTATTAGGGCCATTGATTAAAATGTCACGGTGAACATAAATTCCAAATTCCTTGTAACAGGCAACATACTTAATGTTGTAGAATATTCTCCACTGCTACCGAGCGAAAAGTATTTGTTGCATTCTTATGAGCGTTATTTTTTCTGGTGACAGACGGGACAATTTGCCTTCACTTCTGGTTATCCCCCGTCTTAGGTTCCACGTGTCTCTCTTTTGAGCAGTGGGTGGTGTGCCGGGAAAGGGAGGTTAGGGTATGGGTAGGGGGTGGGGTAGGGGTAGGGGTGGGGGAGGGCGGTTAAGTAACAGATAAAAAAGGTTGTATCTTTTTTCTTTTTTAATTTTTTTAAAGTTAAAGGAGCTGTATCTGTTTTTGCATCTTACCTCTTTAACTTGGGAAGTAAGAATTCAAAACACACAGGTCTTTGGAGCATAGTCTCATGATCCGCCATATCATTATGCCACGTAGGTGTTACTTGATATATATTTTTAACATATGAAAAGCTTATATAGGAAAGAGGCTAACACTTGTAGGAAGGTTCTAGAAAAATATAGAGGTTTCCTTAGGAACACCCTAGAACGTTATGAATTTGCTAAGAAAGTCTTTGGAAACGTCACGACCCAGAATTCCCACCTTGGGGATCGTGATGGCACCTAATATTTCGCTTACTAGGCAAGCCAACGGTAAAATAAATCAAAGCCATTTTTAAATAATTCAAACTTAACTAATGTTAATTTAAAATAAAAAATATAATGCGAAAAAGTCAACATAGCTGAATAACTAAATGCAATCCCGAATCTAGTGTCACAAGTGCACGGCTACTAGAATAATACACATAAAGGTCTGAATGAAAGTAAAACTGTCTGAAAGAAAATATACAGCCAAAATAAAGTAGAAGGGGACTTTAGAGCTGCGGATGCCGTACAACCATACCTCAAGTCTCCTCTTGGGTAGCTGAATCCGAGCAGGTCTATGGTACGCCGTTGGGACTGACTCTAAAATCGTCACAAGAAGTGCAAATTGTAGTATGAGTACAACCGACCCCATGTACTCTGTAATTGTCGAGCCTAACCTCAACTAAGTAGTGACGAGGCTAAAGCGGGTCACTCACATTAACATGTATGCAGTATATAAAAATAATAATAGAAGAGGAACATATGAAAAAGTAAAGTAGTCATCTCCTGAAAATAACTCAATCCTCGAAATCCAGTAAACACACAAATACCAAGTACTCAGAGTCTCGAACGAAAATACCAAAGCCAATACAATTCAACAAGGGATATAAAACATATAAATTGTTGGGCGTGCAACTCGATCCTACCGAATTAATATAAATGCACCCTTATTCCACCATGTATATATATTATTAATAATAAGTAAATGTATGTTGCAGCGTGCAACCCGATCCGACCGTATCAATATAAATTCTCTCTTATTTCACCTGTTGTGGCGTGCAACCCGATCCATAATTAAATCAACAAGTGCAATCAATTTAACAACTCAAATTACCAAAATTTCTATGATTATGCTGTGCAACAAGACAAGTCATATATATGGAAGTTAAAGGGTGCAAGTAAGACAATTAAGGCAATTATCAATTAAGCATAGAAACATGGAAGAAATTTATATTTTAAAATACGAGAATAATAAATGGCAAGTAACAAGTTGAGGCATATGAAACAGTTAAAACACGTAACAATCAAGACATGAAATAATATAAATATTGAAATACGGGTAGACATGGAAACACGTAATCGACGGCGTATATACTCTCGTCACCTCGTATTTACGCCGCTACATATGAAATTCACATAGCACATAATTCAAGGGTCCTTATTCCCTCAAGTCAAGGTTAGACCCAACACTTACCTCACCTCGCAACCAACTCAAGATTCCAATAAGCCCTTGCCTCGTGAATTGGTGTTTGAATGCCTCGAATCTAGTCACAAATAATTCAATATACTCAACTCAAGCTATAAGAATCAATTCCATATGAAAATGCTATATTTCCAAATTAAAATCCAAAAAGTCAACTCAAAAGTCAACATGGGGGCCACGTCTCAGAACCCAACAAAACTCACTAAATTCGAACATCCATTCCGATACGAGTTCAACCAAATAAAAATTAGTTAAATCCGATCACAACTCGACCTTCAAATCCTCAAATTATAGTTTATGAAGTTTCTACAATTTTTCCCAAATTTCTATCTCAAAATACTAATTAAATGATAAAAACAATGATATATTCATGTATATTAACTAAATCTGAGTTAGAATCACTTACCCCGATGAATTTCTTGAAAAATCCACAAAACATCGCCACAAATCGAGCTCCCAAATAATAATCTAACCCTCGTTTATAAAGTACAAATTCTAATCTCCCATTGTGCTGACCGCACATTTTTTTGTGCGGTCCGCACATTCCAGGTTCCGCGGACGCAATCCAAATTGTGCGGTCTGCACTATCATACTTCAGTAAATTGACCATAACTTTCTGTACAAATATCCAAATGATGAATGATTTAACTTTCTGGAAACTAGATTCAAAGAGTTGCACCTTTTATTTTTGGATCATCTCCAAATTCCTTATAGATTAAAAGATATAAGCTTCCAAAGTCAGATCATCAAACTTGCAGATTCTCCTTTCTAGGACCGCAAGAAGATTTCTGCCGTACGAACATGAGGCTTTGCCTCAACACTCCAAAATGTGCCCTCCGCACTTCAACTGTTCCAGAACATCATCAGAGTGCTGAGATGCCCAAACTCGTTCAAAACTCACCCTGAAACTCACTCGAGCCACTCGGGACCCTGTTCAAATATTCCAACCAGTCCGTAACATAACGCAGACTTACTCGAAGTCTCAAATAACATCAAACAATTTCAGAACTACAAATCGCACCTCGATTCGAAGTTAATGAATTTATGCAATTTTCAATTCTATGACTCACGCCAAAACACGTCAAGTAAATCCGGAATGACCTCAAATTTTGCATGTAAGTCCCGAATGACATAACAGAGCTATTCCAACTCTTGGAATCGAAATCCGAGTCCGATATTAACAAAATCAATTTGCGGTCAAACTTGGGAACTTTTTAAACCTTTAAATTTCTATTTTTTAACAAATGGCGATAATTCAAGCTAGGGGCCTCCAAATCCGATTCCAGGCATACGCCCAAGTCCCAAATCACGATACAGATCCAACGGGACCGTCAGAACACTAATCCGGGTCCGTTTGCTCAAAACGTTGACCGAAGTCAACTTAAATGAGTTTTAAAGCATAATTTCACATTTTTATTAATTTTTCACAAAAAAAGCATTCTGGATTAAGACACGGACTGCGCACTCAAATTCACAAATGCTAAATAGAGCTATTCGAGGTCTCAGAATACAGAAATGAAAGTCAAAATTAAAGATGACCTATCGGGTCATCACAGGAAGATACTAACGATGTAGAAAATTCTAGAGAAGGGACTTACTTGTAAATAATAAGGGTCTTGTGTAATAATTATTATTTACTCACTAGCCCCTAGGTGACTAGTATATAAAGGGAGAAATTCATCTGTAACTCACCAAGCAAAACAATCAAGTTCTCACTAATACAAAAGCTTCCTTTGGAAATTCTCTAGTGTTCTAACTTTCCCTTAGCGATCTTTAGTGCAGTATGCCTGACTTGGCACAGCAAGAACGTGAGCAAGTTCGGCAATATCATGAGCGAGGCTTCAAGTGCCACACGTGTACTTCGTTAACAACTAAGGACGTGACAACGTGGTATCAGAGCAAAGGTTATGAGTAAAAAAATATTATAAAGAATACAAGAGATTGCTAGAAGGAAACTTTGTAAGGAACCATGGTCGGGATCACCAAGGGCTTGGTATTTGCAAAAGGGACAAATGTGAAGGTCCCTAAGCAAAAGGAGTATGGCGGTCTATGGGACGTACGCGAGGGGGACGACATACTTTGGAGGATGGACAAGTACTTTGAGGTAGTCAAGGAGGATGACGAAGTTGTTAAGGTACGTAATGCCTCAATGTACTTGACCGAGGTTTTCGTGTTATAGTAGCGTCAAAAGTGTGGTAATATGGAGAAGGGGCTATGCAAAATTGAGACATGGGAGCAGTTCAAGAAGGAGTTGAAGAAGCAATTTTACCCGGTAAATATGGTGTATGAAGCTAGGTGGAAGCTAAGGGAGCTCCGATAGACGGCCACAATTCAGGAGTACGTGCGCAAGTTCACTACCTTAATACTGCAAATCCCGTCGTTGTCCATGGAAGATTCCATCTTCTACTTCATGTATGGGTTGCGAAATTGGGCAAAGCATGAGTTAAGAAGACATTAAGTAGCCAACGTGGACGAGGCCATACTGGTAGCCGAGTCACTCGTTGACTTCAAGCTGGAGCCTGCCAAGTCCAAATAAGGAAACGCCGAGAGAGGTGAGGGTGATAATGACAAGGACAACAGGAAAGATATAGCTAATATATACAAGGGCAATGGCAAGGGGCCATCCCATGATGGACAAGGGTCCAAGGGAAACGGAAAGTGGTCAGAAAAAGGGTAGCGAGTACATGTCTAAGGGAGGGTGCTACTTCTATAAAGGATCACATCGGGCAAGTGATTTCCCAGAGTTAGGGAAGCTTGCAGCAATGATCGGGAACTTTGGTCAAGCACATAAGGGTGACATAGGAGAAACCGCCTGCATTAGCGGATGCGCTTGGAATCTAAGCCAAAAGTAGGGATTCAAAGCCTATCTTGGTGGCATCCGAATGAAGCATGGTGGAAGCAAGAAAAGTTGGGCGGCCATAGTTGAAGAGGATGGCGAGTTACAAAGTGATGGCATGCTATCGGACTTAGACGATGCACCAAGCAAAGGGGTCAAGTTTGCTAGTAAGGCTGGGACCACGGAGGGCAGCCAAATAGGGAGTGAATCACAGACCCGATGCTTGAGAAGCTTCTAGACTTGGTTGAGTCATGGGGAGATTCAGGCCAAGAGCAAGGAGAGCCATCCGATGGGCGGAGGATCGAGGCCATCACTGCTAGCCGTTGAAAGTACAAACGGAGAAAGAAGAAAGGTGACCAGTACCTTGTGACATGGGAAGGCAAACCGCTCCATAGGGCATCATGACTAATGGACAAAGATCTCCGGCGAAGCCAAGGCAGGTGCGCAAGTACGTGTCGATGCTTTGTGCCGAGGGCGGCACAAAATTGGGTAGGGGAGAGTGTCATGACCCACCCATCATCATGCCACGTAGGTGTCACTTAACATATATTTTTGACACATGGAAAGCTTACATAGGAAAGAGGCTAACACTGGTAGGAAGGTTCTAGAAAAATATAGAGGTTTCATTAGGAAGACCCTAAAACCTTATGGATTTGCTAATAAACTCCTTGGAAGATTCTAACTATGTAGAAAATTCTTCAGAAGAGACTTACTTGTAAATAATAAAGGTCTTGTGTAATAATTATTATTTACTCACTAGCCCATAGGAGAATAGTATATAAAAAGGGCAATTCATTTATAACTCACCAAACAAAAACAATCAAGTTCTCTCTAATACAAAAGCTTTCTTTGGCAATTATCCTGTGTTCTAACATTCCCTTAGCGATCTTTCGTGTAGTAAGGCTGACTTGGCATAGCAAGAACGTGAGTAAGTTGTGCAAGATCGTGAGCAAGTTCTCAAGTGTCGCACGTGTACTTAGTTAACGACTAAGGACGTAACAATGGTCTATCAATATTGTGGATGTTGGATGTATTTCAATGGTGCTTTCATTGAGAGGAGGAGAGCTATTGAGATGGAAAGAGCTATTAGGCCGAAAAGATGTCAGAGGATCGAAAGGCCTTCAAAAAGATTAAGGGAAAATGACACTGTATATCCGCTCTCAAAATAATCCCGAAAAATATTTCTTTTTTATATATATACACATATTTGTATGTTATATAAAAAAAATATACAAATTTTACATACTTTTGCAGCTAACGAATATAAATAATTTCTATTAAAAGTGATAAGAAACCAATTGTAGCTTATTCATATCAAGCGTGTGTTGTTAACTTGGAAATTAAAAGAGTATCAGCAACATGTTAATTAGCACAAGTTTAGCTACATTTGGTAGTGTAATATTCATTGCAATATCAGTTAATATAACTTAGTTAATTTAAAGAAATTATTAACTTTAAACTGACAAATGATTAATGTATAAACAAGCCGCCCTATGTTAAATGGTTCAATTTCAGTATATCGTTGGTTTGTTTGCCAAATACGAACTGCTTTATAGTCATGATTGTTCGGCATTTTGTCCGGCAGAAACAGCCAAGTAAAATTATAAAATACTCTTCAATTTAATTGTAAAGTAGTGACTTGAAGATAGGATATATATCTGCTGTTGAATTTTTATGTGTCTTGTTTGATTCAATAAGTGGCACGATCAAAAAGTGTTTTGCTTTGTAAGTGGTACAATCTGGATAATTAAATGGGAGTTTTACAAAAAAACTAAACTAATAATCCTTGCCTACTTATTAATTTTTTTACCCGCTAAATTAATTACTTTTCCTATCCATTACAGCTTTTGTGGGTAACTGTTTCTTCTTTCTTTTTTTGTTTTTCTAATTTTCTTTTTTATTTCTCTGCTTTTTTTCTTCTTTTCTTTTCTTTTTTTCTTTTTTTTGTTCTCATTTTTTTTCCTGTTCATATATATTTTTTCCAGAATCATATTATTTTTATTTTCTTTATTTACCATAATCTGGTTTTATACTCAATTTGGCTTGTCTCTTTTCATTTTTTTATTTTTATTTTTCTGTCTTTTTGTTTATTTTTTTTAATTTCGTGTTCCCTTTCTAATTTCATTGAACTTTTTATAATGTTTTGTTCCTATATTACTATTTTATATCTTTCGACAACTACTTCTTATACAATGAATAATATTTTCACGGCACAAGAGTTGGTTGCTTAAGTGGTGAACACCCCTTATTTCCAACCAATAGGTTGTGAGTTCGAGTCACCCCAAGAGCAAGGTGGGAAGCTCTTGGAGGGAGGGAATAAACAAGAAAAGAATATTATTTTCATGGAACTCCATCAAAAAATTATTTATTTGCAAGGACCTAGTTGGAAAAAAAAATAAAAAAAACTCATTTATTACGGTATACTGTTATATTATATTGTATACCATAACAGTATAATGTTATTATAACCATGACTGTAGCTAGGGGTGTTCATAAAAATCCAAAAAACCGAATCAACCGAAAAAACCGAAAAACAGACAAAACCCGACATAAACCGAATCGAGAAAAAACCGACTTAATTGGTTTGGTTTGGTTCTAATATTTGAAAAACCGACTTACTTGGTTTGGTTTCTTTTTAGGAAAAAATCGACCCAAACCGAACCATGAACACCCCTAACTGTAGCTTTGCACAATAACACCTAGATCATTCAACAAATCGCAGTCGAAGTATACTATTATGGTATATTGTATACTATTACAGCATACTGTTACAGTACATTGCATATTATTATAGTATACCGTAACAATATTGTATACTAAAATAGTATACTGTTGCAGTATAACTATATACTCCTATAGTATATTTTATACTGTAGCAGTATACTATTAGGTAACTGTGTTCTTCTTCGATTATTATAATATAACATTGCAGTATATTGTAAACTATAATGGTATACTGTTGCAGTATAGCTATATACTCCTACAGCATATTGTATACCATAGCGGTATACTGTTGGGTAGCTATGTTCTTCTTCGATTTTCAGCTAAAAATTTCGATCTCAATCACCTTAAATCAGCTCCAAATACTATCAAATTTCAGTATGAACTTTCAGAAGGTACTATAAGAAATATTTAATAGCACCCATTTTTAATCAAACTAGAAATCTTCAAAATAAAAATTTTAAATTCAAGAGCTTCAAGCCCAACAATGGTGAATATTCAAATATACATAAAAATTCAGATCCGGGAAGCTTACTTGAAGGTACTATAATCAATATTTATAGCACTCACATCGAATCAAACAATAAATATTTAAAATAAAATTTTAAATTCAGGAGCTTCAAGCTCATCAATAGTGGATCTTCATAAACACACAAAAATCAGAGCTGAGAAACTTAATATATTACCGCAACAACAAATGGGTTCAGAAATACAAAAAAATACAAAAAAAGTATTAATATAGAAAGAGGATTTTGGAGTGAAACTCATGTACAGTAATATATAAATTTTGTCTTCTAAAAATTATATAGAAAATTCAACAAAAAAACAGGGTAAATGCATTGGTTTGTTTTGGATTCTCATCATCCACTAAAAAGACTAAGTAGTGGGTATTTTTTGAAAGGGGAAAGGAATATTTGGGGTGTGGGACTCTGCTTGTTTAGAAAAATTAAAAAGGGAAAGGGAATTGGGTAGGCGGGTAAATAGTTTAGATCGTATAGGTTGGAAAAGTAAATCCTTTGGGCTTGAGTATTAAAGGGTAAATAGTTTGGACTTAATGGGTATAAAGTGAGACTTTTCTTAATTAAATTCGTGAAAGAATTGTCCATAGTTTCAAATTCGCACAACATATGCAAGTCGAAGTCAATCACACGTGCACGCATGCCAATAATTATTTCATGGGCTAGCTTTATAGTCTTATTCTCTCATGGGCCGTTTGGTTTCCAGGATGAGATAGACAAGGATATTTGATGCGTTGGAATATCTCATGAGATCTATTCCACCTTCTATATGGATGTGACGGCCCGATAGGTCGTTTTGAGCACTAGCTCCTTTTTTTATGTTCCGAGACCTCCCATAGTTTTATTTGATGATATATGACTTGTGTTTGAGGTCCGTGCTATTTTTCGAAAAGCTTATATGTGAGATATTAAAGAAAATATAATTTTTGGCTTTTAAAATAACTAAGTTGACCACGGTCAACATTCTTGGTAAACGACCCCGGATCGGTGTTTTGCCGATTCGGGTAGGTTCGTATGATGTTTTTGGATTTGTACACATGTTTGAATGGGGATCCGGGTGACCCGAGGGCGTCTCGGCGCGTTACGTGAAAATTGGCAAAAGTTGAGTTTCAAGTTAAAAATCTTGAGTTTTGACGATCATTCTTGATATTTGATGTTATATCGATGATTTGAGCTAGCGAGCGAGTTTGTATGATGTTATTACACTTGTGTGAATGTTCGAATTGGAGGGGCTTGAGTAAGTTTCAGATTGATTTCGGATCATTTTTAGCCTTGAAGAGTTAGCTGGTATTCTGGTGTATATTAGTGCTTCGCGATTGCGAAGCCTCTACCGTGATCGCGAAGGGGAAACATGGGACTGGGGCAGGTACATTACGAGAACGTGAAGGCATGGTGGGACTCGCCTTCGCGACCGCAACATTCCTCACTCGAATGCGTAGGCTTGACATCTTTGGGGATGGAAAATAAGGTCTTCATCGCGAACGCGACCTCGTGAATGCGAATGCGGAGGCTGGGCTGGGGGTGATGCCTTCGTGAACGCGGTGCGGACCTCACTGACGCGGCAGGTGCTCCGCGAACACGAAGAGCACCTGATGCCCAGTTATATTAAAAGTTGAAAATCGGGATTAGACCATCTTTCACCATTTTTTAGACCTAGATCACGGATTTGAGAGATTTTTGAAGAGATTTTTATCCCAACTTCCTTGGTTAGTGCTTTTCATCTAGTTTTGATGCAATTCCATAAACACCAATAGATCTTTATCCTTAAATCTAGTAGTTTAAAGGAAGGAATTAGGAATTTTGGGTGGAATTTAAGAATTTTACAAAACTGAGATTTAGACCTCAAATTGAGGTCGGATTTCAAAATAAATCTCATCTCCGGGCTCGAGGGTAAATGGCTAATCGGGATTTGGTCCGAATATTGGATTTTAACCATTTGGACCGGGGTGACCTTTTTGTGTGTAAGTCTGCATTCAAATTATTCATTTGATCCTCAAAGGTAGACTCGCACTCGGCAGCATCGAGTACAACATCATGAAGCTCGACCCACTTAACCTTAGCCTCTTGAAGATTTTCGTGTAGTTGAGTGTTGTGGGCCATTTTATCTTGCTCGCTCTGCTGCACCAAGCCTCAAGCTCGCTCAACTCAGCAGCTTTTGCCTCCAACATCGGGAGGCGCATAGCAATCCAGTTCTTTTAGGCCAAAAGTTGATCCCGCTCGGAAGCAAGTCCTTGCTTATCAAAGATCAACCTTTGCAGGCCTTCAGAAGCAAGAAAGTTGGCATGTGAAAAGGAATATTAAAGTCAGGATTTCCATTACAGCATGTAAGTAGAAAAGAAGGTATGAGGAAATTAGTACGGTACATACGTCGCACTATGCACGGTGTTGTTCATTAGACACTGCCCAGAAAGAGAGCGCATTTTCATCCAATCTTTTTTCCGAAGCCAACGACTTCAGATAATTCGCAAGCTCCACTAGCTTAGATAAAAGATGACACTCTTTAGAAACCGAAAGAATGGCACTTCTCCTCTCTCGAGGATAAGGGGAAGGGGTTGAATAATTGTGCCCCAAATTCACGTGGTCGGGTGACCAAGGAGGAGAAGCACCTCTCTCTTGCTCAGATGGCGGCGGTGGAGGAGATGTAGTTGTTGCCGGTGGCGAAAGAGCAGCTGGTGGCTATGGGCGTGAACCCATCGGTGTGGAAGGTGAAACAGAGGTGGTAGAAGAAGTGTTGATTGTTGTTGGAGCAGTGGTCGGAGGCAGAAGAGGACCTGGGTCTGAACTCCCTGGACCGGAGGCAACAAAGGGGGGCGGGAAACGAGAATCAGCGTTCTCGATCAAGCACATCTCACCCCAAAGCGCATCAACTGCATCCGACGTTGGGTTTTGAAGCTCTCCCGGCGGAGCATTCGGTTGAGCTGGTAAAGATCTTTTTCTCCTTTGAAGGGGAGCCTCTTTACTGCTGACTTTCCCTTCATCAATGAGGACCACTATGGTCGGCTCGGATGACATTTTCTTTATTTTCTTCTCCCGAGTCCTAGCCGAGAAGGGGCATTTTCTCTTAGGTTTTTTGTCCTTAGGATGGAGACTTCGAGAGGAGGCACTCTCACCGGAAGCACATCCACGAGCTCTGCTTCGGGTAAGGGCACCCTGCAGCACCTTTATAGCCTCCTCAGGGTCCTCTAAAATGTCGATTTTGGGGCAGACGACAGAGCCCCTCGAAAGTCCTGAATCAAGCAAAAAGCGGAGTAAGCAACTTTTTCATGAGATTACTTATGTTCGTACAAAGATAAAAGGATGAAAAGAATTGGTTTACCATGGTTTTTGGCATTTGGCCCATATTTAGGAGACATCTCTTTCCATCGGTGAGATTTTGGAGTCGTGATGTCCGGAATTTTCTGAACCCATTGGTCTAAGCCCTAAACAAGTGGCGATTTCCATTGGGTAGCTGAAACAAAAGAAACCAGAGAACTAGTAACAATAGGAGGAAGTATTTTCAAAAAGGAAATAAGTGAATAACCAAAAACTTATGAAAGCGACTCTACGACTCGGAAAAAGTTGGAGTTGTGGCTGGGATGATATCTCTGGTAGTGATAATGATGAATCATTCCATCCACCCATGATTGTTGTCATCATCTACGCTGATGAGAAGAGCATGGTGACCGCGCTTGCTGAGGTTTATTGCTCTCTCACGGAAAATTTTGGGGGAGTAAAGGTTCATCATATGCGCATGCAAGGGTTAGGGTTTGCCCGATCGTCGTGCACAGTTGGTGAATGCAGGCCACCATCCACTATATAGATGGGCCTACTTGTGCTAAGAAGACCTGATACCGGTGGCAGAACTCCAAAATTATCGGGTCGAGCCCTTCACTAGACCCTATAGTAAATGGACCCAAGGTAAAAGGATACGTATAAACATACATAAACCCCTCCTTACAAAAGGTAGCATGTTCTATCATATCCGGGGAAAGAATTTCAAGATTGGGACAATTGCAGTCCTCCTTCACAGTGCGTTACTGAAAGGACGAATGGATGAGGTATACCTACTAACTGGACAAGTCCGGGAAGATGCAGAAGGAGCCTTTTCTTGAAAATCGTTCGCAATACTGAGATGTTATGGTATTATGGTGCTAATAGTGAGAGGTTCCGAATTAACTTCGACCTCCTTGTCTTTGGGCCTCCACCGTAGAGAAGATCACTGTTCTCGAAAAAAGCAGTGACAGAAGCCATGGTGATTAAAAGTCAGTAAATCTTTTGCTGAGAAAATTGAAGAAGATGGAAAATTTTCTAGCCAGGTGCAAGGAGAGAGAAAGGCTTTTGAAAGTTGTAGAAGTGAAGAAGTGAAAATGCCGAGTAGCAAGGAAGTTATAGACAACAAAAATTATGGTTATGATTACCTCAAAAACCGGAAAAAATATTTACTGAATCATGGGGCAACACATGTTCGGGATATTAAACGCGAGAAGACGTGCGTGTTGTCAAGCGTCAGAGACTATTCAGGAACTTCCCCGCCAAGAAAGGAATCTTAATCAATTTCCCGGTAACACTAAGAAATATTACCGGAAAGTAGGGGGACCATCTGTATAGCAAAATTAGTTTATACAAATGGTCGAATAGTAACATGACACGTGGAACAAAAGACAGGGGCATGTCAGAGAACAATCAATACCTGACACAACGAATGTAATCGATATCGGGTAAATCCCGAAGGGGGTGTAGGAGAAGGTCAAGGGTTTGTCATTGAATATCATTCAATGAGGAAATATTCTCTAACATTAAATGAGCGACCGGTGCAGAGTATATTTGCATTCATGGTCTGTCGTTACGTGTCATCAATGTCTCTTTTATTATCATTTAAGAGGAGCTTGATCCTAGGATCTTGTTTTCCTAGGTAAAGCTATAAATAGCAGGCTCAACATCCATTGTAGAGACACAAAATCTTCTGCATACAAAAGCTTTATTTATTACTTTCTCTCAATTAAACAACTCTATTTACACTTTGTCGTTACTTTCACTTTTGTCCTCGGAGGAATTGCGTTCAGAGCCAGGCTTGTCATATTCTACAATTTCAATTTTGAATCTCAATTTTAATCTTATGTCTTTATTGTTTTTGGATCAAATCAATTCTCTTATCTATAAACCACGTAACAAATTTAACTGTACCGTTTTACGGATAAACACACGTAAGGCTCCATATTGGCACTGAATAGACTTGACGCAATATTATAAGTGGCTTATGGGTGGGGAGAGAGTGAGCCGCCGTCATGGACTAGTTGAGAGAAAAAAACACAGAGCGACATAATATGAGGAGATAAAACAATCAGAGAAACTGGTGGAGTATCTGAGCATTAAACCCAAAATTTATGGAAATGGATGGAGTAATCCAAGACATTATGAACCCCGTTCGAAAATCCTTGCATCATCCGTTGGGAAAGAACTTAAGCATCCAACGTAAAATTCTAAAGCAATGGATGGAGTAGTCCAGGACATTATATACCCATTATTTGGAAATCCATACATAATCGCATGAGAAATAAATGTATTCATCTTTTATCACCCTCGATCTCGTGCACCTATTGTAGAGAAGAGATACAAGAAAACAGCATATTACATGGGAATTGTTTGGATTATACAGAAAAATTAACAAGTATCTAAGTTTCCTGAGAATTTTCTTTCCAACAAAGATACTTTAGAAAAAATTTCGTGGATAATTATTACTTGTGGATTTTAACCGGAATGTAACTTTGCGATTTTAGATTCGCATGTAAGTTGTTGTGACTAATAGGAATTTTCCACTGCAAAAAAAAAAAAAAAAAAAAACCCTGAAATTAGCTACGAACGTCGTCGCTAATCTGTCGCTAAAACGCTCGTAGCTAGCATAATTTTCTGATAATCCATTGCTAAATGATATTAGCAACAGAATTTTCTGTTTAGCTATAGAATTTGTCCGTCGCTAAAACCTAATTTTTTGATAGTGTTCGTTGGGATTTCATGCGTAAAAATTCACATGTAATTCTCGATGAAATATCCAAGTAAATTTGCAGGAAATTTTAGGCAAATTTTGTGGCAAACAAAATTGTACCTAAGGATTTTTATGAAATAATTCCGCAAGAAAATCTCTGCTAAATTCCCAAGTAAATCCGCAATAATACATTTGCATAGGAAATTTTCATGAAAACTTCGAAAATCCCCATAAAAAGTAGGGATAAGTTATGTATGCACTACCCTTCACAAAAGACATAAGTACTGCGTACACATTAGTCTCCCCGGATCTTACTGGGATTTCACTAGGTATTGTTATTGTTATTGTTCGAAAATCTCCATAAAAATTTCCAAGTAATAATTGTAGGCAAACCTCCAAGTAAATCTCACGATTAATCCCAAAAACAAATTTCTAGCTAATTTTTCTGCAAGAAAAATCCATTATAATATTTATAGACTGTAGGCAATTTTCCATGTAATTTATATTTTTAGGTCCACAGACTTTATGCGATTCAAGGCTCTCATCATGTAAATCCGCGAGTAATTAAAACTAAGATCATCATGACCCTTCGTCATCTTTAAAATATAGGATTTGTTTTCAGATTATTTTGTTTTGTTTTTTTGCCTTGACATGTTTTTTTCAAAAGTAAAAACGCCCAAAGCACAACATAAATCTCTCTATCTAATTAACTTAATTCTCCCAAAAACACCAATTCCAAATACCCACAAAATAACAAAAAAATTTAAACTGATTAATTAGTCCAAATAGCACTATAGATAGTACTGAGTCAAAATTGCTATGCTTTAAAGTGGTACAATTTGGACTTATGGAATAATATATTGGTAAGGGAGTAAATGAATTATCTATAATTTCAAATTTGTACATATTATACATTTTAAGTACGAGTCAATGGCACGTGCATGACCATTTTTTTCTTTTTTGGCTGCTACTTTCTATCTTATTCTATAGATTTATTATGGGCCCACCTTTAAGTCTTGTTGTTTAATCATCAACAAATGATTGCATAAATAAATAAGTAGCCAAAATTGGAAAATATGTAGCAAGAGCCCAAGATGGAGTATTGAAAAGCTAAAGCCTACGTACTACTACAAGATAAGAGTGTTGATATTATTGTAATATATTCCCAAATAATTGTTACGAGCTGGGGCCTATATACTACTCCACTAGAATATGCAGTTTTTGTTTGTTTGTATGCACTTTTCATTAATTAATTCATTTGATACACAAATTCTGATAAAAATTGCAGAAAAAATCAGTGATATTTATAGTTGTACTAATTGACCCCTCAGCTTTGCAGGGCAAAAAGTTTGGATGCAGTGCAGCAGTTTATGTGGTTTAAGATATTTCTACAATCCTATTTTATTTTACGGGAAATTTTCACCTTATAGTCAATTACAAGCGAATTCAAGAATTTAGTAGGATAAAGTAATCTTTAAAATTCATGAAAACTTAACTTAAAATTATTGGATTCAGTTTAGCCCGTAGCACTAAGATTACATTCATGCTTCAGTGAATTTGCATTCTATCCTAACACTACTAGGAATTGCCAAATTTTCGACCACGAAATCTGTCGGGAATCAGTTGAAAATCTCTTATTTCCAACGAATTTCTGACGAATTTCAAGTGGTCGGAAAGATGATGGTCGCAAAATATTTGCGACGGAATCAGTTGCAAATTTCCGACCATTTTGGTCGCAAACGGGAATTGTTAAGTTGATCGGACGAAATTAAAGCCTACGACCACGTTGGTCGTTATATTTGCGACCTATTCAGTCGCAGTTTTATTAATATAAATTAATTATATATTAATTTTTCCGACCGATTTGGTCAGTAATTTAATTTTTATTTTTTATTTTATTTAAATTTTCTGACCGAATAGGTCAGAAATTAAGAAATTAAAAAAAATAATTCCGACCACTTCAGCCTCATATTTGGGAATTTTTAGGTCCAATTTTCGACCACTTTAGTCGGAAATTAGTCGTAAATTTTGGTAAAATACAGCAGACACCCCCTGCCAAATCAAACAACCAATACACAACAGCCAATATCACAAATATTCTACCAATTAAACCTAAAACAACAAGTATCAAACTTGTTTAAACATAACAAAATCATCTATTCTATTAAACCACATAAAAATCTAAAGCTTTCAACAAAAATTACATTACATCAAGTCTAAAATGAACAAAGTTTTGCAACAACCAATCAAGTCTAAATATCCTATTACACAATCCAAATTACTACCCATCATCATCGGTTCCAGTCCTTCATTGTTAGATTCTTCCGTTGAATGATGTTGTTTTCCATGGTTTGCCATGAATGTCCGCATCATACTTATTGTTTCTTGAGCATTGTTCCATTGTTGAGACAATTCATTGATTTGCGTCTGCATAGTCTCAATTTCTTCGGGTGAAGCAGAAGCACCACTAAATAATTCGACTAGACGACAACTGCACTACAAGTCCGTAGACTCTACCTTTATTTATTTTCATGAGAAATAGAAAAATATATTTAAATGAGCAAGAGAAGAAACATACAACTTGTGCAAAATAATATTAAAATAAATTCATATCTAAAAAATTACTAAAATATTTTATACCTTTATTTACTCCGCCGGCTGCATGTGTCTATATAGATATCTTCGGGCGTCGGCTGACAATCGGGCTAAGTTTGTTGTCATTCCTCCATTCTTCTGTGATATCCTTCCTGAAATGTTATTGACAATCACTATATAAACGAATTAATCTTAACCAAGAATAAAGGAAGTATTGTTAGAATCTTACATATGTCTCTGATGCACGCGGTTCGACCCATCCGGCTCTTGTACCATCCTCCTCCTCCTCCTCCTCCTCCTCATTCTTCTTCTTCTTCTTCTTCTTCTTCTTCTTATGTGTCTCCTCAAAGACAATAGCATGAGACATATTTCATCCATGTGCCTTTTTGTCACGACCCAACTCCCGTTCCCGGCCGTGATGGCGCCTCTCGTGAAGATAAGGCCAGCCAGAACAAACACAAATACCTCTTTTAAAACAATAATTAACATTTAACAAGTCTAAAACATGTTTAAGATAGCCATATATGCGGAAACAACGATAATAACTAGGGAAACCATCCCGACACAGCCCAAACCGGGGTGTCACAAGTCATGAGCTACTACAGAGTTTGCTGTAAGTCTACAAAGTATGATATCCGAAATAATAGTCTGAAGAAATATAAATGATAGAAGATAGGGGAGACAAGAGGATGCGGACGTCAACAGCTACCTCGTAACTCCAAATCGCTGCCTGGTCTGGAAGGAATCAGCGCTCAGGTGCGGACTCTGCTATGCATGAATCTGCACACATGGTGCAGGGAGTAATCTGAGTACTCCGACCTAGTGAGTAATAACAATAAATAATGGTCGAAAGCATGAAAACTCATAAAGGCACAAGGCAATTCTATATCAGGTAGTAACTCACTTAATTCAGTAAAAACCGTAAAGGATCAAATGAAATCTTCTTTTAAAAACAGGTAAATCAGGTAAAATAACAAGTAAATAGTGAGTAGTAAACTGCCCCTTGGGCCCAGTATCAATCGCTCAGAACAGTATCAGCCCCTCGGGCTCAGTCTCAGTCACTCATCATAGTATCAGCCCCTCGGGCTCACTCTCAGATCATATAGGTACCCGCGCTCACTGTGGGTGTGTAGACTCCGGAGGGGCCCTTACGGCCCAAGCGCTATATCAAGCCATCTCGTGGCATCATCACTCGGCACTCGGCCTCACATCACTCGGCCTCCCGTCACTCAAGCCACCTCGTGGCATATAAAATATCTCATATCACTCAGCATATCCTCAGATATGGCCCTCGGCCTCACTCAGTCCAGAAATCATCACAAGCCCCTCGGGCATCAGTAAAACAGTAGTGCTCAGCCCAAACAACATTGGAAATATCATTTAAATCTCAAAATTCAATTAAAAGTGGCTGAGTTTGTAAAACAGTATTAGTCAACAGGATTGAGTTCAAGTAATATATCAAAATAGTGAGGAAACGGTGATAAAAGTCCACGAAGGATTCAAGTAGTCGGCATGAACCCCAAAATATGGCAATAAGCCCAAATCATGTTGATAACAAACACATTCCAGTCAATTACGCAGTAAAAATATCAATCGGGACGGACCAAGTCACAATCCCTAATAGTAAACAACCCCGCGCTCGTCATTAAGTGCGTGTTTCACCTTAGTATAGCACTACGTTGTGCAAATCCGGGGTTTCAAACCCTCAGGACATCATTTACTATCATTACTCACCTCAAGCCGGTCAAAATCCTAGCTCGCTATGCCCTTGCCTCTCAAATCGGCCTCCTCGCGTGTCGAATCTGATCAAAACCACAACGAATACATCACAATAGGCTAAGGGAACATAACCCAATCGAAAAGAATCGAAAAATAGCAAAAATCTCGAAATTTGCAAAACCCGAGCCCCGGGCCCACTTCTCGAAATTCAGAAAATTATACATCAACGGATTTCTTATCTCGCCACGAGTCCATGCATACTAAGAACTCCCAAATCCGAGCTCAAATGACCCATCAAAACCCAATTTGAAATATCAAAACTCAAGCCCTAGTTCTTCCCCCTTTTTGATAAATTTTCATGAATTTCTAGGTTGATTCTACAATTAAATCATGTTTTTAGGCCATAGAACTCACCTCCAACCAATCCCATTCGAAACCCTCTTCAAATCCCGTCCAAAAGCTCTCAAGGATGCTCAAAAATGGAGGAAAAATAACTTAGCTCGCGGAACAAAAATGAAATTTTAAAACCCTTCTGCCCAGCACATTACCGCATCTGCGGTGAGCTTTCCGCTTCTGCGACTTCCGCTTCTGCGGAGCTTCACTTAATGTCCAGGACCGCTTCTGTGGTCAAAATTCGCACTTGCGGACTCCGCTTCTGCGGACAACTATCCGCTTCTGCGGAAATTCCTCTATGACCAACATCCGCTCCTGCGACGCCTTTGCCGCATCTGCGAGACCGCATCTGCGGTCCCAATTCTGCAGATGCGGAAATACCAGAACCAACAATTTCTACAATATCACAAGTCCAAAATTCATCCCGATAGCCATCTGAAATCACCCCGAGGCCCCCGGGACCTCAACCAAAAGTGCCAATCCATCCTAAAACATCATTCAAACTTGCTCCAATCATCAAAACACCTCAAACAACACCAAAACCATCAAATTACATCGGATTCAAGCCTAAGTTCTTCTAAAACTTCCGAAACACACATTCGATCAAAAACCCAACCAAAACACCTCCGAATGACCTGAAATTTTGCACACATATCCCAAATCACCTAACGAAGCTACAGCAACTCTCGGAATTCCATTCCGACACTCGGATCAAAATCTCACCTATCAACCGGAATTCGCCAAAATACTAACTTCGCAAATTCAAGCCTAATTCTACACCGGACCTCCAAAATCACTTCCGATCACGCTCCTAAGTCACAAATCATCCCCCGAAGCTAACCAAATGACCAGAAATCACATCCGGGCCCTCTAACTCATAAGTTAACATCCGGTTGACTTTTCCAAATCGAACCTTCCTTAAAGAGACTAAGTGTCTCATTTCCTACCAAAACCTCTCTGAACCAACTCGATCACATAAGATACGGATAACGAAGCATAAAGAAGCTGAAAAATGGGGGAAACGAAGCGGTACCTCATGAGACGACGGGTCAGGTGGTCACATCCTCCCCAACGAAAACAAACGCTCGTCCTCGAGCGGGTCAAGAAACATACCTGAAGCCTCAAACAGGTAAGGATATCGGCTCCGCATCTCCCGCTCGGTCTCCCAAGTAGCCTCCTCCACGGGCCAACCTCTCCACTGCACTTTCACCGAAGCTATATCCTTTGATCTCAACTTTCGAACCTGACGACCCAAAATAGCCACTGGCTCCACATCATAGGCCAAATCATCATCCAACTGAACCGTGCTGAAGTCCAATACATAGGATGGGTCCCCAACATACTTCCGGAGCATTGAAACATGAAATACCCGATGCACGCCTGACAAGCTGGGTGGCAAGGCAAGCATGTAGGCCACCTCTCCAATCCTCCTAAGTACCTCAAAAGGTCCAATAAACCGCGGACTCAATTTCCCTTTCTTTCCAAACCGTATAACACCCTTCATGGGCGAAACCTTCAGCAAGACCTTCTCACCAACCATATAAGACACATCTCGAACCTTCCGATCCGCATAACTCTTCTGATGCGACTGTGTTGTACGAAGCCTCTCCTGAATCAGTTTCACCATCTCTAAGGCATCTTGAACCAACTCTGTCCCCAATAGCCTAGCCTCGCCAGGCTCGAACCAACCAACTGGAGATCTACACCGCCTCTCATACAATGCCTCATACGGAGCCATCTGAATGCTCGATTGATAATTGTTATTGTAGGCAAACTCTGTAAGCGGCAAATACTCATCCCAAGAACCTCCAAAATCAATAACACAGGCACGCAACATGTCCTCCAAAATCTGAATAGTACGCTCGGACTGCCCGTCCGTCTGGGGATGAAATGTTGTGCTCAACTCCACCTGTGTACCCAACTCTCGTTGAAAAGTCCTCCAGAATTGAGAAGTAAACTGAGTACCTCTATCTGAGATAATAGACACTGGAACACCATACAATCGAACAATCTCCTGGATAAAGATCCCTGCCAGCCGCTCCGAAGAATAGGTAGTACATACCGGAATGAAGTGCGCGGACTTGGTCAGCCGATCCACAATCACCCAAATCGAATTGAACTTCTTCAAAGTCCGAGGAAGACCACTCACAAAATCCATAGTGACTCTCTCCCACTTCCACTCGGGAATAATCATCCGCTGAAGTACACCACCCGGTCTCTGATGCTCATATTTCACCTGCTGACAGTTGAGACACCGAGCCACAAATCCTACAATGTCTTTCTTCATTCTTCTCCACCAATAGTGCTGCCTCAAATCCTGATACATCTTCGCGACACCCGGATGAATGGAATACCACGAGCTGTGGGCCTCCTCCAATATCAACTCCCGAAGCCCATCCACATTGGGCACGCAAATCCGGCCCTGCATCCTCAACACACCATCATAACCAATGGTCACATCTCTGGCATCATCATGCTGCACCCTGTCCTTGAGGACAAGCAAATGCGGATCATCATACTGGCGCTCTTTGATGCGATCATATAAGGAAGACCGAGAAACCACACAAGCCAACACCCGACTAGGCTCCGAAATATCTAGTCTCACCAACCGATTGGCCAAGGCCTGAAATCAACTGCAAAGGGCCTCTCCCCAACTAGAATGTACGCCAAACTCCCCGTACTCACTGCCTTTCGGCTCAAGGCATCGGCCACTACATTGGCCTTTCCCGGGTGATACAGAATGGTAATATCATAATCCTTAAGCAACTCCAACCATCTACGCTGACTCAAATTAAGATCCTTTTGCTTGAACAAATGCTGAAGACTGCGATGATCAGTGAATACCTCACAAGATACGCCATACAAGTAATGCCTCCAGATCTTCAATGCATGAACTATGGCAGCCAACTCCAAATCATGAACAGGGTAGTTCTTCTCGTGGGGCTTCAACTGACGAGAAGCATAAGCAATAACTCTACCCTCCTGCATCAATACACAACCAATCCCAACTCTAGAAGCATCGCAATATACCATATATGAACCTGAAGCTGACGGCAAAACCAATACTGGAGCTGTAGTCAAAGCTGTCTTGAGCTTCTGAAAGCTCTCCTCGCACTCGTCCGACCATACAAATGGAGCACCCTTCTAAGTCAATTTGGTCAAGGGCGATGCTATAGAGGAAAATCCCTGAACAAACCGGCGATAATAACTTGCCAAACCAAGGAAGCTACGAATCTCTGTGGCTGAGGACGGTCTACGCCAACTCTGAACCGCCTCTATCTTTTTCGGATCTACCTGAATACCCTCGCTGGACACCACGTGTCCCAAGAAAGCCACTGAACTGAGCCAGAACTCACACTTGGAGACCTTTGCATAAAGCTTCTCCTCCCTCAATCTCTGCAATACAACTCGCAAATGCTGCGCGTGCTCCTCCTGACTACGCGAGTACACCAGAATATCATCAATGAAAACAATAAAGAACGAATCCAGATAAGGTCGAGATACACTGTTCATCAAATGCATGAACGCTGCTGGGGCATTTGTCAGCCCAAAGGACATAACAAGAAACTCATAGTGCCCATATCTAGTCCTGAAGGCAGTCTTAATAATATCTGAATCCCTGATCTTCAACTGGTGATAGCCCGAACGGAGATCAATCTTGGAGAACACCCTCGCTCCCTGAAGCTGGTCAAATAAATCATCAATGCGAGGCAGGGGATACTTGTTCTTCACTGTTACTTTGTTCAATTGCCTGTAGTCAATGCACATTCTCATGGTGCCATCCTTCTTCTTCACAAACAGGACCAGTGCACCCCACGGTGACACACTAGGCCGAATGAACCCCTTATCTAGGAGTTCCTGAAGCTGATGCATCAATTCTTTAAACTCCGCTGGTGCCATACGATATGGCGGGATGGAAATGGGCTGAGTACCCGACACCAGGTCAATACCAAAATCAATATCCCTGTCCGGTGGCATGCCCGGCAGGTCTGCAGGAAATAACATCGCGGAACTCCCTCACGACCGGAACAGAATCAATGCTAGGAGTCTCGGCTCCGACATCCCTCATGAATGCCAAATATGAAAGGCAACCTTTCCCAACCATACGATGGGCCTTTTGGAAAGAGATCACCCTACTCGGGACATAATTAGTCACACCACGCCACTCGACCCTCGACACACCCGGTATAGCCAAAGTGACTGTCTTAGCATGACAGTCTAGGATAGCATGACACGGAGATAATCCATGCCCAAAATAACGTCAAAGTCCACCATTCTCAATAATAATATATCGACTCGGGTCTCTAGACCCCCAATAGTCACCAAACACGACCGGAACACATGGTCTACAACAATAGTATCGCCCACCGGGGTAGATACATGAACAGGTAAAGAAAGACACCCTCGGGACGTACCCAAATGATGAGCAAAATATGAGGACACATAAGAATAGGTGGAACCGGGATCAAATAAGACTGAGGCATCTCTGTGGCAGACTGAAACAATACCTGTAATGACGGCATCTGAAGCAATAGCATCTGACCTGCCTGGAAGAGCATAAAAACGAGCCTGACCACCGCTTGATCGACCTCCACCTCTGGGGCGACCCCTGGCTGCCTGACCCTCACCCCTAGCTGGCTGGGCGGGTGCTAAAGAAACTGGACCAGAAGACGAGGGCTGACCCCTCTACTGAGATGAGCTAGCAGCACGACGAGGACACTGCCTCCACATGTGTCCAAACTCTCCGCACTCAAAACAACTTCCAGGTGCTGGAGAATGGGACTGAAGGGAACCCCTCGCTCCGGAGTGACTAGCTGACGCACTCGGCCTGGAAGAACCCTGAACAGACGGGGCACGAGATGAACTCTATGCTGGAAGAGAGCTGAGTGAAGGCTGACCCTGCTGAGAACCATGATAACCACGACCTGAAGAAGCCCCACGATACTCGGGACGGGCCGACTGAGCGAGTCTGAAAGAACGACCCCTACCATGCTGGAACTGGCCCCTCGAAGGAGCGCCACTGAAACTGCCAGAACCTCGAGGCCTCTTGGCCTCCCTCTCCTCTCGATCCTGACGGCGAACCGCCTCAATCTCTCGAGCTATATCAACCACCTCCTCGAATGTAGCACCCAATACTCTCTCTCTAGTCATAAGAACACGGAAATGGTAGTTAAGGCCATCAACAAATCTCCTGATCCGCTCACGATTAGTCGGAACCATCCAAACGGCATGACGAGCCAACTCTGAAAACCTCATCTCATACTGAGACACAGTCATATCTCCCTGCCGTAGCCACTCAAACTGCCTGCGCAGCTTCTCTCTGCGGGATTGCGGTACATACTTCTCCAAGAAGAGAGTGGAGAACTCTTGCCAAGCCAAAAGCGTTGCACCAGTCGGCCTACGCCTCTCATACGCCTCCCACCAAGTGAAGGCAGCGCCAGTAAACTGAAAGGTGGTGAATGCCACACCACTAGACTCGAGAATCCCTGCTGTACGGAGCATCCGCTGACACCTGTCAAGAAAACCCTGGGCATCCTCTCCCTCAGCACCACTGAATGTCGGAGGCTGGAGTCTACCAAGCCTCTCAAGGCGACGCTGCTCATCCTCAGGCATAGCTGGAACCCTGAACTCCTGCACTGGTGCAACTGGCTGAGCTGGAGGTGCCTCTGGAGTCTGTAATCCCTGCACTACCTGCTCAGGTGTGCGAGCAGCGGGGGTCTGATTGCCTCCCCTAGCCTGCGAAGTAGCTGCTGCTGTGGTGGCTGAAACTGCCTGAGCCAGGCCGGTGCAAACTGTCAAAATCTGAGCCAAGGCCTCCTGAAGACCTGGAATCACGATGGGCACAGCTGGTGCCTGAACTGGTGCTGCTGGAGCCTGATCCTGAGCTGGGGCAACTGGTGGATCAACAGGCGCTGCCCCTGCTACTCTGCCTCTGCCACGACCACGACCGCGTCCACGGCCTCTGGTGGCCTCACTGGGTGGTACTGGTGGTCGTCCGCCACGTCCGATAGCTAGCGTCCTCACCATCTGTGAGAGAATAGAATAGTAGAAGTTTAGTTCTCAGTTCGACAAAGCCGCACGACAAGAGTTTCAAGAAAGTGAAGTTTTCCTAAAGGTTCTGCAGCCTCCCGAGGATAAGTACAGACGTCTCCGTACCGATCCACGAGACTCTACTAAACCAGCTCATGACTCGTGAGACCTAGTAACCTAGGCTCTGATACCAACTTGTCACGACCCAACTCCCGATCCCGGCCGTGATGGCGCCTCTCGTGAAGACAAGGCCAGCCAGAACAAACACAAACACCTCTTTTAAACAATAATTAACATTTAACAAGTGTAAAACATGTTTAAGATAGCCATAAATGCGGAAACAGCGATAATAACCAGGGAAACCATCCCGACACAGCCCAAACCGGGGTGTCACAAGTCATGAGCTACTACAGAGTTTGTTGTAAGTCTACAAAGTATGATATCCGAAACAATAGTCTGAAGAAATATAAATGATAGAAGATAGGGGAGACAAGGGGCTGCGTACGTCAATAGCTACCTCGTAACTCCATATCGCTGCCTGGTCTGGAAGGAATCAGCGCTCAGGTGCGGACTCTGATATGCCTGAATCTGCACACATGGTGCAGGGAATAATGTGAGTACTCCGACCCAGTGAGTAATAACAATAAATAATGGCCGAAAGCATGAAAACTCATAAAGGCACAAGGCAATTCTATATCAGGCAGTAAATCACTTAAAGCAGTAAAAACCGTAAAGGATCAAATGAAATCTTCTTTTAAAAACAGGTAAATCAGGTAAAATAACAAGTAAATAGTGAGTAGTAATCTGCCCCTCGGGCCCAGTATCAATCGCTCAGAACAGTATCAACCCCTCGGGCTCATTCTCAGATCATATGGGTACCCGCGCTTACTGTGGGTGTGCAGACTCCGGAGGGGCCCCTTACGGCCCAAGCGCTATATCAAGCCACCTCGTGGCATCATCACTCGGCACTCGGCCTCACATCACTCGGCCTCCCGTCACTCAAGCCACCTCGTGGCATATAAAACATCTCATATCACTCAGCAAATCCTCACATATGGCCCTCGGCCTCACTAAGACCAGAAATCATCACAAGCCCCTCGGGCATCAGTAAACAGTAGTGCTCAGCCCAAACAACATTGGAAATATCATTTAAATCTCAAAATTCAATTAAAAGTGGCTGAGTTTGTAAAACAGTATTATTCAACAGGACTGAGTTCAAGTAATATATCAAAATAGTGAGGAAATTGTGATAAAAGTCCACGAAGGATTCAAGTAGTCGGCAAGAAGCCCAAAATATGGCAATAAGCCCAAATCATGTTGATAACAAACACATTCCAGTCAATTACGTGGTAAAAAAATCAATCGGGACGGACCAAGTCACAATCCCCAGTAGTAAACAACCTCGCGCTCGTCATTAAGCGCGTGTTTCACCTCAATATAGCACTACGTTGTGCAAATCCGGGGTTTCAAACCCTTAGGACATCATTTACTATCATTATTCACCTCAAGCTGGTCAAAATCCTAGCTCGCTATGCCCTTTCCTCTCAAATCGGCCTCCTCGCGTGTCGAATCTGATCAAAACCACAACGAATACATCACAATAGGCTAAGGGAACATAACCCAATCGAAAAGAATCGAAAAATAGCAAAAATCTCGAAATTTGCAAAACCCGAGCCCCGGACCCATTTCTCAATATTCAGAAAATTATACATCAACGGATTCTTTATCTCACCACGAGTCCATGCATACGAAGAACTCCCAAATCCGAGCTCAAATGTCCCATCAAAACCCAATTTGAAATATCAAAACTCAAGCCCTAGTTCTTCCCCCTTTTTGATAAATTTTCATGAATTTCTAGGTTGATTCTACAATTAAATCATGTTTTTAGGCCATAGAACTCACCTCCAATCAATCCCAGTCGAAACCCTCTTCAAATCCCGTCCAAAAGCTCTCAAGGATGCTCAAAAATGGAGGAAAAATAACTTAGCTCGCGGAACAAAAATGAAATTTTAAAACCCTTCTGCCCAGCACATTAACGCATCTGCGGTGAGCTTTCCGCTTCTGCGACTTCCTCTTCTGCGAATATCTTCCGCTTCTGCGGAGCTTTACTTAATGTCCAGGACCGCTTCTGCGGTCAAAATTCGCACCTGCGAACTCCGCTTCTGCGGACAACTATCCGCTTCTGCGAAAATTCCTCTATGACCAACATCCGCTCCTGCGACGCCTTCGCCGCATCTGCGAGACCGCATCTGCGGTCCCAATTCCGCAGATGCGAAAATACCAGAACCAGCAATTTCTGCAATATCACAAGTCCAAAATTCATCCCGATAGCCATCCGAAATCACCCCAAGGCCCCCGGGACCTCAACCAAAAGTGCCAATCCATCCTAAAACATCATTCAAACTTGCTCCAATCATCAAAACACCTCAAACAACACCAAAACCATCAAATTACATCGGATTCAAGCCTAAGTTCTTCTAAAACTTCCGAAACACACATTCGATCAAAAACCCAACCAAAACACCTCCGAATGACCTGAAATTTTGCACACACATCCCAAATCACCTAACGAAGCTACATCAACTCTCAGAATTCCATTCTAACCCTCGGATCAAAATCTCACTTATCAACCGGAATTCGCCAAAATACTAACTTCGCCAATTCAAGCCTAATTCTACACCGGACCTCCAAAATCACTTTCGATCACGCTCCTAAGTCACAAATCATCCCCCGAAGCTAACCAAATCACCGAAAATCACATCCGGGCCCTCTAACTCATAAGTCAACATCCGGTTGACTCTTCCAAACCGAACCTTCCTTAAAGAGACTAAGTGTCTCATTTCCTACCAAAACCTCTCCGAACCAACTTGATCACATAAGATACGGATAATGAAGCATAAAGAAGCTGAAAAATGGGGGAAACGAAGCGGTAACTCATGAGACGACGGGTCAGGTCGTCACACTTTTCCTTTCAAAATAAAAAATATGAGTTTATTACTTGAATCTTATATAAGTAAAGCTAAGTAAAATTTTATAAATAAATTATCAATCTCGATCGATGGGCCGCAAAACTAATTGAACCTCCAGCGTGCAATGAGCCACCTTTACTGGAGGCTCTGTTTGCCTTCGCCTTTTCATTCTTCTGCTTCCATTATTCGGTATTCCACTTCACCAATAGTTGAAGCCAGACATCTTCACGCAACCATAAGGCCTGCTCCCACCTTTTTGAGCAACAAAATGAGTATCTTTAATCCTTTTCTAAGGTCTCTTTTCAAAATTTTCATTCACTTAATTTTCATGCTGAGGAAGCCATACACACAATACTGAAGTTTGAAGTTGATACATCATACGTTTCCACACCTTGATGCCACAATAACTTCAACTGATGGACCTTAAACAATACAAGTTAGAAACAACTATTGACTTGTCATATACAATTCAGGCGGCAGATTATACAGCGTAACAAATACTGGCTAACATGAATATGGTTCAGCAGACACTTGAAATGAAGTGAACCCATCAGCACATTATCTCAGCCTAATATTTCTCGATTTACCGGCAAAGTTTGGGAATGCCCTATCAAAATACTTCCATGCTTCTCCATATGACGGATGACATAGCACACCATCTGGCCTTCTATGTTCATAATGCCATCTCATATGAGGAGCAGAACTCATTGATGCATATAACCTCTTCAACTTTGGTATGAAGGGTAAGTAGGACATCACCTTCACCGGAACCTTCTTCCGTTTAGCATTTGTGACTTCTTCGTAACGCGACTGGCTACAAAATTTATAATTTTCTAAAGCTGCATCATCCTTATAGAATAACATGCAACCTTTCTCAAAATAATTAATCCTCTCTGATGAAAGACCCAACTTGGAAACCAATTTCTTTGCCGTGTAAAAATCTTTGGGCAAGTCAATCTTAGTCGAATTAAGTTTATTCATAAGGCCAATGATAAAATCCATGTCCGCTTGAGAAATAGAATTATCCGATTTAATACTTAGTAATCTAACTACAGCAGAAACATGGAATGTGATGCACCTTCATAAAGCAGACAACTAGCTTCCTCTAACTGTTTGAAGAAGCTCTTAGCCTCATCATTTGGTTCGGATTGAACCCCAGGAACATCTCAAAAGCATCCCTCATTATTTTATTAAATCTAGAATTTTCAACATTAATAATCTCCGCTATGGAACTACCTTCTTCACCACCTGATGAGTTCTGAAAATGAATATCATCTACAATAGCATGACTCTCCCATGAACAGGCCACACATAATAATTTTTCATAAACCCTTTTTATACAGATGAACAGTAACAATATCGGACCCCAATAACTTAAGACGCTTACATTTCACATAAGGGCACCTAATCGTCCCTTCGATAAGCAAATCATCAAGTGTCTTTGCCTTATCAATAAAGCTAGCAACCCGTTCTAAAAATTCATGCCACAACCCCGTACGATTCGTATGATTCCTATCATACATCTATTTACGATGCCCAAATTCCATCTACACATAGAAGTGTCACGACCCAAAACTTAATATGTCGTGATGGCGCCTATCACAATACTAGGCAAGCCGACAACTCATAAATAACAACGCATCTTTAATTTAAAACATACTGAAATAAGCTTAAATAGTGAAAATCTCATAATTAACTGATAAGAAAATACCACGACTCAATACAAAATTCCCCAAAATCAAGGTGTCACTGAGTACATGAGCATCTAAATGAAAACATAGCCTGACTGCTAAAACATAGTCTAGAAAGATAGAAAAGTACAAATAATTGAAAAGAAGGAGAGTCAAGGTCTACGGACGCCAAGGTAGCTACCTCGATAGTCTCCAACAGATAAATCTCCAAAGCTAGCAGCCGCCGTGCCGGAAGTACCTAGATATGCACACAAAGTAAAGAGTGTAGTATGAGTACAACCGAACTAATATTCTCAAGAAGTAACAAAACTAACCTCGGGCTGAAAACAATGGCGATATCAGATAGGTACAGTTCATATACAGATTAAACAGTGCAGAAATGTAGACATGCTTTCAAGTTTAAAAGTTTAAGTTCAACACGGATAAAATATGCCAAGTGTGAATAAAATGAGGAATAATACATCACTATATCCATATGTAAATTATGCATGCCAACTGTAATGCAACTCAGTGATAAAGTCATATGCATACTCTCAGATATTCAATCTCACGCTGCACGCTCAATCACTCAGTCCTCCTAGTCACTCAGTCTTCATAGTCACTCAGTCCTCACAATAGCTCGGAACTTGCACTCGGCACTCGCACTCAGTAGGTACCTATGCTCACTGCTGGTACGTCAGACTCCGGAGGGGTGGATCTTGCCCAAGCGCTAAAATAAGCCATTCATGGCATGAGTCAATAAAGTTTGCTGCGGCGTGCAGCCCGATCCCATAAACATCACTCACAATCAGGCCCTCGGCCTCATTTAGTCATCAATCTCTCCAGTCTCTCGGGCTCACAAATCTCATGACAATCAGCCCAAACAATGATAATATGATGTATCACCAAATGGTATCAGAGACAGAGATATGATATGCAAGTGATAGATGTGACTGAGTACATAATTTCGAATCATGGAAGTAATTTCAACAATAAAACGACCTCTGTGGGTCCAAGCAGTACCACCATATAGCCTAAGCATGATTTCTAGCATGAATCACAGCTCGGGTTCTCTAACACATGGAGAATACGTGAATAATAAAAAGATTAGATGACTACACAGTTCCGCAAAATCGACCGAGTCACATTTTCTACGATGCACGCCCACACGCCTGTCACCTAACATATGTTTCACCTCAACACCAACCACATAACACGTAATTCGAGGATTCATACCCTCAGAACCAAGTTTAAAAGTGTTACTTACCTCAAACCGTGCAAATCTCTACTCCAACAAGCCCTTGCCTCGTGAATCAGCCTCTAAACGACTCAAATCTAGCCATAAACAACGCAATACAATCAGTACGAGCTATATGAATCAATTCCATATGAATGAGCTAAGTTCTTTAACAAAAGTAAAAAAGTCAACCCCTGGCCCACGTCTCGGACTACAACAAAATTAACAAAATTTGAACACCCATTCAATCACGAGTCCAACCATACCAAAATTACTCAAATCCAACACAAATCGCCACTTAAATTCCCAAATCTTACTCTCCAATCCCTACCCCAAATTCCCCTAAATTCCACCTTAAAAATACATAAACTAGGTAGGAGATTCAATGGGTAACAACAACAACATATCCAGTATTATCCCACACTGTGGAGTCTTGGGAGAGTAGTGTGTACACAGACCTTACCCTACCTTGTGAGGATAGAGAGGCTGTTTCCAATAGACCCT
The DNA here is from genome assembly GCF_001879085.1 of Nicotiana attenuata. Classification (NCBI taxonomy): domain Eukaryota; kingdom Viridiplantae; phylum Streptophyta; class Magnoliopsida; order Solanales; family Solanaceae; genus Nicotiana; species Nicotiana attenuata. The sequence goes on from NC_031993.1 coordinate 47,837,523, forward strand.
GTGGAGATTTAATGGGTATTCAATATTAATGGATAAAAACGACCAAAAATGGCTTACCTATAGAAATCCCATAAAATCCCTCTCAAAATTCGCATCCAACCAAGCTTGCAAAGTCCAAAAATGAGATAATCTCGGAAACCCTTCGAAACATATTCTGCCAAGGCCTTTCGTACTTGCGGGGCAAAAATCCACATCTGCGGTGAAAAATCTGCACCTACGGAGCTCACTTAAGTCCCCGTACTCCGCACCTGCGCCCCCAAGTCCACATCTGCGGAAACGCTCCTGCGCCTAAACGTCCGCTTCTGCGAAAACACCTTACCACCTCAGCCACCCCCATTTTCCGCTTCTGCAACCTCCTTTCCACTTGAGCGACTCCGCTTCTGCGGATCACCTCTTCGCACCTGCGACCCAGCAACCCCCAGATCACCTTCGCACCTGCGCATCACCAGCCGCACCTGTAGCGTCGCACCTCGCAGGTGCGGTCACACCAGAAGGACCCCAACTTTAGCAATGCTTCAAGTCCCATTATTGATCTGTTAACCATCCGAAGTCCACCCGAAGCCCCCGGGACCTCACCCAACCATACCAACAAGTCTCAAAACACGATATGAACTTAGTCGAGGCCTCAAATAACATCGAACAACATCCAAAAATATGAATCGCACCCCAATTCAAGCCTATTGAAACTAATGAATTTCCAACTTCCTTTAAACTAATGAATTTTCAACTTCCACAATCGATGCCGAAATCTATCAAATCAACTCCAATTGACCTCAAATTTTGCACACAAGTCATAAATAATACAACGGACCTATTCCAACTACTGGAACAAAAGTTCGATCCCGGTAACAACAAAGTCAACTCTCGGTCAAACTTCTCAACTCTCCAAACTTCTATTTTCCCAACTTTCGCCAATTCAAGCCAAAATTACCTACGGACCTCCAAATCAATATCCGAATACACTCCTAAGTCCAAAATTATCCTACGGAGCTATCGGAATCATCAAAACTCCATTCCACGGTAATTTACACATAAGTTAACATCCGGTCAACTCTTTCAGCTTAAGCTTCCAACCTTGGGACTAAGTGTCCCAACTCATTCCGAAACATTTCCGAAACTAACACGACTACCCTGGCAAGTTACATAACAATAAATGAGCATGTAATAAGCAATAATAGGGGAACGAGGCTATAACATTCAAAATAATCGGTCGGATCGTTACAAGAAGAGAATTAGACGTTGAAATATATTTATGTTATTTTCACTAACTAATAAATTTATTATATTCTTCAAAGGTTACTTATCTAAATAGTTTAATTATATATTTTAGTGTAATATGATATTTATCCATCTTATTTAGTAATCTAAAAGGGGTTTTTGTATTTATCTGAATTCATTAGTAAACTAAAGGCAACCTTAAACTTAATTCAATTTCAAACTAATGAATTTCTTATATTTAATCAACTTTAATTTTACAATCATTTTATATGTTTACTTCACTATTGTTAAAATCATACTAGCTACATCACATTTCATAAGTTTACCCACGGTCTTCATTGTTATCAAACAAAAAAAATAGTCATAATTAACAAATATTTAAACTATCTCATATAAAAATTAAAGAATTCAACTACCATATAAAAATTAAGGCATTTAATTTAAATAGCATAATTATTTAATATAAAGCAAAAGGAATTCAAATATTTGGGATCTGCAATAAAAATTATGCAAAAAAAAAATTGATAATCAACAAGAACAAGTTAATAATTTACCAACTAATAATTCAATTAATTTTCCTAGCAATTAAGCCATAGAAAAATTCCCAAAAAATTAAAACTAACCTTACTATGAAGAAATCTACAGCTGGAGAAGGCGAAGATGATCGTAACCGCTACAACTCAAAGCTTGTGGAGATGTGTCACGACCCAATTTAGGATCGTGACCGGCGCTTAGGAGCAAGTGCTCCCAAGTAAACCTCATCGGTAATTTTACAGAAAATCGGGCAAAGTTTCCCCTGTTTTTGGACCATCCCAAAAATTTTCTGTCTCGAATCAGCGATCAAACAACCTAATAGCAATTCAACTGGCAATTGACAACTTACCAATTAGCCAAAATAAGTCTCCACCATTACTAATCAACACACTAACCAGAAATACTAATCTACCTCCAACTTTCATAATAAACGATACTCAACTTAAGACTATAATAACAAAAGAATACTCATGACACTAAATTATTGACTATGGAGCGACTCTAAGAATTCAAAGAAAAGACCATAACAACTGATAAAAATCTCCGCCCACGCGAACAAGTGCGAGGCTCACCAAGAATTCTCAACCTGTGCGCTCTAATTAACGAAATCCTCGCCTGTGTCAACTGCTGTCTCTGTAAAAAAAAATTAGCGGGGAATGAGTCGCTAGCTCAGTGAGTAATAACACTTAACCACAACCGTTTTTAATTTGGGGACAAGTCAGAGAACATGCTGTACTCAAAGAGAAAATACATAAAAATGACCCTTTCAAAAACAATAAATAATTTTCAGTCTTATCACGCTTTTCTTGTAGTAAAATATAATTAACAATTCAGTAATAAGCTCGGTAACCACTGTATAATATCAGTATTCACATTTTGGGATGTTTCAATGAATGGATCATGTAATCGGTATAACTGTGGACTTATTTGCAAGAAGTCAAATGTAACGGTAGTCCCTACTCGAGGGAAATCGGTAACTGTATGCTAGTTCTACCTTCCCACTAGCGAGGGCTATAATTGTACTCTATAATCGGTAAATACAAGGTGCACCAGGTCTAACGAACCCGCCGTTAGCTACGGGATCCTTCAAAGTCTACTCCCATTTATACTTGTCTCTGTAACCGTATATACTCATAGGAAAGTATTTTAAAACAATATAGGGCATTTCGATTCTTATCAAATCATATAATTTCTTTTTGATAATAGTAAATTCAAGTAACGGTACAACAGATCTAGTGACAATGAAAATATTCAAACTACGGTATTCATCTCAAATAACTATTTCGGTATCATATCGAGTAAAAGACTTGTCCCACATGCAACTCAAAATAATCGGTAACATATTCATATTAAAAATCATGTGTAAATCATGCAAGTTATGAAAACACAAATTGCGGTAAGATTACTACTCAAAGTACTCGTGCCGAAATACCAATTGCTTCACCTCGAGCAATTAGTACAAATTCCTCCAATCAATCTATAATTACATAATATCAATCTCATGTTAATTTCCTTGTTTAGGCTAATTCATAGCTAATTTAGAATACCCAATCATCGGGGTTCATGTTTGAGTCTAAATTTGTGAATTTATATTTAATCATAGAACTAGTCCATCATTCTATCAATTTGAAACTAATTAGTACAATTTACTCCTCTAAAATTAGACCTATCAGTGCTTAAACCAAACCCTTATAGCCTTGTTATCTCCATAGTAATTGTATATTTCTTTTTATATAAGAGAAAATTGATATTGAATTCCGTTGTACTACATGAAATTGCATAAATACAGTGAAATAATTCAACAGATGAGAAGAAGAAGGTTAACCTCTTGAATCGAAGAAGAGCTTTATCAATTTCAACTCTAAGTTCTTCTTAAAGCCTTTGCCCAAAGCTTTCTTCTTCTTCTTCTTCTCTTTTCCCTTTTTTTTCTCTCGGAAACCCGCTGCTTCTGTTCCTTTTACGCAGCTTGCTGCTTCCCCTTTTGTTTAATTCTAATGTTTTCCAAAGAATGGGCTTTGTGCCCTTTAAATCTTATTCTTCTTTTTTTTTCCTCTTTTCACTTTCTAGTCACGACATGGGCTAAGCCCACTTGTATTATGCCCCTTTTTTTGTCTATTTTGTTCCATTATTTTCTTGTTTTTTTTTTTGTAGTTACTTTATTGTAATTATTATTATTATTATTATTAAAATGTCCAATACACCCTCTTTTAAAATATAGGGTATTACATCCTCCCCACCTAATGAAATTCGGTCCCCGAATTTAACTCAAGTACGTACCTGTAGACTGAAACAAACGGGGGTACTTGACTCGCATAGTGTCTTCTATTTTCCAAGTAGCTTCTTCAACTGTATGATTTCTCCATAAGACTTTCACGAACATTGTTTCTTTTGACCGTAGTTTTCTTATTTGTCTATCAACAATAGCTATTGGCTCCTCCTCGTAAGACAACTTCTCATCGAGTGGTATAGTCGGTGCTTCAATCACCTGAGATGAGTGTGATATACATTTTCTTAGCATTGAGACATGAAACACTGGGTGAATAAAGGACAACTTAGGAGGAAGTGCCAAACGATAAGCCACCGCTCCCACTCGGTCTAGTATCTCATACGGTCCTATAAACCTGGGGCTCAACTTGCCTCTTTTCCCAAACCGCATTACACCTTTCATGGGGGAGACTCGTAGGAACACTGTGTCTCCAATTGTGAACACTAATTCTCTTCTTCTCTTATTAGCATAAGACTTTTGTCTGCTTTGAGCTGCAAGCAATCTCTGTTTGATCAACTGGACCTTGTCCATAGCTTCTTGTACTAGGTCGGGTCCCAATAAGTTTGTCTCACTAGCTTCAAACCATCCAATGGGAGAACGACATCTTCTACCATACAATGCTTCGTACGGTGCCATTTGAATACTGGACTGGAAGTTATTGTTGTAAGCAAATTCAGCTAACGGTAGATAAGTGTCCCAACTACCTCCAAACTCAAGAATGCAAGCTCTCAACATATCCTCAAAGATTTGAATAGTACGTTTAGACTGCTCGTCTGTCCGTGGATGAAATGCAGTACTAAGATCTACTCGTGTACCTAATGCTTCTTGAAAAGATTTCCAAAAGCGTGAAGTGAACTGTGATCCTCTATCAGAGATGATGGATACTGGAACTCCGTGAAGTCGGACAATTTCGTTCATAAATATCTGTGCATACCTGACTCCACTATATGTAGTCTTCACCGGCAAAAAGTGTGCTGATTTCGTCAGTCGATCTACAATCACCCATACTGAGTCATAACCTCTAAGGGTTCGTGGTAGTCCGGTGACAAAATCCATAGTAATTCTTTCCCATTTCCACTCTGGAATCTAAATTTGTTGTAGTAGTCATGCGGGTCGCTGATGCTCAGCCTTGACCTGCTGACAAGTCAAACAACTAGAAACAAAGTTAGCAACATCTTTCTTCATACCTTCCCACCAATAAAATTGTTTCAGGTCATGGTACATTTTTGTGGATCCAGGATGTATAGTGTATTTAGTGTTGTGAGCTTCTTTAAGAATAGCATGTCTCAACCCATCTACGTCTGCTACACATAGCCTGTCACCCATTCGAAGAACACCATCACTTTCAATAATCATATCCTTGCTTTTACCAGCTAATGCCTCATCCCTGTATTTGCATAATCGTTCATCCTCATATTGGGTGGCCTTAATGCGCTCAACTAATGAAGACTTAGCCTGAGCACAAGCCAACAGTGCCTCTGAATTCCCGATACTAAATCTGATACCTGTATCTTCTAGCCTCTGAATATCTTTGGCCAAAAGTCTCTTTGCAGGGGCTATATGTGCCAAACTCCCCATAGATTTTCTGCTCAATGCATCAGCCACCACATTCGCTTTTCCAAGATGATACAAAATAGAACAATCATAGTCTTTGAGTAGTTCCATCCAACGATGCTGCCGAAGATTTAGATCTCTCTGCTGAAAGATATACTTCAGACTTTTATGGTCAGTATAAATCTCACAAGTTTTGCCGTATAGATAATGTCTCCAAATTTTTAGAGCAAATATCACTGCAGCCATCTCCAAATCATGTGTAGGATAGTTTTGCTCGTGCTTTTTCAATTGTCTCGAAGCATAAGCTATAACACGACCATTTTGCATGAGAACACATCCTAATCCCACCCTTGAGGCGTCGCAGAATACTGTAAATCCTCCAGAACCTGATGGTAAGGCTAATATTGGTGCAGTTGTCAAACATAGGGGTGTTCGTCGGTCGGTACGGTACAGTATTTAGACATTTCGGTTCGGTTTTTTCAGTATTCGGTTTCTTAAAATCCTATACCAATACCGTACCTAATTAAATTCGGTATGGTTCGGTTTTTCTACTTTCGGTTTCGGTTTATTCGGTTCGGTAACTTCGTTTATTCGGTTTGAATACTAACTAGTGCATAGAGCCATAGACTCTAATATTCTTAATTAAAGTACTCAAAAATGCAAAACTGAAAATGTTTGTTGACAAAAATTTTGTCCAAAACTAGCAAATATCGACCCAAGGAGAGAAAATTGTACACAAAAGAATATTTGATAATTAGAAATGTCTTGTTACTTGTTTAGAGTTAATTGATGAACTTAGAGAATATAGGAAAGTTAAATTATAGATATTTTATATTTATGTTATAATTGATAATATGTGTTTTGTGTAATATAATATATATTTCGGTATGGTATTGGTATTTCGGTATTTTATTTTAAAATACCAAATACCATACCTAATACCAATTTTTTTAAAAACTTAAACCAAATTCCATACCAAATACCAAAATACCATATACCAAATACCAAAATTTTCGGTTTCGGTATGGGAATTCGGTATTTACCAAATTATGCACAGCCCTACTACGTATCCCACACCCTGTGAGAATCAAACTGGCGTAGTTCGG
>NC_031993.1:47844300-47852175 GCF_001879085.1 Nicotiana attenuata
GACAGTGCTTAGTCTCGGAAGGCAGAAAGGTAGCCTTATGCAATGCAGATAATGCAGATGGAGACAGCGCTTAGTCTCGGAAGGCAGAAAGATAGCCTTATGCAGATAATGTAGATGGAGACAACGCTTAGTCTCAGAAGGCAGAAAGATAGCCTTATGCAGATAATGTAGATGGAGACAATGCTTAGTCTCGGAAGGCAGAAAGATAGCCTTATGCAATGCAAAGAATGCAGAGGGAGACAACGCTTAGTCTTGGAAGGCAGAAAGATAGCTTTATGCAGATAATGCAGATGGAGACAACGCTTAGTCTCGAAAGGCAGAAAGGTAGCCTTATGCAATGCAAGAAAATAAAAGGACGGATAGTAGTAAGATTTCTTAGCCGATTGCTGATCACGATGCCGTGACTGTCAAGGAGGTTGTGTGTGGATAATAATTACGGACGAGTGATGATTCTAAGAAGTTGCGTCTTTGAGGAATATGCGTACGTAAATATACCTGACGAGTGCCAGCATCCAAAGAGAAATCGTGAGTTTTGTAAGGGGGAAAGGTTAGTTCGTCTTCCCCTGGCTTCCGGCGTTGCATATTATTGGGGTAGCGTTGCTAAACAGCAGCAATTCAAACAATAATTATGCATGATTTAGTAAATATAACGTAAGTAGAAAAAATAGTTTTCTTTTAGATGAACCAACGACTGGACGAGGTTCAAGACATTGCAACCTCTCTTGCTCCGGAATTTTGAGGGTCCTCCTCAAAATTCTGCCCCAGTTTACTGGGCTGGCACTTCTGACGGCTGCGCTGAACGGATGAAAAAAATCAACTTCGGAATTTTGAGGGTCCTCCTCAAAATTCTGCCCCAGTTTACTGAGGTGACATTCCTGGCGATGAGTGGCTGAAAACTAACTTCGGAATTTTGAGGGTCCTCCTCAAAATTCTGCCCCAGTTCCAATAGTAGGGGAAAATGAAATTTTTATTAAATTGTGACCGAACCCATAGGGCTGCCTACGTATCCCCTCTTAAACGGGAATCAGGTCAGGCGTAGTTCAAATACATCATAAAAGGAATCGTAAGTGGTTACACATAGTATCGTTTCACTGCATCTGAATTGATCGGCTTTGGCCAAACTTCTCCGTCCATTTCTGCCAGAATAAGGGCTCCTCCAGTTAGAACCCGGTGAACCATGTACGGACCCTGCCAGTTGGGAGAGAATTTTCCCTTGGCTTCATCTTGATGTGGGAATATTTTCTTCAACACCAGCTGCCCCGGTGTAAACTTCCTTGGCTTAACTCTTTTGTTGAAGGCTCTGGACATTCTGTTCTGATACAACTGACCGTGGCAAACTGCATTCATCCTTTTCCCATCTATAAGGGCTAACTGCTCGTAGCGACCTTTTACCCATTCTGCGTCGTCCAACTCTGCTTCTTGTATGATCCTCAAAGAGGGAATCTCTACCTCGGCGGGGATGACCGCCTCTGTACCATAAACCAGCATGTAAGGAGTTGCTCCGGTCGATGTGCGGACCGTGGTGCGGTATCCCAGTAAGGCAAATGATAACTTCTCATGCCATTGTTTGTGGCTTTCGACCATCTTTCTTAGTATCTTCTTGATATTCTTGTTGGCTGCTTCTACAGTTCCATTCATCTGAGGCCTGTAGGTTGTAGAGTTCTTGTGTTTGATCTTGAATGCCTCACACATGGCTTTCATCAGGTCACTATTGAGATTGGAACCATTATCGGTGATGATTGATTCCGGAATTCCGAATCGGCAAACAATACGGTCACGGACGAAATCTGCCACAACTTTCTTAGTCACTGCCTTGTATGACGCTGCTTCAACCCATTTAGTGAAATAATCGATTGCCACCAGGATAAACCTGTGCCCGTTTGATGCGGCAGGCTCGATAGGTCCAATGACGTCCATTCCCCAGGCGGCGAATGGCCATGGTGAGCTTGTTGCAGTAAGCTCGTTTGGAGGCACCTTTATCATATCTGCATGTATCTGACAACGATGGCACTTGCGAACATACTGGATACAGTCTGTTTCCATAGTCATCCAGAAATAGCCTGCTCGGAGTATTTTCTTTGCTAAGACAAAACCATTCATGTGCGGCCCGCAGGTCCCTGCGTGCACTTCGTCCAATAGTCTAGATGCTTCTTTTGCTTCGACACACCTTAGTAAACCCAAGTCGGGAGTCCTCCTGTACAGGATTCCCCCACTGTGAAAGAAGTTGTTGGATAATCTCTGAAGTGTGCGCTTCTGAGTAGCGTTGGCAAGTTCTGGATATTCTCCTGTTGTCAAGTACTTTTTGATGTCGTGGAACCATGGTTTTCCGTCTGCTTCTTCCTCAACGTGAGCACAATAAGCCGGCTGATCATAAATCTTTACTGGGATGGGATCAATAAAATTCATGTCTGGATGTTGGATCATGGATGACAGAGTAGCCAATGCGTCAGCGAACTCGTTCTGGACTCTGGGGACATGCTGAAATTCCGTCTTTGCGAATCTTTTCCTTAACTCCTGTATGTGATGCAAGTAGGGGAGTATCTTAGAGTTCTTGGTTGCCCACTCTTCTCGAACTTGATGTATGAGCAAGTTCTGAATCCCCGATCACTAGCAACTCCTGAATGTTCATGTCAATGGCCATCTTGAGCCCCAGGATGCAAGCTTCATATTCAACCATATTATTTGTGCAAGGGAACCTGAGCTTGGCGGATACCGGATAATGCTGGCCGGTTTCTGATACTAGGACTGCTCCTATGCCAACTCCTTTGGAATTTGCGGCTTCGTCGAAAAACAACCTCCAACCATCGTAGGATTCAGCAATATCTTATCCTACAAAGGACACTTCTTCATCGGGAAAATACGTTTTCAGGGGTTCGTATTCTCCGCCAACGGGATTCTCGGCGAGGTGATCTGCTATGGCTTGCCCCTTGATTGCTTTCTAAGTCACGTAAACTTTGTCGAATTCACTCAACAAGATTTGCCACTTGGCGAGCTTGCCAGTGGGCATGGGCTTCTGAAAGATGTACTTCAGCGGGTCCATCCTGGATATGAGATAAGAGTGTAGGCACAGAAATAATGCCTCAATTTCTGAGCTACCCAAGTCAGAGCACAACAGGTGCGCTCCAATAAAGAATACCGGGCCTCGTACGGGGTGAACTTCTTATTGAGATAGTAGATGGCTTGCTCCTTCCTCCCCGTTTTATCATCCTGTCCCAGAACACAACCGAATGCCCCATCCAAAACCGCGAGGTAAAGCAATAGAGGCCTCCCTGGCTCGGGCGGAACCAAGACTGGCGGCGTTGACAGGTATTCTTTGATTCTGTCGAAAGCTTTCTGACAATCATCAGTCCATTTAGTGGCGGCGTCCTTCTTCAACATCTTAAAGATTGGTTCGCAAATGACTGTAGACTGGGCTATGAACCGGCTGATGTAGTTGAGTCTCCCCAATAAACTCATAACCTCTTTCTTGTTCTTTGGCGGTGGCAAGTCTTGAATGGCTTTGACTTTTGATGGGTCCAATTCAATTCCCCGACGACTCACGATGAGACCCAGTAATTTCCCAGCAGGAACCTCGAATGCACACTTGGCGGGATTCAATTTCAGTTTGTACCTCCTTAATCTGTTGAAGAACTTTCTCAAGTCTTCCGTATGATCAGTGGCCTTCTTGGATTTGACGATGACGTCGTCCACATATACCTCAATCTCCTTGTGTATCATGTCGTGAAAAATAGCGGTCATGGCTCTCATATAGGTGGCACCAGCATTCTTTAACCCAAACGGCATCATTTTGTAACAATACATCCCCCATGGCGTGATGAAAGCCGTTTTCTCTGCATCTTCTTCGTCCATCCATATCTGATGGTGTCCGGCGAAACAATCAACAAAAGACTGCAACTCATGCTTTGCGCAATTGTCGATGAGAATGTGTATGTTTGGCAAGGGGAAGTCATCTTTGGGACTGGCCCGATTAAGATCCTGGTAGTCGACACAGATTCTAACCTTCCCGTCCTTCTTTGGTACCGGCACGATATTGTCTGACCATGTTGGATATTCCACTACCCTGAGAACCTTGGCTTTGACTTTCTTAGTAACCTCTTCTTTGATTTTCAAACTCATGTCGGGTTTGAATTTCCTGAGCTTCTGTTTTACCGGCGGACTGGCTGGATCTGTTGGAAGTTTGTGAGCTACAATAGACGTGCTGAGACCAGTCATATCATCATACGACCAGGCGAATATGTCCTCATATTCCCTTAAAAATTCCGTATATTCTCCCTTTTCTGATGGTGATAGGTGAACACTGATGCGAGTTTCTTTGACATTTTCTGTATCTCCCAAATTAACGACCTCAGTTTCTTCCAGGTTAGACTTAGGTCTATTCTCAAAATTCTCAACTTCTCTGACGACCTCTTCAGGTATCTCATCTTCGTCCGAGTCTATGTCCTTTTGTTGCATTGTTTCGTTGCAAGTCATAATCGTTGGTTCATCATCAAAGTAAGTAATAGTAATGTTGTGTGAAAATAGAGTAAATGATAGAAAAATAATAAGAGCGAGATATATATGATAAACTGAAATGCTTTGATTAAATTGTTTGAAACATCGGAGCTCTTTTCGAAATCAAAGACAATGCGGAAAGGAAATCAACTAGTAAAGTAAGCTAAAAATGAGATGCATGGTGCTTTTGTTTAGCCTTGCTACCCCGAAGCCTTCCGGGCCCTGACGGTCCTAATTGACCAATTGCTGAGGCGGTCTCCTCGGTTCACAGCTTGTATGGAAGAGCCTTCCTCCCCTTCCTCCTCGAAAAGAACACAACAGTCCATATCATCATCTCCCAGAAACAGATTCTTCATGGCTGCCAACGCTTCGTCTTCCTCTGACCCGTATATAGTATCTGTCGGTTGGAAGGTTTGCTCCAGGCTGGGTATCGGGAGCTCCAATGGATAGTAGGGACCGCGCCATGGTGGCGACCAGCTCTGGAATTCTTCCCAAGTATAACCGTACCCTAAGCCAAATGTAGTACCATGCTTCTTTAGTTTGATAGGCTTAGTGATCCCCTGAAGATTTTTACCGAGTCCCTTTCCAGGCTCGTACCCACACCAATTCAGGATACTTTCGATCTTGTTGTCCCACCACTTATCCTTATCCACAGCGTTGACCCTTTCGATGTGGTGGTATGTTTCTCCGCCTATTCTCCTTCTTCCCCCGATCATCGGGATGGTCTGGCGACTATATACGGGGTTACTACCATCGCCATGAATAATCACCTCTTGGTGATTCCATTCGAACTTCACCGCCTGATGCAGGGTCGATGCTACGGCTCCAGCAGCGTGGATCCAGGGCCGTCCTAACAGCAGATTGTAGGATGACGGGACGTCTATTACTTGGAAGTCGACGTCGAACCATGTTGGCCCCATTTGTAAGCATAGGCTGATTTCTCCAATAGTAGATCTCTGGGACCCATCGAGGGCCTTGACATTGATAGCCCCATCCTTGATCTCGTGCAGGCTCTTTCCCAAAGTTCTGAGAGTTATCAGCGGACAGATGTTGAGGCTCGATCCTTCATCGATCAGGACTCTAGTGATGAAATAATCTTCGCATTGTATGGTGATGTGCAGTGCCTTGTTGTGGCTCAATCCTTCCGGCGGCAGCTCATCTTCGTGGAAGGTTATTTTATGGCTCTCCAGTACTTGCCCTACCATATTCTCCATTTCACCCCCGGTTATATTGCTGGGCACATAAGCTTCACTCAGTATCTTCATCAGGGCATTCTTGTGAGCGTCAAAACTCTATAGAAGAGCTAGGATAGAGATCTGTGCTGGTGTTTTGTTCAAATGTTCAGCGACCGAGTACTCCTTAGCCTATATTTTCCTCCAAAGATCGTCAGGCGCAGTTTCGATAGGCCGTACTGGGGCTTGCTTACTAGACTCGGCTAAGTGCCCTGGGATGTAAACCATCCCTGTTCTGGTCATTCCTTGCGCAGCAGTTGTTTCTCCTGTCTTGGTCTTTCCTTTCCTCCTAGCTTCGGCAGTGTAATCCCATGGTATGGCATTTGAGCGGAATGGTGTTATCTCTGATATTGCCACAAGAATAGGTACCCTTGGGGGTAACACAGCAACTTCAAAGGGTGCAGGTGCTTTTGGAACTCCAAATTCAACCTCAATTGGCCCGGGCGCCTTTGCAGAAGGAGGCACTTCAAATTCGAGAGGTATAGACATGTTTACTTCATCGTCCCTGGAGGGCTGATTCTGCACAACAATTGGATTAAGTGTAACTGCTGGTTTCTTTGGTTCATCACCTTCAGCAATCAAACCTATCGACCCTTTGGGGTCCCAATCATCTTCGATCTCGATCATGTGAATGTTCCCACCTTTGTGGTCAGGCAGAGGGTTGTTGCGAACATTAGGAGCAGGCTCCTTTGCTACGATGACCTTATTGTTGATCAGGGTTTGAATCTTGTCCTTCAATGAGCGACACTCGTCGAGGGTGTGTCCCTTCATGCCGGAATGGTACGCACAGGTCTTATTAGGGTTGACCCACTAGGAAGGATTCTCTGGAGTTATGGCTGGGATAGGGGTGACGTAACCAGCAGTTTTAAGTCTCTCGTACAGCTGATCAATTGGTTCAGCGATGGCTGTGTATTGTCTGGGAGGTCTGCGGTCGAAATTTGGCCTAGGTCTGGGGAAATTTTGGCGGGTGGGAGGTGATTGGTAATGAGAGGGTTGAGCATTATAAGCTTGGTAGACAGGTGCTGGTTGAGAGTATCTGGGTGAGGTGGGTTGATATGTGAGAGGTGGAGATGATTGGTAGACGGGAGGTGGATTTGGATAGGAGGGTGCGGGTGCTTGGTAATTCGGGATAGGCTGATATGTAAGTGGAGGTGATGGGTAGGTGTGGTATTTTAGTGGTGATTTGGCTCCCTGTGCGACCATTACGGCACTCACATCTTTCTTCTTGGACGTGCCACCGGACTGTAAAGCCTTATTGGTGGCCTGTAATGCTTCAAGATTAGTAACCATACCATTCTTAATGCCTTCTTCGATTCTTTCTCCCAATTTGATGATATCGGAGAACTTTTGACCCTCGATCAGCATCAACCTCTCGTAATATTGGGGATCTTGAGCCCGGACGAAGAACCTGTTCATCTGTTCTTCTTTTAGGGCCGGCCTGACCTTTGCAGCTTCTGACCTCCAACGAGTAGCATACTCGCGGAATGTTTAGGTGGGCTTCTTCTTCAAATTCTGTATGTAGAATACATCCGGTGCGTTCTCTGTATTGAATCGGAATCTATCCATGAAGTCCGATGCCATGCCTACCCAGCTCGTCCATTTCTTGGGGTCTTGGCTGATGTACCAAGATAAAGCATCTCCCTTCAGGCTTCTCATGAAGAGCTTCATACGGATCTTTTCATCCCTTCCAACTCCAACCAACTTATCGTAATATGTCCTCAGGTGGACTCTGGGATCTCCTGTTCCATCAAACAGTTCGAACTTGGGAGGTTTGTACCCCTCCGGAAGTTCAACATCTGGCTGAATGCATAGGTCTTCATAATTTAACCCTTCAATACCTTTGTTGCCTTCCACACCCAGAACTCGACTGGTTAATTTCTTGAGTTCTGCCGCTAAGTTCCTGATAAGGGAGTCTTTGTCATCGGACTCAGGTGTATTTGAGATTGGTTGGGTGTAGTGGGGTACAGTATCCACAAAAATAGGAGTGTTGTGGAGATGGTCATTTGCGGTGTTCAGTGGCTCGGGAATGAATAGTGGAGTGTTGTTGGGAGTGTGGCATGCGTTGCAGTGTTGGGTATGAGTGGGTTGTATCTGTGGTTGTGGGGTGTTTTGTGGAGGTTGCGGGATTCTGGGGCGTTGACATCAGGAGCGG
>NC_031993.1:47852985-47982969 GCF_001879085.1 Nicotiana attenuata
CCGGCATGATACCTATCTGGCTCAATGATTCTCTCCCCAAAACGAGTTTGCAGTGCAACAAGTGCTGAGCTTGGCACCTGTGAGGGCTATCATCATCCTGGAAATCAGCCCTGAAGTGACTCATTTTGTCGACCCTTGGTATGATTTGCTTTCTTCCAGCCTGCCTCATGGCTCGGAGAGGAACGTAGGGATAAGTTCCTCTCAAACCAATTAGTATGAGAAATGGTGCGTCTCGGGATCGAACAATGAATTCATCCGTGGGGAACCACTCAAACATCCATTGTACCTGGTCTTCTTTCAGATTTTCAAACAATTTTACCCATCCTCTGGCGTCCTCTGGCTGAGCGAACATTTTAAGCATATAATTCATACGCCTTGGCTGGTGGAAGGCGATGTGATCATCCCAATCTCTGCGTAGGATCTCTTGTCGGTATTCCCCTTTCTGGAGGTATTCCATGAGCCAGAGCTGAAGTAATAAGTTGCAACCCTCAAAATGACTGCCCTGTTGTTGACAGTTGTTCAAGGCACGGTATATCTCAGCGATGATCATAGGCACTATGCTGAAAGTCTGCCCTCCAATTCCTTCCATCAAAGTCTTGGTTGCCATGGCCAGTCTGGTGTGGATCCTAGCCTTCTTCATAGGGAACACCATCATTCCCAAAAAGCAAAACATGAAAACGAAGACCCTTCTGTGGACATGTCCCAATGAGGTGATGGCGAACTCATCTGAATAGGTACGGTATGACTTGCTATGGCCGTACCTCTCGTATAGATAGTCAAATGGGATGTAAGAGTCTTTTAGGCAGGTCAAATCTGGGTTCTTCTTTAGTCCCATCATCTTAAGGAAACCCCTTCCTTTGCGATTTTCTGGCATAAGCAAACCCGGAGTCTCCCAAGGAATACCAGCTAAACCTCTTATTTCTTCAAGCAAAGGAGTCATTTCAAGGTCCCCGAAGCGGAACACGGACTTGTCACTATCCCAGAACAATGTTGCAGCCTCTATGATTCTGTTGTTAGGCTGAATCTCTAGAAGAGAAGGAAAATTCCGTAAGTATTTTCGGACGAGTGTCTGATCGCTGGAGTGTAGGCCTTTCCACCAATTCAGCAGCCTTGGATGAATGTTGGTTACCATGCCAAATCTGGGTACTTCGTGCCTCATTTTCTGCAAAACAAAGCGTTAGGCCCTTACCCCCACCGGACTCGACTATTTAAACCTATAATTAGCATAGCAAGCACTTTAGTTCTCTAAATAAATGCACAGAATATAGAGGTGTCCGTTTGGGTTTCAAGGAAACCCGGTGGACTTTGGACAAGGCTATCTTAATGAGTCATTATGTGGACAACATAACTGACTCGGCTAGGTTTGACCATGATGCATGTACAGTTTAAAAGGAGTAAGGTTTCTATTGGGGTATTAGACAGGTACCCTTGAGCGGACAACACAAGAGGGAAAGGCACGGAACCGTCGAATGCACCGCTGATCGACTGGTTTTACCGCAAATATGCCTTTGCCAAATTTAGGGGTGATAGTATTGGAAGAGCGCAACTACTCATTATAAGCGTTGCTATAGTATTTGTTTGGCACGAGTGGAATATGATGTTGAAGATGTAGTTTACAAGAATGAAACAAATTGACATGTATTTTCACGTTCATACAATAATTGCTCAGAAATTACAACGCTATTGATGGAAAGCAGTAAATGAGAGTAATTAAAGAAAAAGAAACAAAAGAAACAAGTCAGTTTCAAATAAAGGCATTAAACAAAAGCAATAAAATAAGGCGATAAAACTCACATATAGCATGCAATGGTAAAAGCCTAAAGAATCCCCAGCAGAGTCGCCATGCTGTCGATGCCCCCTTTTTCCTCGCGAAATTGGGTTTACGACATTCAGGAAAGACAACTCTATTCCCGTTTGAGAATTGGGTTTTGGATTTGGAGAGTCGCCACCTAATGATTATAGTGCATTAGGACACTTTGAGAAAAGAATTTGAGATGAAAACCAGAGTTTGGGTAAGGGCTAGAAATTATCTTGAGGGGAAGGTATTAGGCACCCCCCAAGATCCACTAGTGTGGTTCCCGGCCATGCTATAATTGTGACTTTAAATGCAAACAACAAGTAGACAAGCAAGCATTGCGAATACGATGAAATCACTCACATAACAATTGCAAATAAAAAACACAAAAAGGATTTAAAAGTGCTGAAATCTGTAAGGAAGTAGTTTTATAATCACATAAAGGTGTGAGAGTAAAGAAGGGGTCAAATAATTGATGCAAGCAACTTAAAAGAAGTAAAAGAAGCGGAAGTTGAAAATTGGACAGCTTTTATTATTCTGAAAATAACAAACTAATAAAGAGGAAAGGGGGTCCTAGGTTTATATATCACATGGATCATTTACACAACACATGTATCCAATTGTACGCGTAGTGTTATCGTGTGATCATCATCTCCATGTCTACCCTTCCCACCCCGTTAAGGTATTAAAGCGCGGAATGGTATCGTTACTTATTGCATGCTATTACCCGCCCCAATCCTATCAGTCCCGGAGGCAAATGGACTACTAATCCTAAAGGGAAAGGGGTTTGGGGCTTTCAGAAGTTTTCAAAGGACAAAATGCTAGGGCGTCAACCAAAACACATAAGTGCAAATAGAGGGAATCAGGCAAGCAAACAGGGCTCAAATATGCCTCCATAAACCAGCAAAAAGTCATAAAGTTTAGCATGTCTTACACGTACTGCTTTTGGTCTTAATTAAAAAGCGACGAGCGGACTGATATTTTTAGGCAAAAAAGTCTACATTAGGCTTACTCGAATGCAGTTGACTAAAACCGATCTGATTGTTAGTCCTCTAAGTATTGGTTAGAACTAGGCGTGATGTATACTGATTTTAGAAAAAGATACATACTGAAAAGGGGTTACCAATTTTAACAGGACGTTACAAGTTCAGCAGTTAATATTACCTCTATTCAGATTCGAGATTTCCTATAGGCATGCTTTCTATATGTATGCTGATTTGGACACCTTTTGGACGTTAACAAAGGTCCTAGGAACATGGTATCTATATGCAGCTCTTGTTATTAAACCTACAAACTGTTTGCCTAGTGATGTTTATAAATGCAGAATACTGTAGTCTATAGACCGTATTTTATAGAACAATTAGAAGTTAATCCTGTAGGCAGGATATCTATGCGCGGAGACGCAAAAATTATGAGTGAATCCTATAGGCATGATTTATAGGCATGATATCTTGGCGTATTGCAGAAATTAAAAGTTAACCCTATAGGCATGATATCTAGGTGTGAAATTTCAGAAATTAAGAGTTACCCTATACATGATATCTAGGCGTATTTGCAGGAATTAAAAGTTAACCCTATAGGCATGATATCTAGTTGTGAAATTGCAGAAATTAAGAGTTACCCTATAGGCATGATAACTACCCTTGATGAATAAAAATAAATCCCAACCCCCTTTTTTACTAATGTTCCCCGATCTTGTACAAGTTATTACAACCCAAAAGAAATGAACTGGAATTAAAAAAAATACATCAGAGATCCTCAGCTACATACGAGTAGCCTAATCCAGACTTGAGGCCTAACAATATGAGATTGAGCCACCTCCGAGATTCTGATTTCCAAGCCTTCTCTCATCTAGGGTGTTTCAGAGATCCAAGGGATTTCAGGAACCCCAGGCAGTGCATACACCCAAGATGTTAATCAGAAATTGAGTTGTGCAGTGTGGAAGGGCCAGCACTTATGTATCCAAGTTCAGAGGGAGCTCAAGGGTCCCAAGGCAAGGCTCACACAAGAGGGGCAGAACTTAAGTTCTAAGAATGAGTGTAAGTGCAATAGAAAGGGTAGGGGGCTACCCAGGCAGGCTGGTGGTCATGCCCAGCCACAAAATAGACTGGCACACCCCTGACCAAACCTGTTGATCAAGCATTTAGAGAGTAAAGACCTACTGGAGGTCAAGCAATAGCCTGAACAATAATCAGAAATACTGGCAGGCCAAGGCTGTTACTCGGCACACACAATAAGGGAGTGGGGGTGGGAAATTGACAAAGCTTAGGGCCCAAAGGGGTCCAGTTCATATCCATGGACAATGATTTCAGACATTGCCATGTTTCTGAACCATAACTTAAAGCATATAAAGGGGTATGGGGGTTTGGGATTCATAAGGTAGCAAATAAACCACACACGACTAACAGAATGCACACATAGATAAACTTTAAATTGCAAGGGAAAGGGAACATATCACAGCATGCTAATAACACATCTTGATTGCAGAAAACGTGAGTAGAAGTGGACAGGAATGAAAAAAACATGTTGTTGTTGAAGCTTGTAAATTAACTAGGACATACCAGTAGAGAAGCAAAGTGCAGAAAATAGAGCAAACAAGAATCCATAGTCTAGCCTTGGCTTCCAGCCGGCTAGACAAAGCAACAGCACAAGTAGCAGAAAGAGAGAGAGAGTTTTTAAGTGTAAGAGTGATTTTTGAACTCTGATTGTTCGTCTGTGTTCGTCTGTGTTCGTGTGTTTGAAAGAGAAGAGTGTAGGTATTTATAGCTTTGAAAACGAGTGGAGAATAAGGTAATAGGTAAAGTTTTAACACAAATATGGAAACAATCACAAGTCAGAATCAATTAACACAAGACTTCCCTTTAATCAAGGGATTATTGTTCAAACGGACACTAACAGGGTCAAGATAAGGAAAGAAAATCAGTCTTTAAGCAGAATGGTTGTTGCCATAAAAGGAGCAGTAAAATCATACAATAGGTGTTTAAGTCTAAGTACAGGAATGTAATTATTTTTGGAAAGGATCTGGTAAGGCCAAACAAAGAGAAAGAATCAATTACCCCTTAACAGATGAGTAAAAATCAGAATTTCACAAAGGAAAAGTTTTGAAAATCAATCACAAGTTTGAGAATCAATCACAGAAGGGACTCAGTATATAAATGAAGTGCACAAGTAATAGACATGTGAGGCCAAGTTATGGAAAAATAACAGCATGTAGTAGTAACTAAAAAGAAGACATTCGAAGCATGATAGTCAAGTTTCAGTGTTTAACAATAGAGAAGAAGATCAGAAGCATGCAAAGAGTTGAGTGGAAATCATAGTTGAGTTTGACAGGTAGTAAGAACTCAGAACCAAAAGAGTCACATGAAGAAAAGAGAATTGAAGCACATTGCAATTTCAACAGACGAGTTGCACAAACAATTTCAAAGAAATCGAATAGTCCCCAAAGAACTAGGGTTTTCGAAAATCAGTCGAGTTTAGAGGAGATAAGCAGATAAACAAATAAACAGATTCAGAGTCTCGGATAAACCCCAAAAATTAGGTCTTTCACTATGCTAACTAAGATATAGAAGAAAGGTAAATCAAATGAATATTAACAAACAGACTAAGAAACTCGAACAAAATCCCAAAAATTAGGGTTTTCAACATGCTAACTCAGATAGAAAACAACACAAACAAAACACAGTAAAACATATCGAGAATCAGAGAAGAGATTCGAAATAACTTAACATGAAACCCTAGTTGAAGCAAAAAATTAAAGAGACTCGAGAAAAATGCATAGAAGGTTCACACACACATAGATCCGGAGCAGATCTAGAAATAAATCGAAGGAACCTTAGAGATTAGGGTTTCGTAAGAAACCCAGGTGATGAGAAAGGCTTTGGAAACCATCCATCTGAGCAGGAAAGTCGAAGGTCGAACTCGAATAGCCATGGCTGGCCGGACAAAGGTTGAAGACGACCGGAGAACAGTCATCGAGCAAAAGGCTTGGTCGGAACCCTTCAAGATCTGGTCATAGGACCTTTAGAAAATGAGCACGCAGAAGCCATGAGAGGCCAGTATAGGCTCGCGATGAGCCCGAGAAGTCATAGATTAGGGTTTCAGTGAGAGGCGGCGGCTAGGGTTTATGGTGAGTTGAGAGATAGTTGAGAGAGGAGGGAATTCAGATGCGGCGTTCGAGAAAAAATGAGGTAGGGTTGGGTGTGGTTGGTAAAATTAAAAAGGAAAGAATGAAGGGTGGTCGTTGATCATTTAGATCAACGGCCTAGATTGAATGGGAGCCGGGCGGATCGGATAAATGGGTCAGGGGTTGGGTTAATTTGAAATTGGGCTGGGTAATTTTAAACTTTGAAATTGGGTTAATTGGGGGTGCCAAATTGGCTATAATTGAAATGCAATTGAGGCCAAATCGTAAATAGCCAATTTTTACTTTAAAAATTTTTAGAAAGTAGTAATACAGATTTTAAGAGCAAATTAAAAGTACTGAGTAAATGAATATTATATAAATATTAATTTAAAAATACTGGGATTAATTTTATAAACATAAAACGCTATAAAATACGAGATAGGCTATAATTGCAACTATATGCAATTTAACTTTTAAAATACCAAACAAATTTGTAAAAATATGCAAAAATTACCTTAATTATATTTTGGTGCAAATGTGCGAACAAAATGAATTATCCACCAAAAACGATAATTTTGGGAATAATTATTGGATTTTGTTGTACTAAAATAGGCAACAAATTGGCTTTAAAAATCATTAAAATGCCAAAATTCTTGGGTGTGCTTATATATGCACCAATATGCTATTTTGGAAATATTTGGGTATTAAAATACTTAGGGAAAAATTGGGTATCAACAGTTGGTATGTTTGATTGAGGTCCCGAGGGCCTCGGGTTGATTTCGGGTGATTAACGGAAAAAGATTGAAGTTTGAAGGATTGCTGAAGTTGTCCTAGTTCTGGTGTTTTCGCACCTGTGGTGGGAAGCCCGCAGGTGCAGTCCCGCAGAAGCAAAGAGGTGATTGCAGATGCGGGCAAGGAAGGCTTGGACTGGAAGCGCAGGTGCAAGGCTTGATACGCATCTGCGTAAGCGTAGATGCGGAAGTAGAAGCGCAAATGCGGAAAGGACGTAGAAGGCAAGGATCGCAGAAGCGCGCAGGGGCCCACAGGTTCGAGAGTTTGACCGCAGATGTGGAACCTAGGAGAATAAGTGGAATCCGCACTTGCGATGGGATTCTCGCAGGTGCGGCTTCGCAAAAGCGACAAGGAGATTGCAGGTGCGGTTTTGCTGGACATAAGGTATAAATAGAACACGTCGTGATTTTTCCTCATTTCCACCATTTTTAACTCGGACTTTGGAGCTTTTGAGGTGATTTTTAAAGGGGATTCAAGGATTTTCGTTGAGGTAAGTCCCTTGAGCCTAAGTACCCTTAGTTATGGTGTTTTTCCATTGATTTCTCATCTATTAGTGGGGTTTTGAAGTGAAAATTGGGAATTAGGGCTTGGGATTTTGGAGAGTGAAATTTGGGGTTTTGAGTGACCAAATAAGGTAGGATTTTGGTAAATATTGTATGGTTAGACTCGTGTGAATGGGCTTTCTAGTTTTGTGACTTTTATCGGATTTCGAGACGTGGGCCGGGTTTGAGCCAATTTAGGGATTTGAGCCCAACTTTGTAGTTTTTCTTGTAGAATTGGTTCCTTGGCATATATTAATTGTGTTGTATTACTTTTGGCTAGATTCGGGACGTTTGGAGGCCGATTCGAGAGGCAAAGACATCGCGGAGTAGGATTTTGCTCGGGTTGAGGTAAGTAACGGTATAATTCTGGTCCTGAGGGTATGAAACCCCGAACATTGTATCTTGTGACTATTTTGGAGGTGACGCACATGCTAGGTGACGGGTGTGTGGGCGTGCACCGAGGGGATTGTGACTTGGTCTGTCCCGTAGAACTGTAAAGTCGAACAACATGTTGTTAGCTATATGCTCTCTATGTGTTATGAAAGATTGACTGTAAATAATGTTAGAAACCATGTTTAGGCTATATGTCGGCATTGTTGGGTCCCGTAGGGGCCGCGTTACATGTTAAATTGCCTGTTATATGCTATTTGTATTAAGTCACAGTTTTTACTCGCATATCATATCTCAGTCTCTGTTATTCTATTCGATGCATCATGTTATTGCTGTTTGGGCTGATTTTCCTGATATTTAAGAGCCCGAGAGACTGGAGAGATTGATGACTGAGTGAGGCCGAAGACCTGATTGTGAAGATATTTATGGGATCGGGCTGCACGCCGCAGAATGTTTTATTGATTTACGCTTGAGTGAGGCCGAGGGCCTGATTGATTTATGCCATGATTGGCTTGTTATAGCGCTTGGGCTGAAGGAGCCCCTCCGGAGTCTGCACACCGCCAGTGAGCGCAGGTACCTACTGAGTGCGAGTGTCGATTGCTGAGTGATTGTCAGGAATGAGTGACTGGGAGGAATGAGTGATCATGAGGTTGGAGTGATTGGGAGAATTGAGAGATGATTGCCTGAGAGGCAGTACATGATTACATCATTTATGCACACAGTTGCCTTATATTCATGTTTTGAAAACTATTGAAAGATATTCTTATATGGTTTTACTTGAACTTGAATAAAACAAACTGATTTGACTTGAATTACCTGAACTTGGGAAGCATGACTATTTTCCTTTCTGAAATTCTTGAAAATGAACTAAAACTGTGTAGCTCGTCACTATCATCAGTTCCTTATTTATTATTGCTACTTACTGAGTTGGTGTACTCACGTTACTCCCTGCATCTCGTGTGCAGATCCAGGAGCTGTTGGACGCCGAGGTTGTTGATAGCACTCATAGCTGGTCATTGGAGATCACGAGGTAGCTGCCGGCGTTCGCATCCCTGCTTTCTTCTTCCCTATCTTTCCTTATTTTCTATATTTTGGATTCCAAACTATATTAGTCTTGTTGCTTCCGGATCGATTATGTAAGATGCTCATGACTAGTGATACCCCGATGTCGGGCTTTATTTTCGTGATTATGTTTGGGGTTTACCCCATTTTTATGGCAAAGTTTTCAGTTATTTTAAGAGTCTTGATTATTTCTGGTTATTGTTGAAAGCGTTTGGTAATGTCGGCTGGTCTAGTATCATCGATAGGCGCCATCACGGCGGGTCGTGTTTTTGGTCGAGACAAGTTTGTATCAGAGCGTAGGTTACATAGGTCTCACGAGTCATGAGCAGGTTTAGTAGAGTCTTGCGGATCGGTACGGAGACGTCTGCACTTATCTTCGAGAGGCTGCAGACCCTTAGGAAACTTCACATTCTTGAACTCTTGTCGTGCGAATCTGTTGATTCTGGAAACTAAACTTTTGTTATTCTATTCTCTCACAGATGCTACCGTTCGGATGGACAGCCACCAGTACCACCAGTTGGGTCCGCAAGAGGCCGAGGTCGCGGTAGAGGCCGTGGTAGGGGCAGGGGTGTAGCCCGCACAGCAGCTAGGGCAGCACTTGCAGATCCACCAGTTGCCCCAGTACAGGACCAGGTCCTAGTGTGGATGCACCAGCGGGACCAGCTCAGGCACTAGCTGTGCCCTTTATGATTCCAGGTCTTCAGGAGACCTTAGCTTAGATTTTGACCGTGTGCACCGGTCTTGCTCAGGCGGTCTCTGTTTCTACTACAACAGCCACATCCCAGGCTTGGGAAGGCACTCAGACTCCCGCTGCCCGTACACCCGAGCAGGTTGTTCAGGGACTCTAGACACCGGGGGCACCACCAGCCCAGCCAGTTGCACCTGCTCAGGACTATGTGGTTCAAGTCATGCCTGATGAGCAGCGTAGATTCGAGAGGTTTGGTAGACTTCAGCCTCTGACTTTCAGCAGTGCAGAGGGCGAGGATGCCCGGGGTTTCTTGGATAAATGTTAGAGGATTCTCCGTACAGCAGGTATTCTGGAGACCGGTGGGGTCTCGTTCACTACCTTCAAGTTCTCTGGAGCTACCTTCACTTGGTGGGAGGCCTATGAGAGACGTAGGCCTGTTGGTGCAGCGCCTCTTACATGGCAGCAGTTCTCCGTTCTCTTCTTGGAGAAGTATGTGCCCCAGTCACGCAGAGAGAAGCTGCGCAGGCAGTTTGCGCAGTTACGTCAAGATGATATGATTGTGACACAGTACAAGATGAGATTTTCTGAGTCGGCCCGTCATGCTATTTGGTTAGTTCCAGTAGACAGGGAGAGGATCCGGAGGTTCGTTGATAGCCTCACATATCAGCTGCGGATTCTTATGACTAGGGAGAGGGTGTCTGGTGCTTCTTTTGAGGAGGTTGTCGACATTGCTCGGGATATAGAGTCGATTCGCCGCTAGGAGCGAGTAGAGAGGGAGGCCAAGAGGCCTCGTGGATTCGGTAGTTTTGGTGGTGTTCCTTCTGGAGGTCAGTTTCACCACGGTAGGGGTCGTCCCTTCAGGCATGCTCAGACGGCTCGTCCAGCTCACCGTAGTGCATCATCTGGCCATGGTTTAAACCATTCTCAGCAGGGTCACTCATCTCTCAGTGCCCTTCCAGCTTAGAGTTCGTCTCGTGCTCCATCAGTTCAGGGCTCGTCTATGGCATGTTCTTCTACAAGTTATCCTGATGTTCGGGACTCCCTTCAGTCCCCACCACCAGCACCAGGGAGTTGTTTTGAGTGTGGGGAGTTTGGGCATATATGGAGGCAGTGTCCTCGTCGTCAAGGAGGGCCAGCGCCGTAGAGGGGTCAGGTTACATCTTCAGCACCAGTTACATCACCACCCGCCCAGTCAGCTCGGGGTAGAGCTCAGTCAGCTAGGGGTCGCCCAAGAGGGGGAGGCCGATCAGGTGGAGGTCGGGCCCGTTTCTATGCTCTTCCTGCCAAACCAGATGCCATTGCTTCAGACACAGTGATCACAGGTATTGTCTCAATATGTCAGCGAGATACCTCTGTATTATTTGACCCTGGTTCCACCTATTCTTTGCTCATTATCTAGATATGCCCCGTGAGTCTTTAGTTTCACCTGTTCATGTATCTACTCCGTGGGCGATACTATTATTGTGGACCGTATGTATAGGTCGTGTGTAGTGACCATTGGGGGATTGGAGACTAGACTAGATCTTCTACTGCTTAGTATGGTTGATTTTGATGTGATATTTGGTATGGATTGGCTGTCTCCCTATCATGCTATTTTAGACTTCCACGCTAAGACTGTAATGTTGGTGATGCCGGGGTTGCCTCGGATTGAGTGGCGAGGTTCTTTAGACTATGTCCCCAGTAGAGTAATTTCATACTTGAAGGCCCAGCGGATGAGGGGGAAGGGTTGTTTATCCTATTTGGCTTTTGTAAGAGATGTCAGTGCAGAGACCCCTACTATTGACTCTATTCTGGTGGTGCGCGATTTTCAGATGTGTTTCTTGCAGACCTGTCGGGCATGCCACCGGACAAGGATATTGACTTCGATATTGATTTGGTGCTAGGCACTCAGCCTATTTCTATTCCACCGTACCGTTTGGCACCGGCTGAGTTGAAGGAGTTGAAGGAGAAGCTTCAGGAGCTCCTTAAGAAGGGGTTTATTAGGCCTAGTGTGTCACCTTGGGGTGCACCTGTTCTATTTGCGAAGAAGAAGGATGGCACTATGAGAATGTGTATTGATTATAGGCAGTTGAACAAAGTCACAATCAAGAACAAGTATCCTTTGCCGCGCATTGATGATCTATTTGACCAGCTTCAGGGAGCGAGGGTGTTCTCCAAGATTGATCTCAGGTCATTGTATCACCAGTTAAAGATTCGGGACTCGGATATTCTTAAGATAGCTTTCAGGACCCGTTATGGTCACTATGAGTTCCTTGTAATGTCTTTTGGGCTGACCAATGCCCCAGTAGCGTTCATGTATTTGATGAACAGTGTGTTCCAGCCTTATCTCGACTCGTTTATTATTGTATTCATTGATGATATCCTGGTGTACTCTCATAGCCAGGAGGAGCACGCCAAGCATTTGCGGATTGTGTTACAGCAGTTGAGGGAGGAGAAGTTTTATGCTAAGTTCTCCAAGTGTGAGTTTTGGAACAATTCAGTGGCGTTCTTGGGGCATGTGGTGTCCAATGAGGGTATTTAGGTTGATCCGAAGAAGATAGAGGCGGTCCAGAGTTGGCCTAAACCGTACTCAGCCACAGAGATTCGTAGCTTTCTTGGTTTGGCGGGTTATTACCATCGGTTCGTGCAGGGTTTCTCTTCTATTGCATCGCCCTTGACAAAATTGACCCAAAAGGGTGCTCCTTTCAGGGGTCGGATAAGTGTGAGGCGAGCTTTCAGAAGCTCAAGACTGCCTTGACCACAGCTCCAATGTTAGTTTTGCCATCAGCTTCTGGTTCATATTCAGTATATTGTGATGCTTCTCGGATTGGTATTGGATGTGTTCTGATGCAGGAGGGTAGAGTGATTGCTTATGCTTCTCGTCATTTGAAGCCCCATGAGAAGAACTACCCTGTTCATAATTTGGAGTTGGCTGCCATTATTCACGCGTTGAAGATTGGAGGCATTATCTCAATGGTGTGTCTTATGAGGTGTTTACTGATCATCGTAGCCTCCAGCATTTGTTCAAGTAGAAAGATATCAATTTGAGATAACGGAGATGGTTAGAGCTGCTAAAGGACTATGATATCACCATTTTGTATCATCCGGGAAAGGCCAATGTGGTGGCTGATGCCTTGAGTAGGAAGGCAGTGAGCATGGGCAGTCTTGCATTTATTCCTATTAAGGAAAGATCTCTTGCGGTTGATGTTCAGGCTTTGGCCAATCGGTTTGTGAGATTGGATATTTTGGAGCCTAGTCGGGTTCTAGCTTGTGTGGTTTCTCGGTCTTCCTTGTTTGATCGCATTAGAGAGCGCCAGTATAATGATCCTCGTCTACTTGTCCTATTCTCCTTCCTTTCCTTTTAGATCTGAGGTAGTACTAATTAATGCTTGAATTACTCCTATTAGAACTCAAGGACAAGGTTCAGCATGATGATGCCAGGGATGTGACTATTGGAGATGATGGGGTATTGAGGATGCATGGCCGGATATGTGTGCCCAATGTAGATGGGCTTCGGGAGTTGATTCTTGAGGAGGCCCATAGCTCGCGGTATTCCATCCATCCGGGTGCTGCGAAGATGTACCAGGATTTGACACAGCACTATTGGTGGAGAAGAATGAAAAAAGATATAGTTGGATTTGCTGCTCAGTGTCTCAACTGTCAACAGGTGAAATATGAGCATCAGAGGCCGGGTGGTTTGGTTCAGTAGATAGAGATTCCAGAGTGGAAGTGGGAGCGGATCACCATGGGTTTTGTAGTTGGTCTCCCACGGACTTCGAGGAAGTTCTGTGCTATTTGGGTGATTGTGGATCGGCTGACCAAGTCCGCACACTTCATTCCTGTGAGTACTACCTATTCCTTAGATCGATTGACTGAGATTTACATCAGAGAGATTGTTTGCCTGCACGGTGTGCCAGTTTTCATCATTTCAGACCGAGGCACACATTTTACATCGCAGTTTTGGAGAGTTGTGCAGCGAGAGTTGGGCACTCAAGTTGAGTTGAGCACAACATTTCATCCTCAGACGGACGGACAGTCCGAGCGCACTATTCAAATATTGGAGGACATGTTACGCGCTTGTGTCATTGATTTTGGGGGTTCCTGGGACCAGTTTCTACCACTCGCAGAGTTTGCCTACAACAACAGTTATCAGTCGAGCATTCAGATGGCTCCGTATGAGGCTTTATATGGGAGGCGGTGTAGATCCCCAGTGGGTTGATTTGAGCCAGGTGAGGTTAGGCTTTTGGGTACAGACTTGGGTCAGGATGCATTGGACAAGGTGAAGTTGATTCAGGAGCGGCTTCGTACGGAGTAGTCGAGATAGAAGAGTTATGCTGACAGAAAGGTTCATGATGTGTCCTACATAGTTGGGGAGAAGGTCTTGATGAAGGTTTCACCCATGAAGGGTGTTATGAGATTTGGAAAGAAGGGCAAGTTGAGCCCTCGGTTCATTGGACCTTTTGAGGTACTTCGGAGGATTTGGGAGGTGGCATATGAGCTTGCCTTACCACCTAGCTTGTCAGGTGTGCATCCCGTATTTCATATTTCTATGCTCCGGAAGTATATCGGCGATCCGTCTCATGTCTTGGATTTCAACACGGTTCAGTTAGATGGTGATTTGAGTTATGATGTGGAGCTGGTGGCTATTTGGGAACGTCAGGTTCGAAAGTTGAGGTCAAAGGATATAGCATCAGTGAAAGTGCAGTGGAGAGGTTAGCCCATGGAGAAGGCTACTTAGGAGACCGAGCGGGAGATGTGGAGCAGATATCCACACCTATTTGAGGCTCTAGGTATGTTTCTAGACTCGCTCGAGGACGAACGTTTATTTAAGAGGGGGAGGATGTAACGACCCGGCCTGTCGTTTCGAGAGTTATAGCCTTGTTCCTCCATTTCCTGCTTCTTTTGTGTTCTTCAGCTGTATTTGGACTTACCAGATTAGTTGGTTCAGGTTTGGAGTGATTTTGGAGTGAGTTGAGACGTTTAGTCTCTTGTGAGAAGGTTTAAGTTGGAAAAGTTGACCGGATGTTGACTTATATGTAAACGATCTCGGATTTGAATTTTGATGGTTCCGTTAGCTCTGTTAGGTAATTTTGGACTTGGAAGCGTGTTTGGAATGTGATTTGGAGGCCCGTGGTAGAATTAGGCTTGAATTGGTGAAAGTTAGAAATTTGGCGATTTTGGTTGGTATTGGAAATTTTAATATCGGGATCGAAATGGAATTTTGGAAGTTGGAATAGGTTCATGGTGTCATTTTTGACATGTATGCAAAATTTGAGGTCATTCGGACGTGGTTAGCGAGTTTCGGCGTCGTTTGTGGAATTCAGAAGTTTAGAAGTGCTTAGGCTTGAATCCGAGTGTAATTTCGTGTTTTGATGTTATTTGGAGTGATTCGAAGGTTTGACTAAGTTCGTATGATGTTGTGGGATATGTTGGTATGTTTTGTTGAGGTCCCGAGGGCCTCAGGTTGATTTCGGGTGATTAACGGAACAAGATTGAAGTTTGAAGGACTGCTGAAGTTGGCCTGGTTCTGGCATTTTCGCACCTGCGGTGGGAAGCCCGCAGGTGCGGTCCCGCAGAAGCAAAGAGGTGATCGCAGATGTGGGCAAGGGAGGCTTGGACTGGAAGCGCAGGTGCGAGGCTTGATACGCATCTGCGTAAGTGCAGATGCGGAAGTAGAAGCGCAGATACGGAAAGGACGTAGAAGGCAAGGATCGCAGAAGCGTGCAGGGGCCCGCAGATCTGCACCCGCAGGTGCGAGAGTTTGACCGCAAATGCGGAAACTGGGAGAATAAGTGGAATCCGCACCTGCGGGTGCAATTTCCGGGTTTGAGCCAATTTCGGGATTTGAGCCAAACTTGGTAGTTTTTCTTGTGGAATTGGTTCCTTGGCATATATTGATTGTGTTGTATTACTTTTGGCTAGATTTGGGACGTTTGGAGGCCGATTCGAGAGGCAAAGGCATCGCGGAGTAGGATTTTGCTCGGGTTGAGGTAAGTAATGGTATAAATCTGGTCCGAGGGTATGAAACCCCGGACATTATGTCTTGTGACTATTATGGAGGTGACGCACATGCTAGGTGACGGGCGTGTGGGCGTGAACCGAGGGGATTGTGACTTGGTCTGTCCCGTAGAACTGTAAAGTTGAACAACATGCTGTTAGCTATATACTCTCTATGTGTTATGAAAGATTGACTGTAAATCATGTTAGAAACCATGTTTAGGCTATATGTCGGCGCTGTTGGGTCCCGTAGGGGCCGCGTTACATGTTGAATTGCCTGTTATATGCTATTTGTACTCAGTCACAGTTTTTACTCGCATATCATATCTCAGCCTCTGTTATTCTGTTCGTTGCATCATGTTATTGCTGTTTGGGCTGATTTTCCTGATATCTGAGAGCCCGAGAGACTGGAGAGATTGATGACTGAGTGAGGCCGAGGCCTGATTGTGAGGATATTTATGGGATCGGGCTGCATGCCGCAGAATGTTTTATTGATTTACGCTTGAGTGAGGCCAAGGGCCTGATTGATTTATGCCATGATTGGCTTGTTATAGCGCTTGTGCTGAAGGAGCCCCTCCGGAGTCTGCACACCCCTAGTGAGCGCAGGTACCTACTGAGTGCGAGTGCCGAGTGCCGAGTGTTAAGTGATTGTGAGGAATGAGTGACTGTGAGGAATGAGTGA
The DNA here is from genome assembly GCF_001879085.1 of Nicotiana attenuata. Classification (NCBI taxonomy): domain Eukaryota; kingdom Viridiplantae; phylum Streptophyta; class Magnoliopsida; order Solanales; family Solanaceae; genus Nicotiana; species Nicotiana attenuata. The sequence goes on from NC_031993.1 coordinate 47,869,036, forward strand.
TTGTGAGGTTGGAGTGATTGGGAGGACTGAGAGATGATTGTTTGAGAGGCAGTATATGATTACATCACTGATGCACACAGTTACCTTATATTCATGTTTTGAAAACTGTTGAAAGATATTCTTCTCTGGTTTTACTTGAGCTTGACTAAAATAAACTGATTTGACTTGAATTACCGGAACTTGGGAAGCATGACTATTTTCTTTTCTGAAATTATTGAAAATGAACTAAAATTGTGTAGCTCGTCACTATCTTCAGTTCCTTATTTACTATTGTTACTTACTGAGTTGGTGTACTCACGTTACTCCCTGCACCTCGTGTACAGATCCAGGAGTTGTTGGATGCGGAGGTTATTGATAGTACTTGTAGCTGGTCATTGGAGATCGCGAGGTAGTTGCCCGCGTTCGCAGCCCTGCTTTCTTCATCCCTATCTTTCCTTATTTTTTGTAATTTGGATTCCAAACTATGTTAGTCTTGTTACTTCCGGATCAGTTATGTTATATGCTCATGACTAGTGATACCCCGATGTCGGGCTTTATTTCCGCACTTATGTTTTGGGGTTCACCCCGTTTTTATGGCATAGTTTTCAGTTATTTTTAGAGTCTTGATTATTTCTGGTAATGTCGGATGGCCTAGTATTATCAATATGTGCCATCACGACGGGTCGTGACAGATATACAATAAAAAAATAAAGTTAGGGGTTGTTCTGTATGCGAAATAAGGGATAATAATCCCTGGAGTAGACGCAGGATTATTTTATCCCGCATTTTGTTGAATTTAAATTCGAGATTAATAATATTCAGATTAATTAGTCTCATAATTGAATTTTATTTTATCCTACATTGAGGAAGGGATAATAGTTCCGGGATTAATTAGTCCCGGGATAGATTCTAAAATAACGAAAATGCCCTTTTCCAAGACTATTCTCCCAAAGTCTTTTAACAATTTAAGGTTAAATTTAAAAATAAAAGTTTATCCCAACTTATCTATACACCAAACACATATTATACCCTGTATATCTATTTTTAGTAAAATGAACCAAACATCTTCCAATAAAAATATATTCACTAAATAATCTCGTCGTTATTTAATTTCCATATTATAACCCATCATTATAATCCCTAGATAACTTGTTTCCCTGTCAAACGGCTTCTTAGTAATTTAATTTCTTATATACACATTATTACTATATTATATCCTTACTTGTATCAAGTGATACCTAATTGTATATCAATGCAACACTTCTAAAAGTCACTTATACTTGTTAAAGATTGCACCTATGCACATTATCTAGCCAAAATTTTACGGTATAGCCAGTTTTCGAATTGGTCAATCAAAAATAGCCAGCATTTACCAAGTCAATGAAAAATAGCCACCGTTTTGCTGCAATAGAGACCGGTCCAGCATAATATACTGGAGTTCGGTGCACTTGTGTATGAACTCCAGCATATTATGCTGGACCGGTATACTTTGCCGGCTCCAGTATAATATACTGGAGACTGGAGCACTGGTGCTCCAAACTCCAGTATATTATACTGGACCATTATACTTGGTGGAACTCCAATATATTATGCTGGAGTTCTAGTGTATTTATGCTGGAACTCCATCATATTATGCTGGAGTTCCAGCATACTATCCTGGAACTCCAGTATAATATGCTGGAGTTCAAGTATACTTATGCTGGAACTCCAGCATAATATACTGGAGTATTTTCCGGGTTTTGAACAGTGTTTTCGCTCAGATTTATCTTTACGTAAAAAGTGGCTAAATTTCGATTACTTTTGAAATTGGGCTATTTTTGAACGACCAGTTGTAAATCTGGCTATTTTTAAAAATCACGCCATTATCTAAGATCACCACATAACACACATGTTTTACCAAGAAAAAGAATCAACTAGAACTACTTAATACATTACGTAGATAAACATTGTGATGTACAATATAATATACAATTCATAATGTGTTATACAAGTAACGCAGCCTGACCAAAAACAAGGTTTTGATACACATTTAATATATACATTATTACATATTATATACTATCATTTATAAATTATTATTGTAATATACACTTCGATATACAAACAAAGCATATTTTGGCTATCAGGCGCCAAATAACAAAGAACCAGGGGCGGCCCGATGAATTTTGTGGTCTAAAGCAAAACTTTATAAGAGGCCTTAACTTTTATTAGAAGTTTATTTTTTTAACTTTTTTAGATGCAAGGTTATTAATAATTTTCTTATAATCAATTTCTCTTAATAAGTCTTCTTAATTGATAATATAGCTAATCTATTTAACCTTTCTTGTTGTTGATCTTAAAAATGTCTTTCCACTGAAGCAATAATAACATGATTTATTAACATTATTCTATAAGAACTATAGGCATTTGGAGCCCGCAATGTTTGGCTGAGTTGGTTGGGTGAGTGGTTTCCCACATGGGAGACCTAGGATCCGTTCCCCTCATTAGCAGCATCCTCAGTTAGAGCTCGTCGCAGCGGGCTTGCCTAGTGCGGTTTACATTTCTTGTTTGGTTTGCGAGCTATTGCGCAGTGAGTAGGTTACCCAGTGCGCACCCTAAGGGCAGCAACTGCGGTTTCCCTAGGAATTTTCCAACAAAAAAATAATAGGCAAGAATCAAATCTTTTTATTTGATTGAGTATATTAATAAAACTGTTATCTTCTAATTGTATTTTTTTACTTAACACTTTTAATCAAGAAAATAAATCTATACCATCAATATCGAATAGATTATTATGCTTTAAGGAACATTCAAGATTAAGGCAATATTTTTTAAAATTTTTATCATCTAGTGATCTCAATTTTTTTACCGCTAAATAGAAAATTAAATTTTTTTCATATGCTTCGAATTATTCAAATCTATTTTGGTGAAAAAATAGCCTTGTCTACTAGGTATACAAAGTAATCAATTCTAAATGACTCTTCAAGAGATTTTGAGATTTCATTATCAACATTCTCATCAAAAAAATTCTTCCTATATATTAACACGTTTCTTACGAAATCCGGGTTCGATATTCATTTGAAATGTGATTTCCTTGGCTAAAATTAGGGGTATTCATCGTTCGGTTTGGATCGATTTTTCTCTAAAAAGAAACCAAACCAAGTAAGCCGGTTTTTCAAATATTAGAACCAAACCAAACCAATTAAGTCGGTTTTTTCTCGATTCGGTTTATGTCGGGTTTTGTCGATTTTACGGTTTTTTCGGTTATTTATCAGTTTTTTCTTAAGTATAAGACATACACTACCAAAATACATATTCCGGCGACCATATTTTCAACGTAACACTATCAAATCAATTGTCCTTTGAGAAATCTATTATTTACTAAAATATATTGATGATAATTGAATCAAATAGTGATGAATAATTTAAGGACTCAATTAAAAATATATTTTTTTAACATGAAATGGAATCATACACTTAACAAAAGAAAACTACCAATTAAACTAGAATATAAAGGTAAAGAACTGTACTATAAGTGCAAACGATAGATCGGAAGAGNATATATATAGGTGTAATAATAAATTTGAAATAGCTACTCCTATAGTCCGTTTGGTTCGGTTTTTTCCGGTTATTTTTTGATTAAAACCAAAACCAAACCAAATTTGATCAGTTTTTAAAATTCAAAACCAAAACCAAACCAAACAAGAAAGTATCGGTTTTTTTGGTCGTTTGGTTTGGTTTTCGGTTTGGTTCGGTTTTTCGGGTTTTTATGAACACCCCTAGCTAAAATCATAGCAGTTGCAAATTCTTCTTTTCTATATTTGTTAAAGAAAGAAATCAAACATTTTCACTTCACATATCTTTTTTTTTAAAACTTAAATTTAGCCTATTAGGTGTAACAAAAAATAGGCCCCCCACAAATATGGGGCCTAACGCAGTTGCTTTACTTGCTTTAGGGAAGGGCCGCCCCTATCATGCAATGCCAATTTCTCATTTCTATATACTATTTGTGACACTACATGCCCAAGCCTGAAATCCCATGTCAAAAAAATTAATTTAAGAAGATAAAATATATATTTACGTACAAATTAAAAAAATTAAATTGTATAAATACATTTTTTTGATATATTATATAATATATATATATTATATTATATATATATATAATTATATATATATATAATATAATATATATATATTATATTATATATATATATATATATATATAAATATATATATTCTTTCACTCAATTTCTAGTTTAGGTACGATTTTTTGTTCTTCATTGCACACCCCATAATCTAATAAGTTGACAAATATTTAGGTCTGTTATCTCGTGCTCTGTGGCAACTATTTTATTTACTAGCAACATTCTGTTGTTCTTGAATAGGTGTATTAATCAACTCAGAAATCCCAATCATGTTGCAAATTCTTGTAGCTACAACAATATATCAAAAGATTAACAGTGTCTACAAAGTGAATGAAAATGATAAGTGACTTCAGATCTCAGAACACTATTTGATTTATTAATATTAATAATCTTTAAAAATTCAGAAAATATTTTTCATTCATCAACGCAACACCAAAAAATATTTTCCATACAAAACATTTCCATGAATACATGGCCATAAAAAATAACTTTGGCTCTACTAAATACACTCTAAAAATAAGTTTCTTTTTTTCTTCCTCTCCCTTTATATATTCTTACTTTGTCATGGCCTTCACTTTTGGACGTGACAAAAGAATTAGAATAATCAGCAAATCTTTCACAATTTTACTAAGTTTTTGCCAAGGATATATGTTCTGGGTAATCAAAATTGTGGAATTGTTGTGACTATGTCCGATCCCAAAGACAAAAAGTTTATGCAAACTCTTTGACTATTTTTGTGCAGCTCTTATCTTGTGTATTTCTTTTTTCCATCAATTGCTTGTCTGTTGCGTTTATCAAGTCCACCAGCACTTCTTCTACTCAATTTTCTGGATATTAGAGCTAGATTAATTAAGTTCGAAACTTCATCTAAATGCCATTTGTTATTGCATGATATTGTTTTTTCATTTCGCTTTTAAGTAAACAATTATTATACATATTGGTGAGTTTTTTTTTTTTTGGTTTCCCACCCGGTGTTCGGTACCCGCATTGGAGCCCGACTATATCCGGATTCGCGAGCGTAGGGCCCCTTCGGGGGGAAGCGCTCCCTACCAAGGATTTTTTCATACCCAAGACTCGAACTCGAGACCTCTGGTTAAGGGAGGAGCAGTCCCATCCACTTGGTGGTACATATTAATTGGTGAGTTGGTGACACGTAGTAATGAAAGTCATGCTCGGATTTATGATATATAAATAAATATCAAATACTTCTATTGATCATGACAATTTCTAAATTACAAATACTCGGAGTAAGTTGACTATTTTGGCCTTGATCATGACAATAATTTCAAACAAATAAAATTAAAAAATCGGCTGACTGTCTATTTTAACTGTTGTTATACATTAAGAGAATTTCCTTCGTCTTTGATAAACGTAGAACCACCCAACTAGAAGCCAAACAATGGTACTCTATTATTTTGTCCTAAAACGCTTTTTACTTTTTTGGCTTCTTAAGCGTCAAATTAACTGAACTATGATTAGCATTGTAACATGTTTTCTTTTGCGCTTTGTATATAAAGGAAATTGCATTCGATACCACTTTTATAGTTTTTGAGTATCTCAATCTTTCTTTTTTTTCTTTTGCTAAATAAAGAACTATTGGAAAGTATAGACGAGAAAGAGAAGAGGGCGAATAGGGAGCATTATAAGTTGGCTAAGAAAGAGGCAAAGCTAGCAGTTTTACGGCGGTTAAGACTGCAGCTTTTAGTCTTTTGTATGAGGAATTTGAGGGCCGAGGTGAGAATAAGAGGTTGTTCAGGTTAGCCAAGGCCCGAGAAAGTAAGGCACGTGACTTGGACCAAGTGAAATGCATCAAGGACGAAGGTAGAGTTTTGTTGGATGAGGGGCTTATCCGTCGGAGATGGCAGACCTATTTCCATAGTCTCTTGAACAAGGAGGGGGACGGGAGCATTGTACTGGGTGATTTGAAACTCTCTGGGAGTCGTTGTGACTTTGGGTATTGTTAGGCTAACAAGGGTGATATCCCAAATTGCAATAATTATCGGGGTATCAAGCTGCTTAGCCATACTATGAAAGTCTGGAAGAGAGTGGTAGAGTTAAGGGTAAGGAGGAGTGTGTCTATTTTCGAGAACCAGTTTGGGTTTATGCCGGGGCATTCATCTACAGAAGTCATCCACCTTGTTAGGAAATTGATGGAGCAGTATAGGGAGAGAAAGAAGGACTTGCATATGATGTTCATCGTCTTAGAAAAAGGTGTACGATAAAGTCCCGAGGGAGGTTTTGTGGAGATGTTTGGAGGCTAGAGGTATACATGTTGCCTACGTTAGGTTGATTAAGGACATGTATGATGGAGTAAAGACCCGAATGAGGACGGTGGGTGGGGACTCAGACCATTTTCAGATTATGATGGGGTTGCATCAGGGGTCGTCACTCAGCCCTTTTTTGTTTGCTCTGGTGATGGACGTACTAACATGCCACATCCAAGGGGAGGTGCCGTGGTGCATGCTATTTGCTGATGATATTGTATTGATTGACGAGACGCAAGACGGTGTGAACGCGCAATTAGAGGTATGGAGGTAGACCCTGGAATCTAAAGGTTTCAAGTTGAGCAGGATCAAGACAGAATACTTGGAGTGTAAGTTCAGTTGCGAGACTCAAGGAGGGGAAGGGGAGGTGAGGCTGGACTCATAGGTCATCCCTAGGAGAGGGAGTTTTAAGTACCTTGGGTCTATTATTCAGGGGGATGGGGCGATTGATGAAGATGTCACACATCATATTGGGGCAGGACGGATGAAATGGAGACTCGCTTCCGGTGTTTTGTATGACAAGAAGATGCCACCGAAACTTAAGGGTAAGTTCTAAAGAGTGGTGGTCAGACCAACGATGTTGTATGGGGCAGAGTGTTGGCCAGTCAAGAATGCTCATGTACAGAAGATGAAGGTAGCATAGATGAGGATGTTGAGATGGATGTGTGGTCACACCAGGTTAGATAGGATCATAAATGACGTTATTCGCGACAAGGTGGGTGTGGCCCCTATTGAGGCCAAAATGCGGGAAACGCGGCTTAGATGGTTTGGTCATATAAGGAGGAGGAGCACAAACGCCCCGGTGAGGAGGTGTGAGAGGTTGACATTGGAGAGCCTACGGAGAGGTAGAGGTAGGCCAAAGAAGAGGTGAGGAGAGGTGATTAGGCAAGACATGGCGTAGTTTCAGCTGACCGAGGACATGACCCTTGATAGAAAGGTATGGAGATCGAGGATTAGGGTAGTAGAGTAGGTAGTCTAGAGTGTTCATAACAGTAGCATTGGCACGCAGTCTTGCTTTATGTTGGTAGTAGATTTTTATGACTAACCGTTGTTTGCTTTCATTGTTGATCACATTACTGTCTTTTTGTTTTTATTCTGCTTTTATATGGCTTTTTGGTACTGTTCCTTCTTGTCTATATTTTTATTAATGTTGTACTTATACTTTCCTGAGCCGAGGGTCTATAGGAAATAGCCTCTCTATCCTCACAAGGTAGGGGTAAGGTCTGCATACACACTACCCTTCCCAGACCCCACGGTGTGAGATAATATTATGTATGTTGTTATTGTTATTGTTGTTGCTAAATAAGAACATTTTATTGAAAGGAAATTATGGAGGTTCGATACATAATTGAACCAATCTTGACGATTGAGTATCACAAAAATCTTTGCGACATTTAAATAAGAAAGAATTACAAGAAAATACACTTGACTTCACACCATAATAAAAAATGTCCCATGTTTTTAAGTTTTACCCAACCTAGCTCATATTGTACATATTTTGAAAGTACTAGCAAATTCAAAATCTGTGTTCTTACAACCATTGCTTCTAAAAGCTATGGAGTTAAATTTGTGTTGTCACAACCATTGCTTTCATTCTCTCTTCTTCTCACATCTTCTACATATGCTTCAAGGGGGCGTCAGCCATTGCTGCTTCTTACCCTGTATCACCTGGTTGCAGTGTAAGTAAAATTGAAGAGTAGAAGTCCACCATTGAAGGCCATTCAAAGCTTTGCTTTCGAAAATAGGATTTTTTGAGTTTGTTAGTTGTTTGGATTGGGTGTTATTCCAATTGATTGAAAATACCAAAAGGAGTTCAAAATTTGAATTTGAAGTGATTTGGAGTAGATTTGAGTTAATTTTAGAAAAGACGCGAGGAAGAAGACGAAGTCAGTTTTTTGTATAATTATGTATAATTTTGTATAATAGTGTATATGAGTGTATAAACACATCTTATACACTATTATACACTTTTATACACCTTTATACAAGCGTCTATAGACGAACTTCTTCCACGATTTTCAGTTGCAATTCTTGTTCAAAACCAGTCCAAATCTCCATTAAATGACTTCAAATTTTATATACAACCTCCTTATACTATTTCTAACAAGTCTAAAATAACACTCACTCCAAATTTCTCACAAAATCAAATTCGAAATTTAAACTCACATATTTAAGCTTGTTAAAATCTAATTTTCACCATCCAAATGGATATTGTTTCTTGAACTAATATTTGAGTCACTGTTACTGATTCGAAAATTAACTTAAAAGCTTGAGCAACCTTTTTTAAAAATTAAATAGTAATTTCTAGAATTTATTGGAGTTGGATGTTGAATTTTAGCCTATTATTTTTGAGCTAGTTAATTATAAATTGAAATATAGGTTATAAAATTAAAATATAAGGAGCTCAATTGTTCTTATGTGAAATTTTCCATCTAAATAAAGCAGGTAAAGGAATAGTTCCCGATACCTACAATCATTTAACAAGTCTACAAGTCTAAAAAGGAAGCTGCTTGTGGAGTTGATAAATTTTGATCAATCAATACATGTGAATGTGTTTCCATGATAAGTGGAAGCATTTTTTGTGAATGTCAATTCAAGACCTGTGAACAAAGCTAGATTTTTTTCAATCTTACAAAAAAAATGTGTAAGGATGCCAATTCAATCTTTACTTTCTAATTCAATTTTGCTCCATAATTGATCAAATTAATATTGTTAAGTGTTGTCCTGGTTTTCTTATCATATTTGGTTCTCCAATTTTTTGAAGGAAGGGGAAATTTTTACCATAATTGATTTTTCCATTTACGAAAAGGAAAATATAATTCTTCCATGTTTGGCTAGTCATTTTCTTGTAGGAAAAGGTTTTAGACTTCTATAAAATGAGAATCTTTCATTCTAATGCAGCAACATCGACAATGTAGCCATACGGGGTTTGAGAGTATTGTTTATGGAGAGAATTACGGGACAAGTGTTAGCCTGTCACTCGTGTTTGCCTAGTTTGTGAGGTTGTTCTCTCGATATTTTATACTCTCTTTTATATAGTGGATTGCTTATGTCCATCCGTGGACGTAGGTCAATTGACCGAACCATGTTAAATATTTGTTTCTCTTTTGGTATATTTCTCCTCTGTTGTTTGATTTATCGTTGTTCAAGTGTTGCTTTACCAGCTTCTGCATTTACACCTGATTATTTCGATCCTAACAAATATCTAATAAGCAGAAGTACCGGACAAACATTGAATCCACGGTGAAAACAACACCTAGCTAATGTATCTAATTTAATCAATCAAGTTTCAGGGTACCCCTGACTAATTCCCTCTTTTCCGAAGATCAAATGCCTTTTTTCATTGTAAAAAAAAAAAAAAAAAAAAAAAAAAAAAAAAAAAAAAGGAAAGGGAGTAGGGCGTTTTGGTAATTGAGCGTCCAGAGTGGGCCTCCAAAAATTGAAAATCCGGTATTCTCCTAAGCTCCTTTCGCGCTACATATGAAAAGACACGTCCTGCTTGTTTCTATTCTATATTTCTCCAATTCCTTCGTGAAAGTCACCTTCAAAACCCTCAAAGACATTTTCAATAGGTACATTCTTGTATGGTAAAACAGAATGTACCTATAATTCCCTATGAATTTTGCCTCAGAAACTTCAAATTTTGAGAAACTTATTCATTGAAACAAATGGACGAAGAAATGGAGGATTTCAGTGTAGAATGTTTGGACGTATATCCGGAAATTGACTGGGAATACGAGTTTGACGCAGCGTGGTTCTATGATTTTTGTCGCCCGGAGTCACCTTCTGAGGCTGCAGAAGCCGAACGCTGGTTCCAAACAGCCGGAAACTATCCTCCTTCTCGTAAGTCTTACATAAAGGAATTAATTTCTGAATGTCTTTTGTTGGTTGATTGAGCGTGCAAAAGTTCCCCACTTTTACTTTTATTCCTTCTTTTTTTTTTCCTATGTGACATAAGGGCATGTCTTGCTTCTTTGTGTTGAAGATATAATTAAGTAACAACTTAAGTTTTTTGGATGAGAGGGTCACACAATTCAATATGGTATCAAAATAGGGTGCCAGTCATTATCAAAAAGAATTTTCACCTCCTTGGCACATGAAAAGATAATAATCATGTCCATATGGCGCATGTGAAGGGACGCGTTGAAGATATAATTAAGTAAATAAATGACTGTTCTTCCTATCCTAAGCTTTCAGTTGAGATGGTCATGTTGAAGAAGTAAAATGTTTCTTTATGGAACCCTATATTCCTGTACTAATACGAGCACTTCATCCATGGGATATTAAAAAAAAGAAAAAGAAAAAGAAAAACTAGAACAAGCTTGATGATTGTCATTTTATTTCCCTTTCAGGTTTTAATTTGGAGAAAAAAAAAGAGCGATACATATGACTCATTGAATACTTTCTGGTCACTTAAGTTAAAGAAAGGCCAACTCTCGTGTTATGCAAAACAAAAAAATGCTTGGTTACTGAATTGATGGGGCATTTACCTGAGAATGCTGATATATACAGTGGACATGTCATGGAAGTGATTGTTGTAATTTTGAAAGAGAGAAAAGATGTGGAAACTGTCACACCTAATAGCTTACTGTTGGACTTTGTAAGCACCTCATATGAAACTTAAACTGTTAAGAACTTTTTGATTTATTGATTTTAATTTAGGTCAGCCATATGCAGTTGAAGTGAGAGTATGGTTCTTTGTCTTGGTTCAAACACGCGAATGTCTTCATCAGTGTTGATGGTAGGCTCAAGTTCATGATCCTTGCTATCCTTATAACCCACCTCATCTTAAAGATTATACTATTAGAGAGGGAACACTTGATTTTCTTAATCAATAAGCTTCTTTCAGTGTGTAACTTGTTGTTTCCGTACTCCTGCAATTTTGGTTCAGTAATTCTTGCTCTTCCCTTTATCTGTTTTATTTCTTGATCCGCTAAGCGGAGTTTTTGTAGGGTGATACTGGTTGATCACTGTCCTCACTTTTTCTTTTTTCCCTGTTTCTTTGGGAACTTCATAGCTCTCGTTGTAAAGTTGAACCTGGTGAAGGACAGCGCAGCAGAATGTTCGCGCGGTCCCTCTAGATTAAGAGAAGAGCAAACTGCAAAATCAAGCAGCAACACCTCGTATATTCATATTAACTCTGCAGTTTCACCCTGTAAACCGAAAAATGAAGGTGTGTTTTTATGCACAATCTCATTAAAACCTTTGTATTATTCTACTTACCCAGAAGGTGGTTAAATTGGGTTAGGTTACTAGCAACAACTTTTGGGACTGACTTTCTAGTTTACATGTTGGCTAAGCTTTTTCCCTTATTATGAAAAGGTCTACTTACTTGTATAAATTCTACACATTCAGGAACATTTTCCGATGGTCCAATGGTTCATGAAATATCTAAAGCTAAGATAAAGTCAGAGCCGAGATCTTTGAAAGCCAGAGAGTCAACTTTAATGAAACCCACTGCCAGTCATTTGGCTAAACTAAGGTGTGTAAAAAGACTTTCAAACTTCTCTTCTGAAAGTTTTTATCCATTTCAAGGTGATATGTTGCTTAAGCATGGCTTGTTTAATTTTTTTTCCAATCGTTCTTGCCAATTGATTTCTGATCTCTAACTACTTCCAATCAAAAAAATCAAGACTGTAAAAATTTCTCTTCAGGATTATGTATGTTTCTGCAGTTCCAGTCTGTTCACTTTGTTAGTCCTATTCACTTGTAGGTTATTTCTCAAACCATATTTTAGTTTGGCTTAACTTAGTATTTAGTTTTTGCTATGAGAAACATTCTTGAATTGCTAGGTCCCAGAAACCACCTAACGAGACCGATATGAGAAGCTCATGGAATTCTTCAGGATCTTACAATGTAGCTACTAAAAGACAAAAGCTAGAGAGTGGTTATCTGCGCAAGGTGCGTGCAGTTAACTACTGTTTTTTGATAATTTTGCATTATAATGTGCTTGAAACTGCTACAAATTGTAAAGCTATCAAATCAGTTGCAGTTATGGTCAGATACCAACAAAGCTAAAAGCATGAAATTACCTGGATGTACACAATATTTTCACTTTTTTTCTTCACTGACAACAGTAAGGTTCTGAGACATAAATATCGCGAAAAAAAGTTGCTGAGACGCACAGGTTTCTTGAGCTATTAAATAACTATAGTTTTCAAGTCTCATGAGAAAAGAAAAAAAATGTCTAGATGCAGCTTGGACATTCCTTTTAGCAATAAATACTAGACCAGTTGAAACTTAAGTGATGGGTACAGAGCTGCTTTCTGTAGATAATTCTATATACATGTCCTCATACGCATGTTATTCCTTGAACCCCTTCTTTTAATATTAATTGGATCAGTAGTAGCAATTAGATAGCGAAACAAAACATGGAGTAACATTTAGGAGTATAACTTTAATGCAAAAACTTGTCATTCCATATTCAGTATCTGATTCTTGTTTGATCGAGCTGATTTTATTTGGGGTAAACGGGTCAAGGTGTCAGGCATTCAGAGTGAGGCTGCTGTATATTTATTTTCTTCACATATATGCTTGTGACAAAATTCAGCTATTTGTGTTACTCTGCTTTTGCTAACAGTAGAAAATCACTATCATTACTAATATGTAAGCTGCTAAAAAAAACTTAGCATTTTATCTTGCCAACCATGTTACTCATTTGAAGCATCAAAATTTTGCTATTGCACAAGACATCCAAAAAGCCTAATGCGAATGATTAAAGTTGTTGTTTCACGCTATTGAAAGATATTAGATTAACACTTGTTGAATCTTCCATTGCAGTTTATAGAATATTTATCCTGGTTTCAAGTTTCTCTAACTTGATACGTTCTAAATTTAAGGTCACTGTTCCTAGAGATCCTCAACTGGAAACCATGCAGAGGGCACAAAGACGAAGGTATGTTATTGTTGAGTTGTCCTACATCAGGTATAAAAATGTATCCAAAAGGATTTATAAAGGTCTTGAGTCACTCCACCGATCTTACTTTTTCATGGTTTTTAAGTGAACCTTTTGTGAGTCCATTCTCACACTTGTAAGTTGCACTAAAGTCACATATAGGGTATAAAAGGCAATCTTGGCTACTTTACTCACTGTTTTAAGATTTTGCGTTGACACTCAGATTCTTACACAATTTTAACTGGGTAGATTTCTTGGTTTATTTAGCCCTTTATCTTGGTTTGAAACATTAACAGTTGAATGATCAACTTTTGGTTTATCTAACAGTTTCAGGTCCAAGAATGATTCTGAGTCAAGTGATTATGCAAAAGCTAAAGGCCAACCTTCAAAAGCACAGCCCTTGAATATAAAAGTTGGTAGTTTTAGATACTGCTCTCTTCCTGAACTCTACAAAATCATTTAAACAGCTTTAACACATAATTTACTAAGACTTGTTCTTTGTGCTTTCTCTAGATTCTCAAACCTCCTCATCCGAAGAGCACATTGCGGTCGCCAAAGTTTCATGTAATGTGATTGCTTATCTTTTGGCTTGGAAAGGACTATATAACTAAGTTCTTTCACTATAGAGGATAGCTAATTTTGACACAGAAATTTTAAATGCTATATAAAAATTTGAATCTACAACAATTAGTTAGTCATATTCAGTTTCTCACGGAATTGATTCTATATATAGAGGGTACATGATGAAATCTAAAAGCATTATAAATCGATAGAAGCTAATCTCTCTCTGTTTGGTCATTGCAGTTATCGAACAGCCAAACTGCTGAGTCTGCTGCACATAGCACTTCTGTGGACCTCAGAAGGTTAGATTGATGGGTTTCTGACTTCATCCAGTAATTGAATTATAAGATTTTAGCTTATAAGTGGTACTCAGTTTATTCTTCGATTAAACTGCACTAACTATTTTAAAGGGTCAGATCATTCAGAAGTTTCTCCTCCTGGAACTGTTTGTAATTTCCTTGTGGACTATGAGATTTTGATTAGGACAGATTACAGTTACGCTTTAGAGCATGATATTTTTGCTTGAGATTCTGAATTTTCTCTTTTACATCAAGCATAACATTACCTTTTCAAAAAGGAAACTTGTTTCAAGCATCATAAAGTATCATTCCTAATATTGCCGCTCTTTGTCTCTCAGACCAAACACTAAAAATGCTGTGAAGCATGGGAATTCTGTAACACTGCTCAAATCAAAAGCTCTAAGATGTAATAAGGTACAGAATTAATCTAACCATGTGAGCCTCTTTTGTTTTTTCTTTTTGAGTTTGTGGTATATGCTAATTGTGAAACCATATCATGTCTTTATACAGATCTTCCCAAGTAGTGAAGATACTAGAATATGTGAAAACATTGGAGAAACAAGTATAACCTCAACTGTAATATACTACTTACTCCTTAGTTCACTTCGATAGATCTTTCATTAAGTATTTCTTTACCTTTTCTTTCTCTCTTGTTATATGAGGCTCTTGTATCCTATCCTTCCACAGGATTCTAAATCTACACCTGATAAGAGGCTTCCACCAGTTGAATTGTTTAATAAGGTATGGACTTCAATATGAAAATTTAGTCATATCGGATCGCTTTTAAGTGTCAGTATATGATCTAAGCCATGGATTGAATGAAGTATCTTTATATTCAGCAATCAGCAACTTACTCTTATACCTTCCTGCCTAGCAATTCTAATATTTGTTTTCTTTTTAATCCCATGCAGTTGTCCCTTGGATCTGAAAGGAAAACTAGTGTAGTATCTCGGCCAAAAATCCATGCCTCTTGAAAGGTGCCGTTGAAAATTTTGAGGAATCCCTTCTGCGGGATGGAAATGAGTTAATTTTAATACTTGTTTCTAAAATGGACCTAAAAGAGAATTCACCAAACACTTTGGATGCAAAGGGGTTTGACGAATAGCAGAAGTTATTCTTGTACCTGTTGATATCTATTCAGAAATGTATTCGGAAACCAAATCAGTGTGGCTAGGAGGAGCACACCAAGGATTGGATAGCGTTCAGCATGAAGAGGTACCTGTGTTTTGAATTCCATGAATAAGAAACAGGAAGATAGAAAGATGACAGTAATTGCTGATATCTGTTTGTATAGTCGTCACCTTTTCGTCAAAATTAAGCTTTCCAACTAAAACTTCTTTTATTGTCTTGAAGAACAATATACTTAGTCATGTATGCCTATCTTAATGGTTGTCTCATCTTCTGCTTTTAAAATTTGCATCTAACCTTTATATTGATCTCTCAGGAGCTTGAGAATCCTATAAGAATTAATGATCAAGAAGTTCATATCTTTTGGTCCATCAGGCTTTGTTTGGGAGAGTTTATATGTTTCTGCAAGTTGTTGCTTGGATGTAGAAAATATAAAGAACTTCTAAGTGTAGAAAACCTACTTATTAGATATTGGAATGAGACGAGTCTAAACGGAGCGAAATGTATAGTGAGAATTCATTAAGCCAACTCCAACTAACTTGGAATTGAGGCTTAATTATTGTTATTACTGCGAGGATTCTTGATCTTCAGACCTCTATTTCGTGGGAGGTAGCTCGTCTTGATTCTGTGATTTGTATCACAAGTCACAACCATGTTTGTGTCAGGAAGCATTATACAGCAATTTAGTCCTAGCATATTATTGATTTGCCCTTTCTTGTCTGTTCCATACATCCAAAAGATGCACTGCCAGCACGACGAATTTAGCATTACCTATATGTATGTGTCTCGTGAGGACAGGCTAATTGTTAAGAGAATAATATATGATCAGCGTCTGAATGGATCATTAAAAAGCTGATGTGGTATGGCAAGAGAAGAGGTTGTTGTGTCTTACTCAGAGGAAATGTAGCTATTTATATCACTTAAAATAGCTGTCTGACTTGTTCTTTAGTAGCTGCCTAACAGTATGCAGTGGCAGAGGCACCTAACAGTATGCAGTGGCAGAGGCAGGATAGGATTTTCAGTAAGGTGACTCAAAATATAAAGAAGTAATACACGCATATACCCTTGCACCCCTGGAATGAATACACATACCAACAAATTCTATAGGACATATTTATACCCAAATGATCGACTCAGTTCAAACTACAAGTCCTATCAAGATCTGATTACCTGTCAGATTATTAGGCTAAAGGGCAGAACAGAAATCTCAATGATAATAGTAAAACGTGCGAGGAGACAACTCAAACAAGTGCGAGAACAATAGAAAAGAGAAAGCTTCTACCATAAACGGCCATCGGCTAACATATTCAACTGCCTCGTCAGTGTGATTGGAGAGAGGAAAGAATTTGAAGGAACTTATCTTGTTAGACTTGAATGTCGATGATTTATCCACGTATTCAGTTGGAATGATCAGTCAAGCAAGCTAGTTAAGAAAATTAAGGCAACCTTTTAGCACATACCAAATCACAGACTTAATTGCTCAGTGATGCATCGAATGTTGAAGTAGAAATTAAGTTAGCTTTAGTAAAATATAACTGAAATGAGTGAAAAATATTTAAGCAATAAGTGAATTTGATGAAATTATTGTTTTTCATTTCTAGAAGAAAAAAATTAAAAAGAAGCCAAAAGAATGCCATGGGAAAATTCCAAGAATATGAACAAAGATTGACATTTGACATGATATAAAATTCAAATATTATTGGTTGTTATATCTTAAACAAACAGCCAAATGTAAGACGAAGAGTTTGTTTAGTACGAAGGAAAATATTTTTTTAGTTTTTTGGTATATGAAATTAAGCAAAAATATTATTCCAAGAGTATTTGTGTATATAATCTATGTACAACAATGCGAGGGTTGGGTGGGTCGGGAACAAGGGCGAGGGGCGAGGGGTGAAGTGGAGGTAGGGCGAGGTACGAGGGCAGGGTGATAGGGTTGAGGTTTGGGATGGGGGTGCGGGTGCGGGTGGAGAGAAGACAATCAGCGGGGAATGTTACTTGCGAAATTTATTTTCCCTACTCTCAAAGTATTTTTTTGAATTTTTAAATAAGTTATTTTCCTAAGATTTCTCAGAATATTTTGACCAACCAAACATGAAAAATTATATTCTTTGGGGAAATATTTTCCTCTACACTAACATACCATCCTAAAACGATAAAAAGTGAGCCTAATAATCGAACAAAAATAAATTATCAATTAAAAAGGGTTAAATAGCCTTAGACACCTCTACTTGCATAGCTTTGACATCTCGTCCCTCCTTACTTTACCAGGTTTCATTCAGCAATATATATTAGTATTCATTATAATAATTTTGCTTGAAGTTCAAAAATATTTTTGTTAAAACTCAAAGTTTCACGACTAAACTAGTCTTGGTAATAAGTATTTCATATTTACAAATAAGTACTGGAATAACTCATCATGGCTAAACAGGTCCTACGATATTTCAATGATTTAATGGGATTTAAAAAGGGAAAATATTAATTCAAAAAACTAATCAATAAATTTGATCATTCAATCGAATCTGAAGCCCAGCCTAGCGACGATGATGACGTGAGAGCTTACCTTCTTCCCATTTTTTTTAAGCTAGAAACAAGCCCAATGACTTTCTGTCCTTTATTCAATATGGGACAATACCCCCTTTCTATTTTTCATGTAAAAATAGCATGGGCTAGCCAGTTTTCGGACTGGTCATTCAAAAATAGCCAGCGTTTGCAAAGTCATTGAAAAATAGCCATTATTTTGCTGCAACACGGAAAGTTCCAGCATAATATGCTGAAGATCGCTGCCCTTGTGTATGAACTTCCAGCATATTATGCTGGAAGTCCAACACGCGAAAAGTTCCAGTATAATATATTGGAGATTGGAGCACCGGTGCTCCAACCTCTAGTATGTTATGCTGAAACTCTAGTATAATATACTGAAGCTCTAGTATAATATACTGGAGTTCCAATATATTATACTGGAATTTCAGTATATTATACTAGAGTATTTTTTCGGATTTTGAACAGTATTTTCGTTCAGATTTATCTTTACATGAAAAGTGGCTAAATTTTGATTATTTTTGAAACTATGGCTATTATTGAATGACCACTTGTAAATCTGGCTATTTTTTAATTTCTCCCATTTTCCATTTTGGTCAGCTTTGTGATTCGCGAACATGAGACTTCTCCCGCGTTCGCGAAGGGTACTGCTGGACTGTATATTTAAGTTGTCATTTTAGGGACTTAAGCTCATTTTATCATATTTTGATATTGGAAGCTCGGATTGAGGCAATTTTCACCCATTTGAATTGGATAAGTGTTCCTGACTTAGATTTGATTATTATTCATGATTATACTTTTGATTTTGATATTTAATTGGTGAATCTAAGAGAAAATATTGGGAGGAGGGGGAGGGGGGGGGGGGTTTGGCAAAACTTTTCTAAAGTGAAAAATGGAGTTTTGAACCTAGATTTGGAGTTAATTTTGGATGAAACTTGTATATTTGGACTCGTATTGGAATGTGTGTTCGGGATTTATGAGTTTTATTGGGTTCCGGGGTACGGACTCGGGTTGATTTTCTGGTTGACTTTGTATATTTGTATAAAGGTCGAAGCTTTATTTTTTGGGGTTATTTCCTATGGCTTTGTTTGATGTAACTAAGTTGTTTTGCTAGATTCCAGCCATTCGACGGTTGATTCGTGTGGGAAGTCATTTTTTGAGCATTGATTTGGCTTGTTTGTGGGAATTTTTCTTAATATTGGTATTGTTTGCTACATATGGGGGTGATGTATATACAAGGTGACGAGCGTATATGCATGTGTCATGGATATTCACGCTCGAGGTAGATTGTAGATTACTCTATGTCTTATTTGGTTGTGTTGGCAAATGGGTTATTTGGTTGTGTTTGGGCTGGTCAAGATGGGCTGCCTCATTAAATGGGTCATTGTCTAACCCTGCCCAAAGTTCACTTGGGTTAAGATGTGTTGGATCAAGATGGGCTAAACAATGGGTTATAACCCAACCCGCCAAAATTGACCCAAATCATTGCAATATTCTCAACCTTTAAAACAAGTATATATAAAAATTAACTTATGTTTTGGAATAAATGTTAATTCATACCAAGTGATTTTTTTCCTCAATTTGAATTTAGAATTTTATTTGATAGTTCTTCATCTTATAATGCCAAATTAATTTTTATTTGATCTCTCCTTTTATTTGGATTTAAAAGTTTATTTAATATTGTAGATATAGTATTTTCTTTTTCATTTCAACAAAATGAATTTTCTTTTTATGATGTAGAAAGTTCTTTCATTTCGATAAAATAAATACTTTTTTTTCTTTTTTCACAAAATGAGTACTTTCTTTTCATGTTGTAGAAAAAGTATTTTCTTTTGTTTCAACAAAAAGAGTACTTTCTTTTCATGATGTAGAAAAAAATATTTTTTTTATTTATAAAATGAGTACTTTCTTTTCCTGTTGTAGAAAAAGTATTTTCTTTTGTTTCAACAAAAAGAGTAATTTCTTTCAAGATGTAGAAAAAGTATTTTTTTTGTTTCAACAAAAGAGTACTTTCTTTTCATGATTTAAAAAAGATTATTTTTCATAAAATGAGTACTTTCTTTTCATGTGGTAGAAAACGTATTTTCTTTTGTTTCAAGAAAAAGAGTAATTTCTTGTCATGATGTAGAAAAAGTATCTTCTTTTTCACAAAATGAGTACTATCTTTTCTTATCGTAGAAAAAATATTTTATTTTATTTCAACAAAAAGAATATCTTTTTTTCATGTAGTAGAAAATGTATCTTCTTTCGTTTCAATAAAATGAGTACTTTCGTTCCGAGGATATCAACCAAACATGAAAAAATTAGAAAATATTTTTCAGAACATGGGTCAAGCTCTAAGATTGAGCATTCTCATAGGTCAAAGTTGGGCATCGTCATGGGTCCCTTTGGGCTAATGATTTTTGATGGGTTAACTTGGGCTAGCCCAAAATAGCCCATTTGCAAAATCATTCTAGCCCAAATCCATTAAAGCTTGGGCGGGTTGAGCGGGTCAAATGGGTTTGGGTTAGTTTTGCCACCCCTAGTTCTACCTGATTCTATGTGTTACTCAATTGATTGATTACGTGAGTACGATAAGCCGTGCTAGAGTAATATTGAGGCTATTGGTACCTTATCTTGAACATGATGAGAATGTCTTGAGATTTATGCTATGTTTGCCTCGGACATAGACATATGCATGTTACGAACACACATTCGTACTTGTTCTTGTGTTGTGCCTTGGTTTAGGACATGTGCGCTTTGTGACACATATGTGATCCTTTGTATATCTACTTGTACTTGGTTGCTACAAATTGATTTAGCCGTAGTCATGCCTTATATGTTGAACAATCATCCACATTTTATTATTGCCATGTCCTTCTGCATCTTGTTGATAAAATTATGGGTTTATGTCTTCGATGCAAATTTGGCATTATGCGCATATGACGAAATAATGTGGCGTGTCTCGGGCAAATTCATTGGGTGTTGACACAATATATTTATTGTACGATTGTAATTACTATTATGCGCATATGGCGAAATAATGTGGCGTGTCTCAAGCTTCCCCATATGGCAAAATAAGGGTGGCATTTATTGATATTGCACATGCGTGGCATTTATTAATTACTATTATGCGTATGGCGCGAAATAACGTGGCTTGTTTCGGGCTTGCCCATGTGGCGAAATAAAGGTAGTGATATGCGCATGTGGCGCAGTAAGAATAGCATTTATTGATATTGCACATGCGGCAAAATAATGACGACATTATTGATGATGTTATGTGATGGTTTGAGGGTGATTCTCTTGATGTTTATGTGGTGGCACGAGAATGACTTTTTTGATTGTGTAAGTGAATTCTTATGCTTTGTCGTGCATTTTACATGTTTTCTTTTGTTACAGCTAACATGCTATCCTATGCTCCCGTTATATTTGATGATTTGGTTGTCAAGATGAATTTACTTATATGGAGTTAATATCTCATCTTTTGTTGAGTTGTCGGTAGCGTATTAGATTGACGTGATAAGTAAGTTATCATCATGCATTTATATTGAATTCTTGAAAGGCTCTCTTGAACGTGTTATTTCACAATTGATACAAAATTGGATCATGTTGGGCACATGTTTATAGTCATGTATGAGTATTGACCACACACATTATATGATACATACCCCTTTGTGAGCGTAATTGGTGCAAGTTATATTTGTTAAACATGTGTAATTGGTAGAGTTTGTTTATTACACCCGATCCTAGTTGTGCACCTTTCTTATCTTTGTAATTGCCGTTTTGAAATATTTTATGTATTGTAGACGTTATTGAGCTGCATATATTCTGCAAAGTGAGTATTTTTTTACTTAAAAACCTCGTCACTACTTCTCTGAAGTTAGTAAAGATACTTATTGAGTACATGGTGTCAGTTATACTCATACTACACTTCTGCAGCTTGCATGTAGATTCTGGAGCGAAATAATGTGGCGTGTTTTGATCTTGCTCATGTGGCGAAATAAGGGTGGTGATATGCGCATGTGGCGTAATAAGGGTGACATTTATGATATTGCACATGCGACGAAATAATGACAACATTATTGATGATGTTATGTGATGGTTTAAGGGTGATTCTCTTGATGTTTATGTGGTGGTAGGAGAGTGACTTTCTTGATTGTGCAAGTGAATTCTTATGCTTTGTCTTGCATTCATGTTTTCTTTTGTTACATCTAACATGCTATCCTTGCTCCCGTTATATTTGATAATATGGTTGTCAAGAAGAATTTATCTATATGGAGTTAATATCTCATGTTTTGTTGAGTTGTCGGTAGCGTGTTAGATTGACATGATAAGTAAGTTGTCATCATGCATTTATATTGAATCCTTGAAAGGTTCTCTTGACAGTATTATTTCGCAATTGATACAAAAATAGACCGTGTTGGGCACATGTTTATAGTTAGTTATGTATGAGTATTGAGCACACACATTATCTGATACATACCCTTTGTGAGCGTGATTGGTGCAAGTTATATTTGCCGAACATATCTAATTGGTAGAGTTTGTTTATTACCCCTATCCTAGTTGTGCACCTTTCTTATTTCTGTAATTGCCCTTTTGGAGTATTTTTTCTGTATTATGCATGTTATTGAGCTGCACTAGTTCTACAAAGTGAGTATTTTTGGACCTAAAAACCTGTCACTACTTTTCCGAAGTTAGTTAAGATACTTACTGAGTACATCGGTTAGACTCATACTATACTTCTGCCCCTTGCATGCAGATTCTGGAGCTAAGTAGCTATGGAAGATGAAGCCCTGCATTGGATACGTACCGACATACGAGATTCGGGCTATCTTTCATTCATGGTAGCTTAGGACTTTATTTTTTTTTTATGTAAACTTCAAACAGATATTGCAAACATTCTTCATAACTATTTTGCGAATCTAATCTTAATGGCTCATGACTTGTACTATAGTCCTTGGGATAGTTGTATTGAATTCTGTTGCGGTCCTATTATTGAGCGACAAGTGAAAGCTAATTTGATAAGTCTATACAATGCAAAAAAATTAACCAGGTGTCATTTACTAAACACCGAATCCAAAAGGGATATTTACAAAAATAGTCGTTCATATTCATTATTTACTTTTCTAGCTATAATATAGATTATACACTGATTATATACAACTTTTACACTGATTATATACGACTATACACATATAATACATAATTTATACATATATTATATTTTCATAAGCTATGTTAGTTTAATTGATTAGGTGAACGACTATTTGGATTAATTTTTCCATCCAAAATGAGCATCGGCTGAAATTTTGACCTTTTTATTCCAACACACTCTATCAACAAAAATATCTTCCACTCGAAAGTATCCCCGAGTAAGTCCATTAGATCGGACGGTAAGCATTCAATCTCACGTACATCCATCCAACGGCCATCAACTCTTCCACTCCTATAAAACCTCAAACCCTAAACCGTTCCTCCTCCTCTTTCATCTCCTGCTTGTGCACTTAACTGCTACAAGCGTTTTCAGCAGGAGAGCATTCCCCATACAAAGAAAGGCACCAACCCATTATCTATCATGCCTGCACTTGCTGTAACTGAAACAATGGTCTCCGAAGTATCCCAGAAGAAAATGAAGAAGACCCCCAAAACTCCCGCCGACACCCATGATTTAGAAACTCCTACTGATAAGAAAAGCAAAGAAAAAAAGTCGAAAAAGACCAAGATTGATTCTGGGTCTGATTCAGAGGAGCTGAAGAAGAGCAAAAAGAAAGAGAAAAAGCGAAAAGCTTTGGACTTTGATGATGAGGAAGAGCAGAAGAGTGAAACGAGCTCCGAGATATGCGAGCCGATAGATGAGAAGAATAGGAAGAAGAATAAGAAGGCTAAATTGGAGGAGGAAGAAGTGGTTGTTGAGAAGAAAGTGGAGGATCCTAATGTGTTGTCTAATTTTAGGATTTCAAAGCCTTTAAGAGAGGCTTTGAATTCTAAAGGAATAGAAGCACTTTTCCCTATTCAAGCTATGACTTTTGATGATATTCTTGATGGGTCGGATTTGGTTGGACGAGCTCGTACTGGTCAGGTATAAATTCAGCTCTTTATTGTATCAATTCATGCATATTTACTTGCCCTGTGAATATTTAAGATGTTGTTATTTGCTCATTTAGTTATGGGTCATGCATATTAATATTGGCATTGCATGAGCTTAAATGGAGTAACGCGGTCAGTCATGATTTATATAGCCTACCCCTATTTGTTTGGGACTTAGGTGTCGTTGTTGTTGTTGTTGTAATTGTCGGTTTAGTTTGCGTTATTAGGCATAGCCTATGTTTATGAATTCATGATAAACTGGGATTTTGTACCTATCGAGCACTATCTCTTGTCCTAGGGTTGCTGGTTTTTTCTGTGGCTTTCATTCTTGTGTTATCCACGAAATATATATATATATATATATATATATATATATATATATATAGGCGTAGCTGTTTTTTCCTGTTATTTTCATCCTATATTATAAGGACTAAATGTTTACTAAGCTTGGTTAGAGACTTATCAACATCACTCGCCAAGTTTTGTACGGTTTTATTTTCGCACTTATATTTCCTACCAACAGATACCATATTTCTTACTGTAATGTCTACTAGGAAAAGGCCTAGGGTCCGCTAAATTGCTTATAAAGGTTCTTTGGTCTATCTGCTGCTAGAGATGTATGGGTTTCCCTTGTGAGAAGTTTATTTTTGGATTGTGTTTATTGTTTATGCACATGAAACCCTTTTGATGAGAAGTTTATGTGTCAATTGTGAGCTGCCTGTTTCCTACTATAAATTATTTGTTCATCAAGAATTTAAGCTAAATGGAAAGAGTGAACTTTAGTCCGCATGTTATGAACGTTAATGGTAAATTGATTTTCCTATTGCTTTCACAGCTGCTAGAAATTTCATGATAGTGCTTTTGACTATTTTGGTTAACTAGATTGTAAAGCATAAAATGACTTGACTTTTTCTGTATTTGCAGGGTAAAACACTGGCATTTGTTTTGCCCATATTAGAGTCCCTAACAAATGGTCCTACTAAAGCATTGCGAAAAACAGGATATGGGAAAGCTCCAAGTGTTCTGGTGCTTTTACCTACTAGGGAATTGGCACTTCAGGTATATATTATCAGCCTTCTCTAGGTGGTTGCTTCGTTGAGTATAAACAAATGGGGTGTCATTTTCTCACAAATAGCATCGCATTAATCTGTTAATTGTAGGTGTTTGCGGACTTTGAAGTTTATGGCCGGGCTATGGGGCTCACTTCATGCTGTTTGTATGGAAATTCTCCCATGGGAGCACAACAGGTTCATCTAAAAAGAGGAGTTGATATTGTAGTGGGTACTCCTGGAAGAATTAAGGTAGTGTTTGCTGGTTTACAGGTTGAATTTCATTCACTTTTGTGGAGTGAAAATTAACTCCTTCAAAATATTTGCTGCAGGACCACATTGAAAGGGGAAATCTTGATTTCAGGTCTTTAAAGTTCCGTGTTCTTGATGAAGTCGATGAAATGTTAAAAATTGGTTTTGTAGATGATGTTGAACTTATTTTAGGTATGCTATGAGCAGCAGTTTATTGCTATCTGGTTTCACCTCTACATATCTGTATCATGCTGTTACCGATGTTTTGGATGAAATTCTTTGACAGCTGAAATTTGTCAGTGCATTACTGTTCTGTTGATGATTTTCTATTTGACACTGTTATGCCTTTCTGTATGTTTTGTTCCTTTGTTATCCAAAGGCAAGGTTGAAGATGCAAGCCAAGTTCAAACAATTCTTTTCAGTGCCACTTTGCCAGACTGGGTGAAGCATGTACGTTCATTATATCTTTGGTATTTGAATTCATAGTACAGTATCCATCACTGGGGAATATTTCATGCCCTTTCATTTATGTATCAGTTAAATTGTTCTCTGCCCCAAACCCTGGTAAACAGACTACCTTGAAGTTGGGGATTAGAGTGGGGTGGTGGCATGTACAACTGCTGTGCTTTGAGCTTACACTTCATTCTCTCTCTAATAATCGTCTCTTACTGAAACATGTTTTTTGTGTCAGATTGCTTCTAAGTTTCTGAAACCTGATAAGAAAACGGTTGATCTTGTTGGTAATGAGAAAATGAAGGCAAGTAAAAATGTGAGGCATATTATTATTCCATGCTCTAGTTCTGCAAGATCTCAGCTGATTCCCGATATCATTCGGTGCTACAGCAGGTAGGTCGCTTCTCATTTTCCAGTATCTTCCATTTAAAGCATGATAATGAACCTCTGAAATGATTATGAATCTTTTGTTCCATGAAAACTTAGTGGAGGCCGCACTATAATTTTTACTGAGACAAGGGGGTATGCTTCAGAGCTAGCTGGCTTGTTGCCTGGGGCAAGTGCTTTGCATGGGGAGATACAACAGTCGCAGCGTGAGGTATAATTTTGCTGATATACATGTTTCATTTTGATTATATGAATATAAAATACACAGTATTTGTTATCAACCTTCCAGACTCGTTGACACAATGACAATTATGGTGTGAGTGTCTCCTTTGACAACCTTCGAGACTTATTTTCACATGTTGTTCTCAGGTTACACTTAAAGGATTCAGATCAGGAAAATTCATGACATTAGTGGCCACAAATGTGGCAGCCCGTGGATTGGATATTGACAATGTTCAGTTAATCATCCAGGTTTGTTACCGCATTCATGTTCCATGCTTCATTCTTAAACTTTATTGGTATTTGAATGCTGAATGTGATATTTCTGTTCAGTGCGAAGCGACTAGTGATGTTGAAGCATATATTCATCGATCTGGAAGGACAGGACGCGCAGGTGAGCTTCTGATGTTGGGAATTGCTTGTTCTAGCTTTACATAAATTAGGGGAGCATACTTACTAGCTTTATTTTTCCTGTCACATTCCAGGAAATACTGGTGTTGCTGTACTTCTGTATGATCCAAGGAAGTCCAACATCTCTAGAATTGAAAGAGAATCTGGTGTGAAGTTTGAGCATTTATCTGCTCCACAGCCAGCTGATGTTGCTAAAGCAGCTGGGAAAGAAGCTGCTGATATAATTGCTGAAATCTCCGATAGGTATGATTTTCATTTGTGCCTGTTGAATTTTAAATGTATCATTTCATTTATTTTTTTCCAACTCTCTGTAGTGTCATACCCTCATTTAAGGCTGCTGCGGAGGAGCTTCTGAATACCTCCGACCTATCACCAGCAGAGTTGCTTGCGAAAGCTCTTGCCAAGGCTGCTGTATGTTTCTGTTGTTTTTATTTATTCTCTCTGGAGGCAAACTTGATCTTAGACTAACTTGTGACTTGCTTTTCCAGGGGTATTCTGAGATCAAGACTCGGTCGCTTCTTACTTCTATGGAGAACTGTGTTACTCTGCTTCTTGAGTGTGGGAGGCCCATATTCTCACCTTCGTAAGTATTTAAAATTTAAAATATATTGTTTCTCGACTTACAACTATTTTGTAGGTAGGTTCTGAATGTCGTATTTTCATCATTATCTATTTGTTGTGCTCTTCAATGCCCCAAATTGTGATTTTGTTGCTGAGTGTGACTTTCATTTTTAGTTTTATGCATATGCACAAGAAACTTTTAACACATTTGTTAACCGCAAGCAAGGATGTAGGCAAGGGAACCGTGAATGTTCATACTTCCACATCAGTGTTTCTACCCATATATATGAAAATGAATGTTGATAAATGAATTTCTAACTTAAAACACATTTTTTTAACTGCAAGCAAGGATGTAGGCATGGGAACCGTGAATGTTCATACTTCCACATCAGTGTTTCTACCCATATATATGAAAATGAATGTTGATAAATAAATTTCTCATTGTCCACTAAATGGGTTCATGAATGGAGAAAGTTTCTCATTGTCCGCAATTGGAAGTAGTGAATTACATCACATGTTTACTTCATCTTGCATCAGAGATTTCGTTGTGCTAAGCAGTGCTCTTAATTTACATGATACCTAAGTTTGTCAAAGGATTTAACTCATGACCTACATTTGTTTCTTTTTCACGTGATATAATGGTTGCTATAGCAGAGCTTTATTAACTGGTGTCGTGTTCAGTCCAATGATTCTAATCTTTTTTACTATCATATCATTGGCAGCTTTGTCTATAGTGTCTTGAGGAGGTTCCTGCCTGAGGAGAAGGTTGAATCAATCAACGGTCTTACTTTGACGGCCGATGGAAAGGGAGCAGTTTTTGATGTATCTGCTGAGGACTTGGACCAATTCCTTGCAGGTATGTTTCTCCATTTTCTTGTAGCTGATCTACCCATGGACATATATAATCACCCAACTATTGTAATACAGAATTTTCTAAGTTAATTTTAGTCATTAGACATTTTTTCTTTTTGGTTCATGTTTCTGAATAAATATGACATTTTTTGGAGTGGTTTTTAACTTTTGACCCCAGCTTGCCCCATGGGCAAAGCTTCAAGGTTGAAAGTTAGAGGTGTTGCCCGTGGGGCAAGCGGGGGCAACACTTGTTTAACTTGAAGTTCTGTCCATGGGTTAAGCTGGGACAAAAATTCGAGACCCATCCACTTTGAGGGCTGTTGTAGCTTTTCTAACCTCCTCTTCTTTGCTTTCTCTTTTCCTGTGGGGTTGATGGGTTTTGCAGGCCAAAAAACTGCACATGGCGTAAATTTAGAGGTAGTGGAAGCGTTGCCTCAGTTGCAAGAGAGAGAGAAGCCAAGAGGTGGAAGATTTGGAGGTGGTGGTCGTGGTGGCTTCTCTAACAGAAGAGGCGGAGGTGGCTTTTCTGGAGGAAGAGGGGGAAGAGGTAATGGTAACTTTGGTCGCAGATGGTAAGGAATGAATGCTGACACAATTTTTTTGACAGCTGACAATACAAGATTTTGTCCGGTTGCATTCAAAATTTTGGTATAGCCAAGAAACTATATCAGATTTCATTAAGGTTTCTTGCTATGTATTAATTAAATTTATATAGGTTTCTCCTCCTCTTTGTACCTCTGCTTCATTCAGCTTTTCGCCAGTTGGCCTTTCTTGTAGGGAAAAAGAGTCATAGTATTCCGGTTTTACGATATGTTTGGTTGGACATTTCAAGTTATTGGATGACCATTTAGTTTTGCGTGTATTTGGTTTTGTTATTACCTGCAGAATGCAGATGCAATTCAAATTTCTGGATGAAAGTTACATTTATGATACACAGAATTCAGATTTTATTTATGTCCAAACAGAAGGAAATCAGGTGGAGGGTATAAAATTGGGATGTTTGATTCTACCACCAGTCTCGTTTTCTTGCATGGGTAGAATCAAGTTGTCAGGGAAGAAAAAAATGAGAATGGACTCAAACCAACTTGCCATAATTGATGGTGTATAATAGATACAAAATCTGCCTGAATTAATTTGATATCTAATTATCTATAATTAGAGATTGTGTAGGGTTACAGTGAGCCCGCTGTTTATCTCCTCTGTAAAAACCGTGAAACCTGAGAGAGAATTTTGAACCATAGTCCAACTCATTAATTGAAAGACACCCAATATACACAACGATAGGTACCAACTTCTGTGATATTCAGCCTTTAGATGAGTTACTTCAGGGGGATTTGCATATATCTTGTTTTGGGCTACTATTGAAATTATGCTTATATTGTTCAACAAATTCGAAAGTTTACCAGCTTTAGGATCAACTTTAGACTTAACGGGTGTTAGTTGAAAAAATTTGCATTTGAAGTTGCAAACTTAGATGCATTTAAGACATTTTAGTTTGGTGAGGCTAATTTTTTGCATGCACTTAAGACTTTTTTTCGTCTGAAGTACAAAAATTACACTTAAGATGTACTTAAGACCTAATTGGTTTGAAGTATAGCTAATTTTTGGATGGACTTCAGACTTTTGTGCAAATTGCCTAGAAAAAAAAAATTTGTTCTTCGAATTTCAACAATCCAACACACAATTTAATACCAAATCTACTCTAGATGAGCTCGAATTTGAAACATAATTTTTAAATATCATAAAGAAAAAATTCATTCATCAATTTCTCAAAACAACAGCAAAGTTAACAAACTCGTTGTGCAACTAAGAGGAAGAAGAAGCAAAAACCCTAACCAGAAAAGAGAAGAGTGCCACTTCAGCTCGCTATTGTGAAACACCATAACCATCTTTAAAGCTTGTTTACGAATACCATGTAAATCCATCGTCACCTTTGATTTCACAGCGACAAAGAAGATAAAGAAGGAGAAAAATGTCTGAAATTATATATATTTTGGGGTACTAATTAAACATTTTTAAAAAGTGAATACAAGTTAAATGAGGCGACCAGATAGGACTCATGAAATTTTTAAGTACTTGAGGGGGCTTGAGATTAACTCTATTAGTAGTGGTAGCTGCTTAAAACCAGAGTTAGATAGCAGAAGACGAGTTTGTAAGTTAAAATTGATATATTACTTGTAAAATTGTACCGTCAGAATTTTCTCTTTTGATTAGCTGAAAATGTAACCTCCCATTCATTTCATTCTTATAGATAGTTTTTTGTTATAGAGCTTCACTCTTCAAATAGGAACGAGGAGGTAATTAGGCCATAATTCCATTTTTTTTATGTAAATAGTTTTCTGGAAATATAATCATGATGCAGCCACTTAAATGTGACTTTTGCAAGAGAATAAAAGGAATATTCATTTGTGGATATAAAACGTAAATAGCAATCAAATCAAAATCTTTTTCAATTCACTCCTTCCCTAATCTTCTATGATGTGACGAATTATCATGACAGCGAGAAACCAAATAACAATGTGCAAGATCAAAGTCCGTTCCTTTTCTTTTTCTAAGTAAAGGGGAGCAATTACAAAAATGTTAGGCAGTAGCCGGCAGATACTGTATGCGGTAAAATTAGTTAGTGACAGTTGGACGAATGAAGAGATGACACGTGGAGCTGAAGACAGGTAGAATGTGACTCAGCAAATAGTCGATACCAGTTGCAAGCATGTGACCGGTGCTAGATGAATCCCGAATACAGAGTAGCCGATGAAAAAGATTCAAAGAATTGATATCGGGTAGCATTCAATGAGTAACCAATACAGAGAATATTTGTATTTATAGCCAATTGTTATGCAACCATCTTTATTTTCATTCAAGAGGAGCTTGATTTGGGAATCTTGTCTCCCCCAAAAAAAAGCTATAAATAGGAGAGTTAGAATCCATTATAGACCGGAAATATTCTGTACACAAAAGTCGCCTTCTGCTCTCAAATTATAAATTTACTTACTTTCTTTTTTTCTTGATACTGTTCATACTATTACTTCTGGTGAAACTTATCATACCAACAAACTTGTATTTCTTTAAGTTATCTTTATCTTTATATTCGTACTTTCATTCTCGTTTATTTTATATTGTTGGATCAAACCAATTCACTTGTCTATAAACCATGCTATAAATTCAACTCTATCATTTTAGGGGTAAACAATTTGGTGCCATCGTGGGACATACACAATTGTGTAATTTCTTGATCCATTCATCTGTTACTAACAAATTTTGATTCCTTTCTTAGCAAAAGAAAAATCAGATATGGCAGCTAACGTTGTCAATGTCTACAATGTTGGAGCACACAATGAATGTGAAGATGCGTTCCAGCATGATGATTCAACCCGCAAAACCCGCAATGAAGGAGATGAAACAATTCAGTTCGCAAAGGTCATAATCCTCGACATATGAGGAGTCCAACTCCCGATAATGCGCATGATGAATACGTTGTTGAAACAACCAAATCTTGAGAGAACAACAAAGAGAGATTATGGACCACCTCTCAAGACAAGATCAGGTAATGAAAGAATTGAAGCAAGCGTTATCGAGTGTTTCCAATAATGCTAATGGCGGGTCTCTGATTCCTCCCAGTGTTCTCGCAAATCAAACGGTTCAAAGAACCGTTAACGACGCCCCAAGGGAGGAGATCGGTTTCAACGAGGCAGGAGGAACCTGTAGTGGATCTAGGGAACAATAACTCAAATGACCCTTTCAAAATCGAGCTCATGAGATTCATGAGAGAAATGAATGAACAAATGGACCAAAATTCTAAAGAGTTCCATGCCCGTATGGATCAGATCCCGGGAGCGTCGCCGGTGTTAAAGGGACCTGATTCTAAGAAGTATATGCAGTTGCCGTTTAAACCAAGTGTGACTCCGGAGTTGATCCCGAAGAGGTTTAAGATGCCAGATATACCAAAATATGATGGGACTTTGGATCCACAGGAACACATCACGACCTACACTATGGCGGTAAAGGGAAATGACTTGGCCCAGCACGAGATTGAATCTGTTTTGTTGAAGAAGTTTGGAGAAACTCTGACGAAGGGTGCCTTAACTTGGTATTCTCTCTTACCTGAGCATTCCATTGATTCTTTTGAAATATTTGCAGATTCGTTTTTCAAAGCTCATGCCGGGGCAAGAAAGGTCAAGGCAAGAAAGGCGGATATATTCAGAATATCCCAAGGAGAGTCCGAACTGTTGCGAGAGTTCGTGCTCCGATTTCAGAAGGAAAGGATGATGTTACCAGTGATTCCGGATGAGTAGGCAATGGAGGCATTTACGAAGGGTCTCTACCCGTTGAGCTCCGATGCCTCCCATAAATTGAAGGAAAACTTAATCGAATTTCAGGCAACTACATGTGCAGACATTCTAATCGCTACAAGTCAAAGATCAAAATAGAAGACGATAAATTGGGTTCCTCGATTCTTCCAAAGGACGGAATCGTGATCGGAATCAAGATAAGTTTAAAAATAATGTTGATGCAGATCGGAGGTCCTCTAGAAATTGTTTTCAACCTTATGAGAGAGCCGATGGGCGTGAAATAAAGGTTTTCAGTCATCGGATAGGTTCGCTTCTAATAGAAGGGCGGATCATGATCGGAATAGCAGATCGTTGCAGGAGAAAGAGGCGTCGGGGTCCTGAGATTCAGCATATCCCAGATTATTCGATTACAATTTTAATATCAGCCTGGTAGAATTAGTGTTGGATATGAGAAATATTAAAGAAGCTAGGTTTCTAAAACCAATTCGATCGGATCCTAGCCAAAGGGATCCTAACCTATATTGTGAGTTCCATGGGACTCACGTCCATAGGACTGGGGATTGCCGACATCTTCGTGAAGAGGTGGTAGCGTTGTTGAAGAATGGTCACCTCAGATAGTTTTTGAGCGACCGTGCCAAGAACAACTATGGTAGAACCAAGATGTTGCAGAACCATCAAAACCGGTAGCAGGATCACCGCGTATAATGATAAACATGATCTTCGGTGGAGACGATGTAAATGGGGTGACATTCTTGGCAGCAAAGAAGACGAAGATATTGATGAATCATGGCAAGAGGTTCCGAGATGTCTCAGAAGATGACATCACTTTTACAGAAGAAGATGCTGATGGACTTCTTCCGCATATTGATGTTTTTGTAATTTCTCTTAATGTTTTAGATTTCAAAATTAAGCATGTTTTGATTGATCCAGGAAGTTCAGCCAACATCATACAATGGAGATTTTTGCAGCAAGCGAAGTTAACCAGAAACATCGTTTCAGCGACAAAGCTTCTAGCTGGCTTTAACTTAACAAGTGTGACAACCCGAGGAGAAATTTTGCTACCCACACATGCCGAAGAAGTAACTAAGACCACCCTGTTCGAAGTGGTTGATGGCGACATAGGCTATATTATAATCCTCGGAAGGCCTTGGATACATGAAATAAAGGCCGTACCAACAACATACCATCAACTGTTAAAATTTAAGACACCAGAAGGGATCAAGCAGATCAGAGGATATCAACCGGCCGTAAGGGAGATGAATGCAGTAACCATTTTTAATAGCAAGGGCAAATAAACGAGATAGCAATTAAAGGAATCAGATACTTTCTCCATCTCGATTGAAGATGATAAAGATGATGAGCCATTAGAATTATATCAGGTACCGAGGTCTTTCTAAGTACCGAAAGAGGACAAGATCAACCGCAGAAGATCTCGAACAAGTGGCTTTGTTCGAAGAATTCTTGGAACGAAAATTCCATTTAGGAATGGGGTTAAATCCCAAACGTAGGTTAAAAATTATAGATTTTCTTAAATCTAATGTTGATTGTTTTGCATGGCCGCATACAGATATGACAGGTATTCCATTGGAGGTGGTAGTCCACAAGCTAAGTCTGGATCCTAGCTTTCCTCCCGTAAGGCAGAAGAAACGACTAATAATTGAGGTCAGAAATAGGTTTGTTAAGGAAAAGGTAACCCGATTACTTAATATAGGTTCAATTCGGGAGCTAAATTACCCCTATTGGCTAGCTAAAGTAGTGGTAGTACCTTGAAAGACTAAATTTAGAAACTGTAGATTATAAAGATTTAAATAAGAAAGACCCTAAAGACTCTTTCCATTGTCAAACATTGATCAAATAACTGATGCTACAGTCGGGCATGAGTTAATGAGTTTTTGATGCTTATTCCGGGTAAAATTAAATTAGGATGGACCAGGAAGATCAAGGAAAGACTTCTTTCATCACAAATTTTGGCACATATTGCTATAATGTAATGCCTTTTGGGCTTAAAAATACGGGAGCCACTTACTAGAGGCTTGTTAATATAATGTTTGAAAAACATATAGGTACGACAATGGAAGTTTATATTGAGGATATGTTAGTTAAGTCTCTTAATGCAAGAAATCACTGAAACATCTCTAAGAGACATTCGACATTTTGAGAAAAATACAATCTAAAGCTCAACCCGGAGAAATGCGCCTTCAGAGTTGGTTTCAGTAAGTTCTTGGGGTTTCTGGTCTCTCAAAGTGGAATCAAACTAAAACCCAACAAAATCAAAGCCATCAAGGATATCCCATATCAATTAACAAGTATGAAGGAAGTATAGAGGTTGACCGGTAGAATTGGCGGCTCTAAACAGGTTCTCAAGGTCTTCGAAATAGTGTCATCATTTTTTTTTACTTTTGAAAAAGAAAATGATTTCGTGTGGGCTCCGAAATGTCAACATGCACTGAAGATCTAAAAAGGTACCTGTCCACGCCTCCGTTGTCAAAACCGGAAGAAGGTGAGCAATTGTTGATCTATCTAGCGGTCTTAGAAGTAACGGTAAGTGCTGTTTTTGTCCGGGAAGAACAAGATATGCAATTTCCCATTTATTATGTTAGTGAAATGTTATCAGGAGCGAAGATAGGATATCCGCACCTTGAAAAGCTGGCCTTAGCTCTCGTAGTTGCCTCTCGAAAGCTTAGGCCCTTTTTTTAATATCATTTGATATCCATTGTGACAATCTTTCCCTTGAGGAATGTCCTTCATAAGCCCGAGTTGTTGGGTCATTTGGCTAAATGGGTAGTCGAAGTTAGTGAATATGACATTGAATACAAGCCCAGGACTGCAATCAAGTCACAAGTTTTGGCCAACTTCGTGGCCGATTTTAGTTTGAGGTTAATGCCTTTAGCTGCTAAAGAAGCTGTGTTGGTATCGGGAGTTTGGACCTTGTTTACGGATGGAGCTTCCAACGTAAAAGGGTCCGGTCTCGGGGTAGTATTAGTCACTCCTTCGGGGAAAACCCTTAGACATGCCATTAGAACTGTGCCATTAACTAACAATGAAGCCGAGTACGAGGCTTTAGTTGCAGGACTTGAACTAGCCCGGGAACTAGGTTCCAAGATCATCCAAAATAAAGTGCAACTCCCAGCTGGTGGTGAACCAAGTATACGAAGTTTTTGACACCAAGGAGGAGCGCATGCAACAATACTTGAACAAGGTTCAAGTATTACTCTCCCGGTTCAAAGAGTGTTCAATCATCCAAATTCCAAGGGAGGAAAATGTAGAGACAGACACATTAGCTAATTTGGGTTCGTCCACATAAATGAAAGGTTCTGATTCCAGTGCGGTAGCTCAATTGCTGCATTCGGTGTTGGATGTGGATAACTACTATGGAGTTAATTAACCAACTTAATATGTGATTGAAGTAACGAGATCATTGAATATCTAAGGCATGGTAAAGTGTCTGAAGATCCAAAAGCATCCCGGGCACTATGGACCAAGGCAACTCGTTATTATCTCGTTGACGGACAATTATACAAGAGGTCATTCCAAGGACCATTGGCTCAGTGTTTAGGGGCTATAGACGATTAAATTTCATTGGGTTTCAGTTTATTAAAGTATTTTGGACCATATTTTAAATTCAAAGATGTGTAAGACCAAACAAGGATTATGGGCTAGCATAATTGAATTTATTATTTAAATCCAATATATATATATATATATATATATATATATATATATATATATATATATATATATATATATATATATATATATATATGGATTTAATAAAGAGCCTAAGTTAATTGGGCTAGTCCATCTTGTCGAACTTCAAATGATAATCCCAAGGTCCATGCCATGTGTCAAATGACATGTCACGCTAAGTCAAATCAAGGACCGCTAAAAGCATGCCACACACATAAGTGATGTAGCATGCCAAGTCAAATGTAAGGACCAATCAAACGTCGTCAAAAATTCAAATGACATAGTTCAACCATTAGATGCAAGCTTATCACATAGATTTTAGTGATAGGTTTGATGACTCAAGTTGTCCAATCAAATTGGAGGAAAAAGATATGTATTTATCAGAAGTTCCCTCCCCTACAACTAGAAATAGGGGTCTACATAAGGCCAAAAAGAACAAGAAAAAGATATATATTGAAGCTCTCCTTTATAGTAGTGATTCGCAAGTCTTACGCATAGCAAGAAGTCGTCGTCTCCAAGGGGAAGCCGCAAGTTTCCATCCTCCACGTTTGTGATCAAAGCCTAGCTCTACATTCATGGTCCAATCACAACAACAAGTGGTCCATCAATTCAATAACAAGTGAAACTCTCGAATTGACAGTCGTGAGGAGAAGAATCAGAGGATTACATCTTTTAAACTTAAGATTGTTCAAAGATTGTAACCCGCATAAATTATTGAAATACTAATACTTTCATTTATTGCTATATTTCTTGTCTTGATTATTATTTTCAGGAATGAAATTTTAGTTGTTACAGGGACATCGGAGGCTGACTAAGTGATGAGGAAAGTTCATGAAGGAGTATGCAAAAATCATTCCGGTGCAAACTCATTGGTTCTCAAGTTAATAAGAGCTGGCTACTATTGGCCTCGGATGGAGCAGGATGCAAAGACATTAGTAAAAAAGTGCTATAAATGTCAACTCCATGCACAATTAGTGCATCAACCAGTAGAATTTTTGCATTCAGTGGTGTCACCGTGGCCATTCATGCAATAGGGGATGGACATAGTCGGCCCCTTACCACAAGGATCCGGTAAGGTAAAATTTCTTTTGGTTTTAACTAATTATTTTGCTAAATGGATTGAAACATGTGCTTACCAAAAGATTGGAGAATGAGAAATGATCGATTTTATATGGGACCACATCGCCTGCCAATTTGGAATACAAAAAGAAATTGCTTGTGACAACGGGCCATAGTTCATAGGTTCCAAAGTCACAAAGTTTTTTGAAGGATTGAAGATCAAATGAATTACATCTTTTCCATGTCATTTGAGTGCTAATGGCGGGCGGAGTCAACCAACAAGGTAATTATCCAAAACCTTAAAAGGAAGTTAGAAGATGCTAAAGGCAAGTGGCCAGATGAGCTATCGCGTGTATTATAGGCATATCGGACCACGACGAAGTCGAGCA
Organism: Nicotiana attenuata; assembly: GCF_001879085.1. NCBI lineage: Eukaryota > Viridiplantae > Streptophyta > Magnoliopsida > Solanales > Solanaceae > Nicotiana > Nicotiana attenuata. The sequence goes on from NC_031993.1 coordinate 47,906,501, forward strand.
CAGGTGAAACACCCTTCTCACTTGTATATGGTTCAGAGGCTTTGATCCCAGTAAAAGTGGGGGAACAGACCTTAAAGTTTTCCCGAGCAAACAAAGAGACAAACAATAAAGCATTACTGGTTAAACTAGATTTACTAGATGAGCACCTGGATCTAGCATATGTGAGGATAGTGGCACAAAAGCAAAGGATGGAAAGGTATTACAATCGCAGCGCAAATCTCTGATATTTTATCGTTGGGGATTTGATTTTGAGGAAGGTTACTCAAAGCACTCGGGAAGTTAACGCCAGGACCAACATGAGAAGTACGTTATCGGGTTTCAGCTATAATCGATAAAGGTTCATATGAATTTAAAATCAAGATGGACTTAAATTTATTGGAAATTGGAACGTGACTCAACTCAAAAGGTATTACTGCTAAAGATCCTTACTGATATTGAAAGTATGTGTTGCACTCTTTTTCCCTTCGACCAGTTATTGTCCTAGTTTGATTTTTCTGGTAAGGTTTTTAATGAGGCAGCAATGTAAAGCATACTAAGAAGGAAGGATCATCAGTAAATGCAGGACTTCCAACGTTCGAATTCTCATACTCAGCATCCGAACACTTGGGGGGGGGGGATAGTACATTACAAGGCACTAAAAGTGTTATGAAGACCGGAGACTGTTAGAACCTGGATCAATTTCTTATCAGGATCAGGGATCGCATGATCAACCTCGTAGAAACAAGTTGTACAAGTAAGCCACTTATATTGATAGCTTTATTTAATTAAGCAAAAAAATATTTATGTAAATGTAGTTTTAAATATAGAGGGAATAAATCAAAGTATTTTATTTTTATCTTCCTTGTTCGAATGATAAGTTAATTTTTTTTATCATTTGAAATTTAGTTAAAATTTCATATGCTTGTGCTGGAATGAAAATGCGATGTCCTCTTCAAGAGTACCGTGAACGTAAGGGCCCTCTCTTATGAAAATCTCATAGTTAAAGGGTAGACTCTAGAAGTGTTTATACCCGGAATCAAAAGTTATCGGATGTGAAAAGGTTCCCAAAGCTTTGTCAATTAAATGAAAAAACAAATACTTTTTGCACAACAATTAAGCAAAGAGCTTCTTTTGTTAATTAAAATTCCATACTTAGTGAAGAAGTTTTGGAATAATTACAAAAATTTAAAAAATAATATATACATTAGTTCTTGATGCCGGAACCCGATGGAAGAGAAGAGTAATCATTTTCTTTATTGGGAGAAGGTTGTTCCGCTTCCGGTTCGAGGCATTCATATTTTTCAGTTTATCCTTCGGTTTCCAAATACTGGGATTTAGTATTTGAAGAATCAGAAGCAACAGGCCAAGCATGAAGGTTCTCGTGAGCAGTTATCTCTAGCTCCCGAGCCTTGGCAATACATTCATCGATGTTAACAATGCCTTCTTTTGCCTCTTCCAAGGTCTTCCTCTTCGTATGATATATGGAATATGTTTTCTCGAAGAGGACATAATCTTCTTGGACTTGGAGTTTTGCTCGGAGTTTTTCAACATTGGACTTGAGCTTTTCATTTTCTGCTTTCAAAATGCTGATTTTGGAATCAAACTCAACGTTGGTGGTTGAGTGAGTTGATTATGCTCCATGACTCTTTTGAGTTTTTCTTCCATTCTTGCTCTCCTCTCCTCGGCAGCATTGGCCTCCTCGATTTTAGGGCGTATTCTAGCCTTCAAGTTATTAACTTGCTCCATGAAGGCAGACTCACGCTCGGCAACTGCAATTACAGTATCATGAAGTTCGACCCACTTAGCCTTAACATCTTTAAGGTCTAATTGAGCGGATTCTTGCCTCTGTACCATTCTATCTTGCTCAGACTTCTGTAAGTGGCCCTCAAGATCATCTATTTGAGCAATTTTTGCCTCCAGCACCAGGAAGCGCCCGACAAGTTGAATTCGTTTAGCCAAAATTTGGTCTCGTTCTGAAGTGAGTGCTTGTTTATCTAAGATCAACCTTTGCAGGCCTTTGGAACCAAGAAGGTTGGCCCGTAGAGGTTAAACCTAAGGTTATCAATTCAAAATATAACAGATGAATATTGGTATAAGATGGTTATATTGATACCTGTGCCGAGCCGTGCATGCTGTTGTTTAGAAGACATTCACTCGAGGGAGAGTCCATCTTTCTATATTCTTTTTTTGAGGCTAGTGGCTTTAGATAATTGGCAATCTCCACCGGCTCAGAAAGTATATGGAACTCATTCGAAAACGAAAGGATGAATTTTCGTTTTCCATGAGGTCTTGAGTGGGTTCCGAGTAAGTATTTCCCAAATTTCCATGGTCGTGCAATCGTAGAGAAGGAGAATTTTCTATTTGTTCGGCCGGAGCCAGTGGAGAAGAAGCAGCTAGTGTAGATGGGGAGTTAGTTGTTGTCGCCTCTGAAGTTGGTGCTGGAGGAAGGTCAGGGATTGAACTCCTTTGACCAGAAGCAACTATGGGAAATCGAAAACGAGATGAAGCATTTTGGGCCATTTCCATTTCCCCCAAAGCCTTGAACTTCTTCAGATGGTGGAGTTTGAAGATCTACCGGTTGAGCATCCAATTGAGCTGATGAAGATCTTTTTCTTCTCTGAAGAGGAGCCACTTAATCATCGATTTCTTTATCATCAAGGACCACCGTGGCTGGTCCGGTTGGTGTTTCTTTCACTCTCTTCTCCTGAGTCCCAGCCGAGGAGGTACGTTTCCTATTTGGTTTCTTGTTTTTGGGTTGCGAACTTTAGGAGGAGGTACCTTCATGGAAGTGCGAGTAAATTTGCGAGATCTCCTCCGCTTAAGGGAATTCTACAGTACCTATTCGGCTTCCACCGGATCATCGAGAACCTAGATGTCAGGGCAAATGAAGGATTCCTTCGGAAGTCCTATGTGATACAAGAAGACAGTTAAATGGTGTCCAAGATATATTCAAAGATTGAAAGATGGGAATAAGAATTTTTGTTTACCATGGTTTTTGGATTTCCACCCATATTTGGGAGCCATTTCTTTTCACCTCCGGGATTCTGGTGTAGTGATATCTAGAATTTTCTATACCCATTGGGCCAGATCTTGCCCGTGGTGGTTTTCAATGAGTAGCTGAAATAAAAAAAGTAGAAAGTATAAAATTAGTAACGAATAAAGGTATTTTTAAAACATGGAAAGAAAAAAGATACTCGAAGAGTTAAAGAAAAGATTATATGATTCAAGAATAGCAGTTGCTGTGATCGGGAGGATGTCCCTGGTAGCAATGACAACGAACTGTTCCATCTATCCAGGGTCGTTGTCATCATCGATGCTAGTGAGAAGGGAATGATGACCACATTTGCTAAGTTTTAGCACACCCCTAGGGAAGATCTTAGGTGAAAAGAGGTTCATCATGTGTGCAAGAATTAGGGTTTCTCAGGTCTCTGAGCACAACTGGCGAAGGCAAGCCACCGTACGCCATAGGGATCAACTAACTTGTTCCAAACAGATTTGGTATTAGTGGCAAAACTCTAAGATTATTGGGTCGATTCCTTCACCTACTCCTCAAGTGAAAGGGCCAAAAGTGAAAGGGTATGTATAAACATACATGAACTCCGGTTTGGAGAAGATGACCGTTTCTACCTCATTAGGGATGGGGATTTCAATGTTGTTCCAATTTCAATCCTCCTTCACGATAGGGATGTTAGAAGAACGAATAGAAAAATGATACTTAAGAACATGCCAGTGTTTGTGACTTTTTGGATTTGCGGGTTCTTTTTGTTTTTGAAGGTCAGATTTGGTGATAAGTTGAAGGGGTATGATGGAGTTCACGGTAGGAGGTTGAGACACGACATCAACCTCTTTTGTTTTGTTCTTCTTTGGACCTCTACCGAAGAGAAGGCTAGAGTTTTCGAAGGAACCAATGTTAGAAGACATGATGGTAAGAAATTTATGAAGAAAATTTTTACTGAGAAAGTTGAAGTTTGAAGTAGGATTTTAAGGTAAATCAGAGAAGAAGAAGAAGTTGTAAAAGGTAAAGAGTGAAAGATGATGATTAGTAGAGAAGTTATAGACGACAAAAATCGTTGTCATGACTACCTCGAGAACTGGCAAAAAATATTTGCCCGAGTGGGGTAACACGTGTTCAGATCATTAAATACGGAGAGACATGCGTCCTTTTAAATGTCAGAAACTGTTCTGAAACTTGCTCTCTAAGGAAAGAGGTTTTTTCAACTTCCCGGTGGCATTAAAGTATTATTACCGAAAAGTAGGGGGACTATCTGTATGCGGTAAAATTAGTTAGTGAAAATTGGACGAATGAAGAGATGACACGTGGAGCTGAAGACAAGTAGGATGTGAATCAGAAAATAGTCGATACCGATTGCAAGCACATGATCAGTTGTAACGACCCGACCGGTCGTTTTGTGTAATTGCACCCCATTTCCCCTTTTGATGCTTCACACATGTGTATTTATGGTTTTATGACTTGCGGCATTGGTTAGTTTTATTCGGGAAGCTTTCGGGTTGATTTGGACCCTTTAATTCTCGACTTAGAAGCCTAAGTTAGAAATGTTGACCAAACTTTGACTTTTGTGAAAACGACCTCGTAACGGTATTTTGATGGATCTAATAGCTTCGTATCGTGATTTCGTACTTGGGCGTGTGCTCGAATTTGATTTCGGAAGTCCGTAGGTTGATTTGTGTTGTTTGCCGAAATTTTGCAATTTGAAGTTGAAAAGTTTGACCGTAGGTTAACTTTTGGCCATCGAGCTCGGAATTTTGTTTTGGGACTTAGAATAGGTCAGTTATGCTATTTAGAACTTGCCTAAAAAATTTGATTTCATTTGGAGTTGGTTTGATAGGATTCACACGTTTAGTTGTAATTCTAGAGATTCTTGAACTTTACTTTGAAACTTATGCGTTTTAGTGTTCGATTCGTAGTTTTATATATTATTTTTGTGTTTTTATCACGCGAGCGAATTTGTATGATATTTTTATAATTGTTTGGACATTTGGGTCGGTGAGTTTCAGACATGTTTCGGAATGGATTGATTTAAAATTGAATTGCTGGTGTTGCTGGTGCCCAGTTATCGCAATTTCGAGCACCAGTTTCGCAATTGCGAAGGTGACAGTAGGGGAACAGATGTCGCAATTGTGACTTCCCCTTCACATTTGTGAAGTCAACATGATTTTGGCTTGGTTCGCATTTGCGAACATTTGTTCGCTTTTGGAAGGTTCCCAGCTTCGCAATTGCGAAGCCTTTTGTCGCAATTGCGATGATGATTAAGGCTGTCAGGGTTCGCAAATGCGAGCCCTGTATCGCAATTGTGAGGGTTCGCAAATTCAAATCCTGTGTCGCAAATGCAACAACTGCAGTTGGTACAAAGGGATGCGAGACGGGATTTTTCAATACATTATCTCATTTTTAGAACCCTAGATTCGGTAGGAGGCAATTTGGAGAGGAAATTTTTATCGACAAACTTTGGGCAAGTGATTCTAATCTATTTATAATCATATTTAATTAATATATCTTAAATTTTAACATCAAAATCATGTGAATCAAAGTAAATTTGTGAAACTTTGTCAAGTTTTTGAAAAATAAGAATTTGAATTTTGAGAGTCGATCCAGACTTGGATTTCGAAACTAATCACATATATGAATTCGTGGGGTCATGTGTGGTCAAAATCTATCATTGGACTAGGGTTTTGACCGGGCGGGCCCCAGGTTGACTTTTGTTGACTTTTTTGGAAAAAGTGTAAAGATCATAACTTTATCTGTTGTAATTAATTTTTCTTGCATTGTTTGATAATGTTAAGTCGATTTTGGTTAGATTTGAACTGTGTGGAGGCCTAGTTGAGGTAAGTATCTTGCCAAACTTTATGTGTTGGAGCTACCCCTTTGGATTTGAAATTGATTGTGTCATTTGTGCTATGTGAAAGCCATGTACGCAAGGTGACGAGTAGGTTCACATGTTATATGTGGTTTTTGACCGGTTTAGGCCACTTAGACTCTTTTCATGCTTTAATTGAATTATCATATCATGTTCTAAATTCTCATAGTTAATTTATTCTTACTTGTGTTAGTCTATTCTTATATTTCTTAAATGACTAATTGATAAGTTTCTCTCATGCTTTAGTTGAACTTGTTGCCTCTTTTATTGTCACATGTTATCTCTTCATTGTTGATTATCGTTATTTGGAGTTATTGTTCATGTTATCTCTTTCATTGTTTTTTGAAGTCATTGTTACACGTTATCTCTTCCATCGTGAGTTATTCTTATTTAATATCATGGTTACACATTATCTCTCTCATTGTTGAGTTATTGGTGTTGAAGTTGTGGAAGCCAATATCACGTTGAGACGAAATTGTTTATTGTTGAGACACTTTCTTGTTGAGAATTTTACATTCATTGTTGTTGTTGATATTCTTGTACACAATGTGGTTGAGCCATGGGTTAATGTTGTGGAAACATTGATATTGTTGATTATTGGCAAGTTGTGACATAAGGGCATTATTGGTGCGAGTTGTAATTGTGATGTGATATTGATGCGCATGTGACGGTATTAGGTTAGGGGTTAATGTGCATGCGGCAGCTTAAGGTGAGACTTATGTACGTGTTGCTCATAAGCGAATTACGTGAAGCCACATGGCGTCATAAGGTGGGCTAAAGGGCGTGTAGCTATTTCAGAAAAACTATTTTCAAAACCTATTTAAATGTAAGGCTCACACAGAGGTATAAGGAATGATTGTGAATTGTGAATATGATGTGGTACCTCAGTTGTGATTCTTGTTATATACGAGGCGTACCTCAGTTGTGATTCTTATTGTACACGAGGCTGTACCTCGTTGTGATTCTTGTTGTTTATCTCATGTAGCAAATAGTTATTTGGAGGGATCACTTCTCGTTGTTTTGATCTTTCTTGTCCTATCAGTTGTTGCTCGTATATGATCATTTTGCTTCTTTTCAATTACTTCATTTATGTTATTTCTATGCTTACAACCCTTTCATTAGCCTGTGTTATTGATTTGTTTCGCATTACATATTTCTTCGCTTTTTATTACTTCTTGTTATTACCTTTTCATTCTGCTTATTATATCCTAGTAGGTGTCTTGACCTCGCCTCGTCACTACTTTACCGAGTTTAGGCTTGATACTTACTGGGTACGGTTGTGGTGCACTCATATGATGCTTCTGCACATCTTTTTGTGCAGATCCAGTACGTTTGCTCGTGCTAGATGATAGTGATCGATTGTTAGCTGCTATCCGGAGACTTCAAGGTATACCTGCTTGGCATCCACAGGTCTTGGAGTCATCTTCCCTTATCTCTACTTCCTATTGTATTTTCATTCAGACAGTGACGTAGTAGATATTCTAGTATTACTCTGTAAAGCTTATGACTCAGTTCCACCGAATTTTGGGAAAATGTTTGTTGAGATTCTGTTCGGGAGATTTTATGAGCTTACTTGACTTGTTTTAGTATTTCTGTTAATTATTTTTGTCAAGCTATTATTGAATGTTAGGATTACCTAGTCGTATAGACTAGGTGCCATCACGATATCATACATAGGAAAATTAGGGTCGTGACATCAATGTTGGATGAATTCCGAAGACAGAGTAGCCGATGACAAAGATTAAAAAATTTGACATCGGGTAGCATTCATCAAGTATCAACTACAGAGAATATTTGCATTTATAGCCAACCATTATGCAGCCATCAATGACGATTTTAATCTCATTCAAGAGGAGCTTGATTTGGGGATCTTGTTTCCCAAAATAAAGGTATAAATAGGTGAGTAGCATCCATTGTAGACATTTTGTACACAAAATCTACCTTCTGCTTTCAAATTATAAATTTACTTACTTTCTTTTGTTCTTGATATTGTTCATACTATTAATTCCGGTGAAGCTTATCATACCAGCATGCTTGTAATTCTTTAAGTTATCTTTATATTCTTACTTTCATTCTCATTTATTTCATACTGTTGGATCAAACTAATTCATTTGTCTATAACCACTAAATTTATCTGTACCATTTTACGGGTAAACAAATATACGAGGATACTTTTGACTCAATTTCTGATTTTTGCTGCAGTTTTTTGTTTAGTCCTTAAGAAAGTCCTAGTTATTCGAGTTACACGAATGAGAAAAATGTTATCTAGAGCAAATCTAGTAATTACTGAAGAGAAAAATATATAGGAGTAAAAGATTTATCATGCACCAAAAAGTAACCTAATTTTTGATGTAGAAACGTATGTCATAAGACATAGCTTTACGGAAAATTTCACTTATCTTTAAAGGCACACACTAATACATAATTTGCTTTTTTTTTTCGTTCCTTCCCAAATAAAGAAAGATCTGATTTTCAAGGAAACACGCTTTGGTTAATATTCACATGGTCTTGCCTATTTTTTTCCTAGTAAAGGGCAAGAAATAGCCTTGAATTATCGGAAATTGAACACTTTTACCCTTTGTTAATTTTTTATATAAAAAAAGTCCTTACCATTAATTTTTTGGCTCACTCTTACTCCTCAGACTAACAACCTCCAACTTGGACTGAAATTAACTTAAAGAATAATATATTTACTGAGGTGGATGCTTATTTGGACAAGTTTCTCAAATTCTATTTTATTTCTGTAACGACCCGGCCAGTCGTTTCATGAGTTACCGCCCCGTTTCTCCCATTTCTGCTTCTTATTGTCTTGTTCAACTGTATTATGTGTTATCGGGTTGGTTGGCTCGGGTTCGGAGAGATTTTGGTAAGGTTTGAGACACTTAGTCTCTTTTAAGAAAGCTTAAGTTGGAAAAGTCAACTGGATATTGACTTATGTGAAATAGGACTCGGATGTGAATTCAGATGATTCGGATAGCTCCGGAAGGTGATTTGGGACTTAGGAGTGTGATCGGAATGTGTTTTGGAGGTCCGGAGTAGATTTAGGCTTGAATTGGCGAAATTAGAATTTTGGCGTTTTCCGGTTGATAGGTGAGATTTTGATATAGGGGTCGGAATGGAATTCCGAAAGTTGCAGTAGGTCCGTTGTGTCATTTGGGATGCGTGTGCAAAATTTCAGGTTATTCGGACGTGGTTTGATAGACTTTTTGATCAAAAGCGTTTTTCGGAAGATTTTGGAACTTTAGGCTTGAATTCGATGTGATTTGGTTGATTCGATGCTGTTTTAGGTGTTTTGAAGATTGGTACAAGTTTGGAGAGTGGTATGTGACTTGATGGTGCCTTTGGTTGAGGTCCCGGGGGCCTCGGGGTGATTCCGGGTGGCTAACGGATGATTTTGAGACTTGGTTGGACAACTGAAGTTTTATGGCTGCTGTCATAACCGCATCTGCGGTTGGGAGGCCGCATGTGCGACTCTCGCAGATGTGGAACCAAGCCGCAGAAGCGGCCAGGCGGGGTGTCAGGCAGAACCGCAGAAGCGGGCGCCAAGGCGCAGGTGCGATTCGTTGGTGCAGAAGGCTGACCGCAGGTGCGGTCCCAGCCGTTTAAGTGAAAACCGCAGATGCGGTTGATTTGACCAAGAAGCGGTGACGCAGAAGCGGAAAAGGACCGCAGGTGCGGAATCCCTGGGTCAGAGTATATAATTTTTCCTTCGCGATTTTCAGTGGTTTCACCATTTATTAAACACATTTTCTGGAGCTTTTGGGCGATTTCGAAGAGGGAATTCAAGGAGACTTCATTGAGGTAAGGTTTTGGATCATAAAAACTCGTCCTTATGGTATTATTTCACGGATTTGATTTGAAATTTGGGGAAAAATCGGGTAAATATGGAGGAAACTAGGGCTTGGGAATTTAGGTCTTTGATTAAGAATTTGAAGGGCCATTTGTGGTCGGATTTTGAAGTATTTGATATGCATGAACTCGTGGAAAGATAAGGGTTCCATTGATGTTAATTTTGTCGAATTCTGAGACGTGGGCCCAGGGGCCGGGTTTGGTTAATTTCGGGATTCGTATCGTAATTTCATTATTTTTGCATGGGCTTCATTCCCTTAGCGTATTTTGACGTTATGATTCTGATTTTTGATTGATTCGACGCGAGTTGAGGCCGAGGAGAGGGGCAAAGGCATCGCGTGCTAGAGATTGGACCGGATAGAGGTAAGTAATGATTGTAAATGTTGTTCTGAGGGTATGAAACCCCGGGATTCACATCGTTGTGCTATTTTGAGGTGACGCACACGCTAGGTGACGAGCGTGGGGTCGTGCACTGTTTGGGATTCTGACTTAATCCGTCCTATATGACTGTTTAATTGCGTATTTGATTGAAAACTGCTTGCTATTATCATGTTTTGGGCAGAATGCCATATTTGGGCTTCGTGCCAGGATTTTTGCTGCTATTCCTCACTATTTTGACTTAGTATTTGTAATCAGTCTTGCTATACTCTACTGTTTTTCACAACTCAGCAATCTTTACTCGTTTTTGGTATTTTAAATATTATTTTGGGCTGAGCATCATGTTTTACTGTTGCCCGAGTGGCTTATGAGATTCTGACTGATTAAGGCCGAGGGCCTGTGTTGTGTGGATACTATGGGATCGGGCTGCACGCCGCAGCATGTGGTACCGATTGTGATATATGAGAGGCCGATGGCCAGATTTATTATGCCATGAAGTGGCTTGTGATTTATATGAGGCCGAGAGCCTGTTGATTATGCCACGAGATGGCTTATTATTGCGCTTGGGCCGTAAGGGCACCCTCCCGGAGTCTGTACACCCCCAGTGAGCGCGGGTACCCAGTTTGTGATGTGATATAGCCCGAGGGGCTGATGTTGTTCCATGTTGTTGCCTGAGGGGCTGATACGAGTGATTGTGAGATAGCCCGAGGGGCTGGTTCTATTGGTGTTTTTGCCCGAGGGGTTGTTCATTGTTTCTATATTTTATACTGGTTTCCATTCACTCGTTTGAACTGCTAAAAGATGTTTTAAAAATGGTTTTACTGAATTAAGAAGTTTTTATGAGTTTTTACTGTTTACTGCATTGTGCTGGTTTTACACTGCCTCGCTGTAGCATTTTGTTGTGTATTTACGTATTTTCTTATCAGTCAACTGCCTTTACTTTTATTACTTACTGAGTTGGGTCATGCTAGCGAGGGTTGATTTACTTCCAGTAGGCTTATTTGAAGTTGACTAGGTAGCTGCTCGGCGTTCGCAGCCCAGTGCTTCTCCTTCCTACTTTTAATTTGTTGTCCTAGTTTCATAATAGACTATGTTGCCTTTTTCATACTCTTAGACGGAATTTAGATGCTCATGACTGGTGACACCCCGATGTCGGGCTATGTTTTGTTTCCGCAGTTGATATATTTCACTTTGTTTTGGGATTATCATTATTAATGACTTGATTATGAATCATTATATCTGTTAATTAAACTTGGGGTTTGTGTCGGCTGGCCTTGTCTTCATGAGAGGCGCCGTCACTTTGTTAAGGTATATTTCTATTTACAGTAAGGAATATTCTTGATACAACTGTCTAACCGCCTAGTACGAAATCGTACAATCCTATTCCGGGATTTGCGCCATGATCTTGGGGACGTGGCAGGAATCTTGCTCATTCTGTTACAAATCCATAACGGTACAATTTCGGGGTCGAGCATACTTGGCTTTGGTATTCCTCGCACTCCTATCTTCGGATATTGCACTCCATCCTCGAGCTCGAGTCTAGTCTGTCTACCTCGAACTCGAGCTTACTTGAACTCGGACCTAAAGTGATCCCTCGAGCCTGGGAAATTGGTCGTGCCTGATTTCGACTCTATATAGATAGTCCCCGCGTTTCTTAGAGCAAGGTGATAAGAAACGATTTTAACCTCGATTCTCCGGAGTCTCTAATGATGATGTCATTCTTGTGACGTGAGCGCTCGAAGTGACTGAAACATCACTTTCGTGCAGTTCCCAATGTCATTAATTGGAGGCAGCTGACAGTCGGCTATTTGGCTTCCCCGGTACACTTAAGTGACTCCTATAAATAGGCCAACCCCACAACTTTGCAAAATATATTCCTCTAATCGTTTTCAAAATCTCATTAGCTCCTTCAACTTCTCTGAGTTCATCCTTGTTTTTAACTTGCCCTTACTTCATTTTTTCTCTGAATCTCTGCACCATAATGGCCAAAACATCTAAATATGTTCCTCAAAAAGAAAAAGCCTCTTCGTCATCGCAATCGGCCAAAAGTAAAATTGTAGTGCCACCTCGTATTGAGGAGTGTATTCCCCCGCCGTGTGAAACAACATCCGATTTCAAAATTAAAAAACCTGTATCGACACCAGGTCGATGTGAGACCATGTCCCGATACGTCTGTTTGATAATCGAAGACGAGCTTGAGCAGGTAAAAAAGGACTGCAACTAGGAGAACAAAAATGTAGTGATCCCTTCCCCCGAGGAGGACATCACTACATATAAAGCGGGGTACTTAAGCGTGTATACCTACCCATTCATGTTGGGCCCCGCAAATCTAGCAATGGGTCCCATAGATCGAGTTATTCTTGATTTTTGCCAACAATACCAAGTGACGCTTGGCTAGATCTACCCTTCATTCCGGCAAATCATTTATTTGATCAGATTTTTCTTGATCTAGATCGAGCGGATACCTTACACCCTCGACCATCTGATCAGGCTGTACAGCCCTCACCTTTATCGAGGTGGCTTGATAAAACTGCAACACTGTTCCTCTAAATCTCTCTTCTCCAGCATTGATGAGGACAAAGACTGAGGATGGATGAGCCGGTTTATCCAAGTCAGGACCTCTGACCTGATTCCTACTGAGAGGATGCCATTCCTCGAGGAATGGAACATGAAACGTAAGTACATAGTAGCTTTATACCCTGCTTCCTCTTCTCTTTCTCGACTTTATCTTTTTCTCGATCTAACCCTTTTCTGATGGTGCAGTCGTTTCTTGGCTTCCTGGTGCATCCCAGACCTCGAAGGTTAGGTCCGAAAACTGGCCTCTACCTCCTCATACGCGAAGCGCTGCTGGCGCGATTTGGCCAAGGGCCGATGGGAGGAAAAAACCACGGTGAGTTCTCTTGTTTGTTTACTTGTGTTTCTCAATGAAATACTTACTTTGTCTTTATGCAAGCCTCAGAGACACCGTTGCTATGCGGCCGCCCCCTCCTGGTGAAGAAGAGATCCCACAACCTTCCAAAGAAAAGAAAAGAAAGAGGGGTCGCGTGCAAATCCCCCGAAGCCCAAGAAAAGCACGGCTCGAAAGCCCAAGGCCGATACTGTGGCCTTATCTCCAAAAACGGCCCAACGCCTTCGGGAGCAGGAAGAAGAAGATGACGACTTCTGTTGGTGGTTCGGAAAAGAGGAAGCACTGACTCTTCGAAGTCTGCTGAACCAATGGCGACTGATGTGGTTCATACTAGAACTAAAGAAATCTCCGAGGGGAGTTCGAGCAAAGTCCCCGAGCCATCGAGCAGCAAAAAGGCACCTCGTCTTGGAGGTCATTTGGAGGGCGAGACCGAGGGGCCCGGTCCTAAGGCCCTTCAAATAGAAGAGAACGCCCCGAGTGGATCACTTGGGGTAATCAATTTGGATGTGTCGTCGCCTTGTCCTGAGTTCTCCGAGGGTCAATTCCGAGATGCTCAGAACATGAGAACTCTTGATGTAGGGACGAGACATGAAGGGCATGATATATTTCGAGAATGCCTTGCAGGGATCAAAGATGGCCCCGACCCAGATGCTTCTTTCATTTTCGACGAGGCCCGTCGGCTCTTTAAACAAGTAAGTTTCTGTCTTTTGAAATTACGCTTGCGCTTTATCCTTGTTGTTCTGAGTCTAACCTATCCCTTTTTGTGAAGGCAGTCGTGCTCCAAGGAAGCATTCTCCAAGTCTCGAGCTGAGCTTGCTCGATGTGAGGCCGAGCTTAAGAAAATCTCGAAAGATAGGGATAGTCTTAAAACCCTCTATGTCAAGAAAGAGGAGGAGATCAGTGATCTTCAAGCCGAACTGGCAATGCTCGTCAAGAACAAACCGAGCTTACCGAAAAGGTAATATACCCTCTGAAGTTTTCTTATGGATTTGCCCGATCGGTCTTCTAACACTTTTACTTTGCAGTTTCAACAAAAGGGCGAGCTGGTGGAGCAACTCCGAGAGGAGCTCAAGATGATGGAGGCCGAGACCCTGGGGTGGAGGCAAGGCATGGACAATCTTGCCTCTAAGAAAGATACTCTTTGGGAGCAGCTGGCTTCAGTCGAACGCCAACTTCAAAGTGTGAAGGAGGAGAGCCTGGCCCGAGATCGCAAAATCGAGGAGCTTAAAGCTAAATCCGCTGCTGAGCTTGCCAAGGCCAAATCTGACGCTGAGGTAATTATATATTCGTACCGAGCTTACGCTGAAGCAGCTAACGCTCGGGCAAAGGAGAACTCTGCTGTGGCCGAAGTTAAGTTATCATGTGCACTTGACCACGCCAGGCGACAGACCCGGAGGGAAACCCTCGAGGAGGTGCATGCTCGCGGCTTCAATATTGAAAGGGCGAAGACTTTGGAAGAAGAGGATGCCGCTTTGCTTTCTGATGAGGATGACTCAGCTAGTGGCTCCGAGAGCGGAGGAGATGAAGATGAAGTCCCCGAGGAGGAGGCTCCCAAAGATGCAACTGCTGATGATGTGGCCCCGGAGTAGTTTTAGGTTTCTTTATTTTGCCTTAGTATTTTTGTGTAAGGACCCCTCGTGGGTATTGTAAATATCTTTTGGAAATACAAAGGAACTCTTTGTTTCAACTTTGGCTTGTGTTCAATCTCATTTTCTCCTTATTTATGGAAAATTCAATTGTACAACCCAAATGAACAGTCCGAGTATTGGTTTGGACTCACAACATAATAAACTCTTAGGTTTTTTATTGATCAACATAATGCCTCTTAAGGTCTTGGGTAATCCTGAAGCTAAGCTTAAATCAACTGGATGTGAGCTCGGAACAATGGGACTCTTGAGTCCGAGTTGAGTGAGGACGAGGTCTCAAAATCTACATGTTTCGGTCTTTAAGCTCTTTTAAGATGGCCCTTAGGCTCTTATATATTGGCCCTTAGGCTCTTTAAGTTGGCCCTTAGGCTCTTATATCTCGGCCTTTAGGCTCTTTAAGTTGGGCCGATTCACCTCTAAAGTGGCTATAATTTTTCCCTTTTTTCCGGCTAAAAGACTTAGTGAAAATTTAATTATGCCTTGGCATGTGTTTCTCGTACCCATTTGGTTTTTTGAAGGTTTGATGAATCGGAACCTTATTAATAATATGTTTGTGTAAACATATTCGAATATCTCTTGAGGTTTTTTTTGAAGACTGATGTTATCGAAGCCTTTAAATTATTTGAGGGCTGATTTTATCAAAGCCCTTTATATTTTACTTTTGCCGAGGGTAGCCCGATTTAACTGATTTTTTCAAAGTGTTTGAAGGACTTTAATTTATGGCGGAAGTCGTACGTCTCCGAGCCACATTATTTCGGCCGTAGCCTTTTATATGACCGTGGTCTTTAATATGGCCGTAGCCTTTAATGTGGTCGTAGCCTTCGGGTATGCCTTTTGGACTTGTTTCCCGATGACCTTTCGAACTTGTTCAAAAAGTTAGTCCCCGAGTATATTGGCCTTGGCATTTGTTTCGAGGGGATGCCTCTTTGAGGTCTTATGAGTCCGAGTTTTCGATGACTCAGATGTGCTGACTGTAGATGACAGTCCCCGAGTATCTCGGGGTTGCATTCGTGCTTTGGCTCTTGTGCCGTTTCCCGCAGGATTATAAGTGTAGAGCTCATATAATAGTAGACTTCTTTGATACACAAAGTGTTTTTGATATAAGTAGAATGCTTCTTCAAATAATTGATACATGCGTACATATTTTGCCGTCGGGGCTCGACTATTCTATATGGACACGGTTCATTTGACCGTTTGGCCTATTAGAAAATTTTCCTATCGAGGCCCTCTTAGGCGTGAAGTATTTTCCTCGAAAATATGATCTCCGAGGGTGATGCCCCCAGTATTTGAGGTTGATTGCAAAGAAGCCTTGGATACTGTTGGGTTCTCCTTAGGTAGCATATAGTTGTTGCCTCGTTAAAAACCTTGCCAGTAAATCCCATTTGGGACAAAATCCGATCTGAGGAAAAAAGAGTGCAACGCATGCTTTAAAACCTAAGGCCTTCGTGTAAAGAGGGTGTCTTTGATAGCTTCAATCGAAAACCTGCACTGAGTTAGTTTTAAACTCAAATGGACAAAAGGATAAAGTCATACCTTAGCAGTAGTATCATTTGAGTAACGATACATTCCAATTGTTTGGCAGTTGTTCACCTTCCATCGTGCTAAGTTTGTAAGATCCTTTACTGACAACTTCGAGGACTCGGTACGGTCCTTCCCAATTTGGGCCAAGTTTCCCTTTATTCGGGTCTCGAGTATTGAGGGTGGCTTTTCGTAGAACTAAGTCCCCGATTCCAAAGTGTCGAAGGTTGGTCCTTCTGTTGTAATATCTCTCGATTCTCTGCTTCTGGGAGGCCATCCGAACGAGCGTTGTTTCTCATTTTTCATCTAATAGCTCAAGGCTGGTGTTCATAGCCTCGTGATTTGTCTCCTCCAATGCATGTCGAAACTTGGCGCTGGGTTCTCCGACCTCGACAGGGATAAGGGCCTCGGAGCCATATACTAAAGAAAACGGGGTAGCCCCCGTGCTAGACTTCGATGTTGTTCGATATGCCCAAAGGACCTCGGGTAGAACTTCTCTCCATTTCCCTTTTGCATCGTCCAACCTTTTCTTTAAGTTTTGAATGATAGTTTTATTTATTGACTCGACCTGTCCATTTCCAGTTGGGTGGTATGGTGTTGATAAGATCCTCTTTATTTTGTGTGCTTCGAGGAACTCCGTTATCTTGCTACAGATGAATTGCTTCCCATTGTCACATACAATCTCGGAAGGTATCCCGAACCGGCATATGATGTGGTCCCAGATGAAGTCAATAACTTCCTTTTCTCTAACCTTATCGAAAGCCTGTGCTTCCACCCATTTAGAAAAATAGTCAGTCATAAACAAAATAAATTTAGCTTTCCTGGGGCCGTTGGTAGAGGGCCGACTATGTCCATTCCCCATTTCATGAAAGGCCACGGGGATAGGACCGAATGGAGTTATTCTCCGGGCTGGTGGATCATTGGTGCAAATCGTTGGCATTTATCGCATTTTTTGATGAATTCCTTATCATCTTTTTCCATGCTATCCCAATAATAACCTGCTCTGATAATTTTTTGAACCAAAAATTCGGCGCCGGAGTGGTTTCCACAAGTACCTTCATAGACCTCTCGTAGAGCATAATCGGTGTGCCTTGTCCCTAAACATACCGCCAATGGCCCGTCGAATGTTCTCCGGTACAATGTTCCATCTTTATCTAATGCATACCTAGCAACCTTGGTTTGTACGACCCTCGATTCTTTGCGGTCCGATGGGAGTTTTCCACTATTTAAATAGTCAATATACTTATTCCTCCAGCCCCTCGTCAAACTCGTTAAATTTATATCGGCATGACCCTCTTCAACCACAAGCCTCGATAACTGGACGACACTCCGCGGGACGATGTCATCTTCTTCAATCGAGGATCCCAAATTAGCAAGCGCATCGGCCTCGCTATTTTGTTCTCGAGGCACATGATCCAGAGTCCACTCCTTGAAGCGGTGCAAAGTTACCTATAGCTTATCCAAGTACCGTTGAGGGACATCGACTCTGCCAACGATCATGTGGATTACATGTTGTGGTTCTTCCTGCTCATTTTTCCTTGCATCTCTTTCCCTGAAGTGATTCTTGGCTCTATTACTTAGAAATTCTCGAAGCTGGCCCTCGTTGAACAATCGAGCCACTTCTTCTCTTAGCTGCCTGCAATCTTCTATTCTATGTCCATGTGTGCCATGATACTTGCACATCAAGTTCGGGTTCCCTTGAGAAGGATCAGTTAGTATAGGCCCGGGCCACTTGGTTCTTTGATTCTTCCAATAGTTGACACGATCCCTGATGCGTCTACACTGAAATTATATTTTGACAGTCGAGGTGCCTCTGTGGGATCGGTATCGAATCTGCTTTTACTCATGAATTCCCGTGAGCTCTATCCTCAATCATTCCTCCGATCATTTCGAGGAGCGTTACGGCCTGAACCATTGTTTTTTCGATCAACATACCGCTGATATCGTTCTTTGTTTAACCTCGATTCCCTGTCTGTATCCCTTGGGTGCCTGGCTGCCGATCTGTTAGGATGAAATGAACCCGAGGAGCTCCAAACTAGTCGTCCTCGACTCTATCTTCGATTGATATCTGTTATGCACATCTAACCATGTCACAGCCGGATATTCAATCAAGTTCTGCTTTAACTACCGAGATGCAATCGACTCCATTCATTCAAACTCTGCATGAAGGCCTGTACTGCCCAGCATCGGAGACCGGCGATAATTCCATTCTTAACATCTCGGTCTTCCCTGCGTACACTCCCTCCGGGGTCTGTGCCTAAATCTGCATTTAGAGAAATGTGTGAACTGATGTAATGACCCGGCCAGTCGTTTTAATAATTAATGCCCCGATCCCCTATTAACTGCTTTTCCCGTGTTTGTTTCTGCTATTGTGAGTTTCTGGGAGGAATTATTTTAAGTTTCGGAGAGTTTTGGGGCACTTAGTCCCTAAATGAGAGCTTAAGTTTTGGAAATTTGACCGTAGTCGAAACAGAGTGAAGACGGCCTCGGAATAGAATTCCGATGGTTCCGTTAGCTCCGTTGGGTGATTTTGGGTTTAGGAGCGTGTTCGGATTATGTTTCGGAGGTTCGTAGCTAATTTAGGCTTGAAATGCCAAAAGTTGATTTTTTTTGAAGTTTCCGGTTCGATAGTGAGATTATCCAAGGGTCGGAATGGAATTCCAGAAGTTGGAGTAGCTCCGTAGTGTTGAATGTGACGCGTGTGCAGAATTTCAGGTCATTCGGACGAGGTTTGATAGACTTTCTTATCGAAAGCGTGATTTGAGAGTTTTTGGAATTCTTAGGCTTGAATCCGATGAAAAATTGGTGTTTTGATGTTGTTTTGGGCGTTTTGAAGGTTGGAACAAGTTTGAATTATGTTTTAGGATTGGTTGGAATGTTTGGTTGAGGTCCCGGGGGCCTCGGGTGTGTTTCGAGTGGTTAACGGAGGGTGTTTGGCCTTAAAAGAACTGCTGTTGCTGTTGTATTCTGCTTCTGGTGTTCCTTCTCCGCGATCGCGAACAACCTTTCGCGTTCACAATGTGTTGCTGTTGGTTGCCTCTTTTTCCTTTATCGCGTTCGCATAGAAACTCCTGCGATCGCGAAGGTCTGCTTTCCTCTGCTTCGCGTTCGTATCCATTGCCCCGCGTTCGCGTAAGCTCCTGCTATTGGTCATCGCGTTCGCGTCCCTTATTTCGCGATCGCGAAGGGTATTTCTTGACAGCTTTGATTCTATCCTCCGCGATCGCGACCCAATCTTCGCTATCGCGATGCATAAATCCCTGGGCAGAATAAATAGTACTCTATTCCGAGGGTTAGCCATTTTTAACATTTTTGGAGTTCTAGAGCTCGATTTTGGGCGATTCCTTGTGGGTTTTTCAAGCAAAACGATTGGGTATGTGTTCCTCACCTAGAATTGATTATATTCCATGAGTTTTTCTTCATTTTTATCGTTTAATTTGTGATTTGGGTTGAAGAAAATGTTAGCTTTTTTGAAGAAAATTCCTAAAATGAAAAATCATGATTTGAGGGGCCAAATGGTATCGGAATTTAATAAATTTTGTACGATTGAACTCATATTGGAATGCGTATTCAGTTTTTGTAAAATTTATCGAGTTCCGAGGTGCGGGCCCGAGGGTTGACTTTTGGACCAATCTTTGGATTTTGTTAAAGATTGAAACTTTATGATCCAGAATAGTTTCTTATGTGTTTTATTTGTGTTTTGAAGTTAATTTGGTTAGATTTGAGCCGTCCGGAGGTTTTTTCACCCGAGAAGTGCATTTTAGAGTATCGGTTTGTCGTCTTTGAGGTAAGTATCTTGCCTAACCTTGTGTGGGAACTTCCCCTTAGGATTTGAGTCTTCTATGCTAATTGTAGTCCGTGCACGCAAGGTGACGAGTGTGTGCTCGGGCTTATTTGTGGAAAAATTGCCTTTAGGGTTCTTAGGTCTTTATGTTCATCATATGGGAAGTATTCTGTTTTGATTGAGTTATCTAATTACATAATTTACCTTATATGCTCTATACGATGTTGTTAGCTTTCCTCTAACTCTTACCTGTTACTTGGCCTTAATTGCCTTAATTGAACTAGCTGTTCTTTTGTTGTTTTCCTAAGGTTATTGTGTTTTCTTAGTTTCTCCGTGATTCTCTTGTTGCTATGTAATCGTACTCTTGGTGGTGGAACTTCCTTGTGATTAGATTGTTGGATTATTGTTGATTCCCTTGCCGGGATGTATTGTTTATATTGTTGATTCCCTTGCTGGGGTGTTATTTGTTCTTATTGTTGATTCCCTTGCCGGGATGTTATTGTTCATATTGTAGGTTCGGGATACCCAGAGATCCCCAGCATATATATTGAGGATACCAAGAGATCCTCGGGATACCAAGAGATCCCCAACGCATATATTGAGGATACTAAGAGATCCTCGGGATACCAAGAGATCCCCAGCACATATATTAAGGATACTAAGAGATCCTCGGGATACCAAGAGATCCCCCGCACATATATTGAGGATACCAAGAGATCCTCAGGATACCAAGAGATCCCTAGCTCATATACTGAGGATACTGAGAGATCCCCCAAGTACTTACGTTCGGGACTACGGGACGGGATCCCGGAAGATCCCCTGTCGGTATTCTGTGAGTGTAAAAGCACGAAGGGTGATGCCGTGCACTTTCTGTTTGATGTGTGTATTTGTTGTTATAAATTCAAGTGTTTTAACGGGTTAGATTCCCTTACTGCTGTGATTTCTTTGTGTTGGAACCCATAGTGTTGTTAATACCTCACCGTATATATATATATATATATATATATATATATATATATATATATATATATATACACACACTTCAAACTTCAGTAATTTCTACATTTTTGACTCAATTAGTTTCTCAACTAAATTTTTCCTTATCGTCTGAGGTTGTATTCTACTTAAAAGGAACTTCTACTAAGTTATAAATTATTAAATCCCATGGTAAAGGTAATAATTCATTCGATGTTGTATTCTAATTAAAAATGATACTTTCTTTATTCAAATGATTTCTAAAATAACTTCATATTTTCTCGATGGCTTTCCTAATTAGTTTAGAATTTGTAATTTACTTATATTAGGTAAATGAGACTTCTTGAACATCTTGAGTGCATTTGTACGGACATTATGTATTGTATAGCATGTGGATTTC
The DNA here is from genome assembly GCF_001879085.1 of Nicotiana attenuata. Lineage (NCBI taxonomy): Eukaryota > Viridiplantae > Streptophyta > Magnoliopsida > Solanales > Solanaceae > Nicotiana > Nicotiana attenuata. The sequence continues at coordinate 47,927,814 of NC_031993.1, forward strand.
TTTTGTTAAGAGTCAGATGGAAAATACGGGAGCACAAAGTGCCATGTGTGCTGAAGGTTCGGAAGTTGAGATTATGATATGAGAAACCGAGGATTGAGATGGTCGGGTTTGTGTATTAGACTTTATGTGAGTGATTGAGTTAGCATTGCCTTCTTTATTTGGATACATTCTTGTCTCTGTTCCTGTTATGTCAGTGTTGATTTACTTGGTTATCTGATTTACTTGGTTTCGTTCGTTACTACCCGTGTTCTCCCTTTATTGTTCCTACTGTTTGTATTTTGATTTCTCTCCGCTGTTGATATTACCCTTTTTCTTTATCTCGATATTTTATTATCATATCCTGTTCATTTCATTTGACCTGTAGGTGTCTTGACTGTTCCTCGTCACTACTCCACCGAGGTTAGTCTTGATACTTACTGGGCACCGCTGTGGTGTGCTCATACTACACTTTTGCATATTTTTTTGTGCAGATCCAGGTATTGTTCGCTAATAGCTATGCGGATTCTTGCCGAGGAGACTCAAGGTAGCCCTGCTGCTGCGTTCGCAGGCTTCGGAGTCACCTTCCTATTTTATATTCTCACTGCTGTATTTATTTCCATACGGTCGTGTTTAAAAATGGTAGTGAAAACTCAGTAGAGCTTATGACTTGTACTACCGAATTTTGGGAAGATGTTCATTGTATAAGGGATTTATTTCAGAAGAATTTTAGATGTTATTATTCATTGTTGTTATTCCGCAATTATTAGGCTTACCTAGTCCTTAAAACTAGGTGCCATCACGAAACCCAACGGAGGGGAAATTAGGCCGTGACAACTAATATCAACTGGTTCCATGTTTGGCACTTCCCCAGGGTTTATTGGTGGTACACCGACCCCTATATTGTTATTTTCACCAAGACCTTCGTTGTCATGAACAAGTGCATTTTGCGAGATTGACATATTTAATCCTGAGAATCAGAAAATCTTGACAAGAAAAAGTGTAAAAAGAACGTGTGTAACGAGAATCAGTAAAGAAAATAATCACTATTATCTTTAGCCCCACGGTGGGCGCCAAACTATTTACCTCGAAAATACGAGTAACAATTAAACTTGATTTGTGGTTTTAAAGATATGTGATTAAATTCAATGCCAATCAATATTCAAGAAACATGAAGTAGAAATGAAAGAAATAAGTGAATCAAACCAATGTTACTCAGGAGTAGTGACCTCGAGCTTAGTGCCCTCGAGATGGATTAAGAGCAATAAAGTAAGAACAATAAATGTAAAGGACAATTCTGATAAATAGTAAGAGAGAAAAGTAGGATAGTATATTCTTGCCAATGATGAGATGATGTTACAAATGATTGGGATCCCCTTTATATAATGGGGGAACACTAAATAAGGTATATTTCTATTTACAGTAAAGAATATTCTTGATACAACTGTCTAACCCCCTAGTACGGAATCGTATAATTCTATTCTGGGATTTGCGCCATGATCTTGGGGACATGGCAGGAGTCTAGCTCATTCTGTTACAAATCCATAACGGTACAATTTCGGGGTCGAGCATACTTGACTTTGGTATTCCTCGCTGATGATATGCTATAATTACGTATTTTAGTCGATTATTACACTCAAATTTACTGCACTTTGATTGAGTTTGAGCTTTAATCGCTAGTGTCTTGCACTAACTGTGTGTTTTATGCCTTGTAGGAGTGATTCCGAGCTATATAGATGTTATGGAATGAATTCAAGTGATTTGGAGCTTTGAAGTCTGAGTAAAAGCTCAAGGAATTAAGCCGGGATCGTGTCAGGGGTCAACTTTGATAGTTAAGAACAAACGAAGACTCGAGTAGGCATATTGCGCACTATCTAGAAAAATACACATAACTTTTTGCTCAGAACTCCATTTGGGCTCCACAATATATAGTTAACTCAAAGGGATACAACTTTCATGTTTTACGTTTTTCCAAATTCCAAACGGAACGGGGCAAAACGCGCAAGATTTGAGCCAAAACGAACGAAACCGGGATAAAAGGGCTAGTTGGGCGCCACAGGCAGCGTCTGGCGCCACCTGTGGCGCCAAAAACAGTATGCACAAATATTTGGGCGCTATGGAGGGCGCCTGGCGCTGGGATGGGCGCCGGTGACGTGAAACGTGTCCTATTTCGCCCGGGACAAGGTTATTTCGGCCCTAGACCTACCCAACACGTATAAAAGCAAGACTAAACCTATTTTTGAAAGGGAGGACGCCACTTTTGGTGATTTCTAACATACTTTGAAGGGGAATTCACGTGGAGGAACACACACCACGCTTGAAGAAGGCTTCTAACTAGTTTTTCTTCTATTCTCTTCCTTTAATTTTGTAGTTCATTAGTTCTAGAGTTTTGGGTGCTACATGAACGTTGTGGTTTGAAGCTTGAATTGTTCTTATTATTTTATTATATTGGTTTACTTATTTAATCTTGCTCTAAATTATTTGATTGCTTGATCAACAATTGAATACTATCTACGAATCTAGGATTGAACTCGGGAGAGGGAATTCTAGATTGCATATAAGATTGAGTAGAGCAAGATCTTAACTCTTAGGGGGAGCGGATTTGCGGTTAGGATAGGAATGTACCTAATCGCCTTGCTTGGTTATTATACGGGAATTATAAATGCGTTCTTGTTAATCCTAATTCCATAGGAATATAGGCGTTAGGTTAGCTTGAATAGGCGAGTTGTACTTCGGGAGAAGGCTACGAGCAATATTAACCCCGTCAATCAATAAATTAGATAAATTAATTAGACGATTTAAGTGGAAAACTCAACGGGATTGTTAGCTAACCCATAACTCTAGAATATTCACTCACATTGAATTCGTCTCTATAATTCGCCAACTTATTTTCTTTAATCTATTAATTTTTTACTCAAGATTAATTTTAGTTAAATATTCATACTTTGGAATTCATTTGAATAGATTAATTGTTTGGTTTAATTTAGTTGATAGTTAATCACAAGTCCCTGTGGGTACGATATCTGGACTTACAATCCTATATTACTTGTCGACCGCGTATACTTGCGTGTGCGTTTGGGAGCAACAAGTTTTTTGGCGCCGTTGCCGGGGATTCAGAAATTAACTATTTTACTGGATTAGATTTTTACTTTGTATCTATTTAAGTTTTTAATTTTAGTCTAGTGTAGTTAGTATTATATTTTTTTTATTTTTACATGGCATCTTTCAAAGAAAAGTGGTGGGATAGTAAGTATTCTTGTTTTTGTAATCCTTGTCCATATTGTAAAGGACCCCACTTGTGGCAATATTATAAAAATATTCCAAATACCGAGTTATGTGCACCATCTCCATCCTGTAGTATTTGTGATGGAAATTGGAATAATTGTCCTAAGTGTTGTTATCCTACTCCAATCCCTTCTTATGTTGATTCTAATAATTCTTGTGAGTTTGACATGAGTGACGAATTGGGACAAGAGATCGATCAATTTAGAAGTTCTATTCACGACTTAGAGGCTCAATTGAGTGCAAAAGTTGATGTGTATAACTCCCAACAATTTAGTGATGAGTTGTGTGAAGCTGAAAAAGATCTTCTAGGCCAAATTGAGGAGCTAAAATGAGAATACCAATCATTAGACCATGCTTTTGTTGATGTTGCCGAGGTTGAAGTGTGCAAAATTGAGGATGTCAAAAATAATGCAATTTTAGAGTTGGAGCGTATTGGACCTCATTCTAAACATTTTTCAACATTGTGTTTGGTTGGTGACATGGGAATTGATCCAGTCGAGCATATGAAGGAGTCAATGGATGAGGAACAAAGTGCTTATATTCTGAAATTTGTGATGTCAAGGAGACAAAGCGACATTCCTCTCTTAAAGGCCAAGAAGTGCAAGATGCGATACCTATTACTTGGTTTCTTTATTTTTACACCACCGACCCAGGAACATGATACAAAAGTTGATGCAAAATTGGGGGAGCAATTCATATCTTCAAAGTGGAAGAAAAAGTGGTGAAAGTGATGGCATCGTGCCGCGACGTTGAATCAAGCGCTTGTTGGGAGGCAACCCAATTTTATTTTATTTTATTTTATTGTGTTAATATTTTTTTTTGTAGTATTATTTTTGTATTTTGTAGGAGTACGAGCATGGAATCAAAGCCAAGAGGCATGTGCAAAAGCGAGCAGGTGGTTGAAACTAAGTGTGAGGTACCCACACAAGGGATCATACCAGGGAGAAGTCTGAGTATCCCGTGAGCTGCTAATTTTTCGGCCTTTGGCCTACCAGGGAGTTTCTTTTACCCTCTTGTTATTTTTAGTGTGCATTGAGGACATTGCACAATTTTAAGTGTAGGGTGAGGAGATTGTCTGGGTGATTTTCCGTGCTATCTTAGCTTAGTTATAGTACTCGTTCTTAGTGTAGTTGTAGTACTCATTCTTAGTGCAGTAGTTTTTGTTAAAAACAAAAAAGGAAACAAAAAAAAATTTAGAAAAAGTTTGGACTTTTCCCGACGATGGATATTTTGGACAATTTTCTTGAGGGATAAAAGTCCGATTAAAAAATACCAAAAAGTTTTTTTTTAGGATAGTTAGGTAGTATCCCTTGGTTTTTCTTTGGGCGCCGGTTCTTTTCCAAGGGCGTAGCTCAAACCGGGTACTTTATTTTTTTAGGAGTAGTTTATGAAGAAACTGAGTCGCTCCGAGATACTCATCGACATGGTTGATGCTGGCACAATAGGCTATGACATACATTCTGTTTTCCCGTATATTTGGTTTGAATTGTGAAGCCTAAGTAAAGTAAATAGCCTATTTTGTGACGCCTTTTCTCAGTTGTTTGACTTGTATGCTACATAGTGCAATATTGCTTAAATTTCTTAATTATGTGTGCTTACTTGACTTGAAAGTTGAATAGAACCGTCTTGATTGAGTCATGTGCAACGTGTGTGAGGAATTGTGATTTTCTATGCTATCCTGTGTAGTCTAGAACTTGCCCCGTGTGTTAATTGAAGCGAAATTGTAAGTGTGCTAATCTAGGAGATGACGTAGGAATTTTCTTGCTTGATCATGGATGTTCTTGTCACATAAAAATAAAATTTTCCGTTGCTAGCCCCTTTGAGCCTATAGACCTTTCTTTGGCACCCACATTACAAGCCATACCCCTATTTTGTTCTTAATTTGATATTGATTGAACCTGTACCTCCTAAGGCACTTAGTCGCTAAAAGAAGTAAGGTTAGAGATTGGGGAGTAACTTTCGAGTGGAACCATGGAAGGGCCCGTTGGTGCACTAAAGTTGAAATTAAAGGTCACTAGTCGATGAACCTTATTGTATGGAGTGTGTGAAAAAAAAAAAAAGAGAAAGAAAAATATAAGGAAAAAAATGATAGTGAAAGTATGTAGAAACATAAAACACCTCCAATTCTTATTGATTTGTGCTAGTGAAAAATAGAGAAGTGCGTAACTGAAAAGAGGGCTGTGTTGGATGTGGCAAGTGAATCGGTTGAGAAGAATATGAGCTTGAATTGTAAATGTAGTGTATTAAAGTGCTTAGGAGGGTTAGCCACTATTCCAAAATATATCCTACCCGTCCCTTAGCCTATATTACAACCTTAAAAGTCCTAATTGATCCTAGATTTGGCTAGCTTAAATTAGTAGAGATATACACTACGGGCAAGCTTATGGTACGACCACGGGATGCATATGAATTCTTTGTGAGAGTGAGTGAATTTGGTTCAATTGTGCGATGTCCTTAATCTATATTCAAAAGTATATTTGAATGTATGGACTATCTATAGTCACTCTTTTGTTTGTTGGTGAGGGTACATGATCTCATAAATGATTGGTAATGTTGTAAACTTTCTTGTTAGGTAAGTGCATGAATTGAGGGTGCTTAGTGGTTACAAGTCGGCTTTTGAGGTTAGGTGGTGACAAATAGGTTGTTGGAATTGATTGAAGTGAAATATTATACTTGGGCATGCTTACGGGAATAATGTAAATTTTTGTGTGTTCATGCTTGTGTGCCGGTATTGATCATAGTCTAGGGTATAGTGTGTGGGTAAAAGATAAAGTACTCCTCTATAATTGATACTTGTACGTAGTTGGGGGGTTTATTAGATAGTCCCATTGCTCGAGGACGAGCAACNTGTTTCCACCTTTCCAGTCATTCTCGATACAATTTTTAAATATTGGATTTTCCGTTATTTAAATCGTCTGTCTCCGTCACTTGTAGTTATTTATCATTCAATGAATGACTGATAAAGGATCCATTGATATTAATCTAATCCAATTAGAATGCTTGGTACTTTGTAGTTGTACATAAGCAAAGTATTGAAAATCATATTTACTCTTTCTATTTCTAACCATCGGGGAGATTCATCCTATATTATTCCTAGATTATTCCAGCAAATAGCAGAATCGTGGCTAGGGAACTATACTAGCGACCTACCCAATTTATTGTAGAAATTTTCGCGATCAATGATTGGACCATGCAAACTAGAAATGCTTTTTCTTGGCTAAAGAAACAGATTACTCGATCTATTTCCGTATCGCTCATGATATATATCTTAACTCGGGCATCCATTTCAAGTGCATATCCCATTTTTGCACAGCAGGGTTATGAAAATCCACGAGAAGCGACTGGGCGTATTGTATGTGCCAATTGCCATTTAGCTAATAAGCCCGTGGAGATTGAGGTTCCACAAGCGGTACTTCCTGATACTGTATTTGAAGCAGTTGTTCGAATTCCTTATGATATGCAACTGAAACAGGTTCTTGCTAATGGTAAAAGGGGGGGTTGAACGTGGGGCTGTTCTTATTTTACCGGAGGGGTTTGAATTAGCTCCTCCCGATCGTATTTCTCCCGAGATGAAAGAAAAGATTGGCAATTTGTCTTTTCAGAGCTATCGCACCACGCTTGAAGAAGGCTTCTAACTAGTTTTTCTTCTATTCTCTTCCTTTAATTTTATAGTTCATTAGTTCTAGAGTTTTGGGTGCTACATGAACGTTGTGGTTTGAAGCTTGAATTGTTCTTATTATTTTATTATATTGGTTTACTTATTCAATCTTGCTCTTAATTATTTGATTGCTTGATCAACAATTGAATACTATCTACTAATCTAGGATTGAATTCGGGAGAGGGAATTCTAGATTGCATATAAGATTGAGTAGAGCAAGATCTTAACTCTTAGGGGGAGCAGATTTGCGGTTAGGATAGGAATATACCTAATCGCCTTGCTTGGTTATTATACGGGAATTATAAATGCGTTCTTGTTAATCCTAATTCCATAGGAATATAGGCGTTATGTTAGCTTGAATAGGCGAGTTGTACTTCGGGAGAAGGCTACGAGCAATATTAACCCCGTCAATCAATAAACTAGATAAATTAATTAGACGATTTAAGTGGAAAACTCAACGGGATTGTTAGCTAACCCATAACTCTAGAATATTCACTCACATTGAATTCGTCTCTATAATTCGCCAACTTATTTTCTTTAATCTATTAATTTTTTTACTCAAGATTAATTTTAGTTAAATATTCATACTTTGGAATTCACTTGAATAGATTAATTGTTTGGTTTAATTTAGTTGATAGTTAATCACAAGCCCCTGTGGGTACGATATCTGGATTTACAATCCTATATTACTTGTCCACCGCGTATACTTGCGTGTGCGTTTGGGAGCAACACTCGCACTCCTATCTTCGGATATTGCACTCCATCCTCGAGCTCGAGTCTAGTCTGTCGACCTCGAACTCGAACTTACTTAAACTCGGATCTAAAGTGATCCATCGAGCCTGGGAAATCGGTCGTGCCTGATTTCAAGTGTATACCGTAGTAGAAGTAACTCAGATAAAAAAGATTCAATTACTGATCACGAGTTCAAGCTTAAAAAAGTTATGCATAGAGATATGGATCGGAACGTCAGAGAAGACAAGAACTGACTACCCTTTACTCTTCTCTCCGATCTCTCCTTCCTCTTCAGTGTGTCAAGGTATATTCATAGTCAATTAATTCCTTATCCTTCCCTTTCACGTCCATAATTTTAGAATCAGTGGGTTCAAAATATATCTAATCTTATTATATATAGTTGTACATATATACTTAGTTCAAAGTAGAAAGAATGAATTTAGGTTGAACTCATGGAATCCCCTGGATCCACCAATCTTAATCCCCTAGTCAATGGGTACAAATAAGTTCCACCTTCCCTATTATATATCTATCTTAATTTCCTTAACCTTTTCTTCTCTAAAACTTAATCTGAATATATATGGCAAGTAATGATTTTTTCCTCCTATGTAGAAAATTAATTCTATGAAAAAAAGAAGAAGGGAAAGGTATTTAATAGATATTCATTTTCTAAAGGATTGGATATGGTTAATTGAAATTAAACAAAGGTTTTTTTCCTTCTTTTTAATTAGGGCAAAAGATCAGTATCAGATCACATGCATGAGGCAATGAATTATATCAAACAACTGCAGGCAAATATGAATGAGTTAGAAAGAAAGAGAGAAAAGCTGAAAATGGTTCCCAATTCAAGTCCACGTGGCAGGGTGGATATTATTAGTTCCATTATTGCACATTTAAGATGATGACTTAAAAGATTAATAGCGTTTCATTCATGAAATGTTCTGCACTTCCAATACTTCATCCGTTTTATTTTATATGATACTCTTTTCTTATTAATTTACTTTTAGAAAAATGTGCAACTTTCTATGTTATGGAACTCTTTAACTTAAAACTTTTCATTACCTACATTCCTCTGTGGCCATATAAATATCATAACGTATTTGAACAAAAAGTTTTAACGTTATTTTTAGTACATAAGCTTTGTGTCTAGATGAAGCACCTCAATTTTAATTTATGTGACACAATTTTCTTATTAGTCCGTTTTAAAAGAATGACACATATTGAAAATAATTTAACTTTTAGCTTTTTAATTTATTTATTTTACCCTTAATGAAAAGCTTTTATAGCCACTCAAATTAAGAGTTACGTATAAACTTTTACTCTTTAAACTTTTATGACTATACTAGTATTTTGGACATAGATTTAGTTAAAATTTGAAAAAAGAGTTTTTGAAGTTGTGTTAGAAAATTAATTTTTGAAAGTTGAAGTTGTGTATGGACATACATTTTATTTGAAAAAAACTTGAAGTTTTGTGAGTAGAAGAAAAAGTTTCACCCAAAACTGCCCTAAACCAGTTTTGGGGATTTTAATTTTTTTTTCAAAAACTGATCATGTTCTATGAACAAACATTTTTTTTTTGAAAAAATATATCCAAAATCTATAGCCAAACAGGTGCTAGAAGTTTCAAAAGTTTTTTTTTTTAAAACTCTGTATCGAGTCAAACTAGGATAATATAAACTAGGGTAATATACATTGATACGACGGAAGTACATTGAAAGTGAGGAAAAAAAGTTTTGTTTTGATTTTTGGTTTCCATTTGTTGTTTGACCAAATTGAACCGCCTATAATTAATCATCCTACTGCAGGCATGTGATGAGAAATGGATCAATCTTCATTCGTTGCAACGGAAGGTGATTGATGTGATCAACATTGATATATAGGCGTATGAATGTCATGGCATGATCAGAAATCAGAACCATTGAATAATGTCAACTACTGTAGCTTAGCTTAATGTGGTCATCATATATAGGAGTAGTTCTTTTCCTCTCTTAAAAATTAGGCGAGTTGTCATTTCCAGGTAATTAATGTTTTTGGAACGATATGTGACTATAGTTTATTTAATAAAAGAGGTGAGGAAACAAGATTTTCAGGTTTGTACATCTAATGCTTGATAGTTAATGAGATTTTCTGGTTGTTTTGACCCTACCATGTTTGACTTGCAAGAGATCATTAATGAAGAAGAACAAAGTACTGAAGTAGTAGTAGGCAACGAGAAAGACAAAATTAAATTATTGTGCACGTACGATAACACATAGCTAGCTGGCTTTACAACTGCATCGGGTTTGGGTAAGTATTTATTGTAGTCATCATTGACGTATTTCACCTCCTCATTTTTCTTTGTGTTATTGAATGAAAAGTACGTGGAAGACTTTTGACTTATTTTCTCGAATGTCTATAGAGTTGAAATTACATGTTTTTCAAATTTTCTGTATGTGCTATTGAAGATGATCTTTTCTCAAATTAATGAGCTCCATCGTCATGTGAAAGGAGCCTATATCTTGGACAAAATTGGAATGCCAAATTTTACAAGGCATTTTAGAATCAGATGGCAAAAGAAAGGTATTGGGTAATATGGATTCTGGCAGAATATCCTAATATGGCCATAGGGCCTATTTGTTTTGAGAGCTTATATGTAGAAGGAAACTTCCCCTTAATTAGTTTCCCCTTCCCCTTGTATATCCTTTATGTATTTTAGAGGTTCCGGTTTTATGTTGCTCGCTATTGTACACTTTTTGTTAATAATATACAAGGTAGGGGTCCAGGCCAAACCTCCACCGCCAGGGATGGTAAAAACATGGGTGGATGAATTAATTTTAGAAAAATAAATTGACAAAGAAACTAGTTCGTGTGTTATCTTCTTTCCTAATCAAATTTAGTCAAATCTTCACTTCATTTCCATTTGTTTGTGTTTATCCTTAAAATTGGATAACAATTAAACTTATAAGTGGTTTTAAGGATATGTGATTTCACTTGGCACAAACTAAGAAATAAGAGAATTAATGCTGGAAATTTAATTGAAAAATAAAATAAACCAATGTAACAAGCGGTTATGGCCTTCGAGCTAGACTGCCCTCAAACCAACAGAGTATGCTTAAAAATTATGAACTAAACAACAGAGCTTAAGAGAGAAAAATATGTTATATTGCTTTGTTATACATGAATGTAATCCTTACAAAAATGATTAGAACCCCCTTTATATAGTAGAGAAATTCTATTTAAGGTACAATTCTAAATATGGAAAGGAAATCCCGTGATTAGCTAAACAACCGGTCTTGACTTGATTCGTGCCGAGATTCTTACCACGATCCTGGGCCGATCCCGGATATCTCGAATATCTGTTACTCGACTTAGTTTCGATCTCCATCTTATTTGGTCTCGATCTTGATCGACCTCAATCTTAATCGACCTCAAGTCCCCGAGCTTAATCGGTCCCAGGGTCTCGATAACTTAACCCCGCCCCATAGATAAAAATCGAAGCCAAACCTAGACCTACCACATTCTAGCCTCGGTCAGTCGAGAAAAGGGCCATTCAATTTGACCATATACAGATAGTCCCCTCATTTTTTGGAGAGTAATGACAAGAAATGACTTGATCCCTCGATCTTTTCCTTGATATATCATGGCGTCAACATCATGACGTAAGCAGCAGAGGTAGTCTCGTCGGTACAGTTTCCTAGGCATTTAATATATGTCAGTTGCCGGTCGGCCATTACCTTTTTTGAACCGTCATTAAGATTCTATAAATATCTTTCTTGTTCACCTTTTCAAACTTTACCTTCAACTCTTTCTCATTCTTACTTTCTCAGTTCTTCACCTTCCTCAAATCTTTGTGTCTCCAATTCCTGGGATTTCTTTACTCGTTTCATTGCAAAATACTAAGTATTTCTCTTCATCTTCCGCTTTTCTTCATCCTTACACGGCTAAAACTTCAAAAAGCGTTCCTCAAAAGGAAAAGGCTTCCTCATCAAGGCTCGTCGGCAAGGAAGCCGCGGCAGAGCCACGCTCTGAAGAATTCTTTCCTCCGCCGTGCGTCATTGAGTCCAATTTTAAGGTCGAGAAAGGTTCCTTAATACCGGGTAGATGTGACCTTGTATCGAGATATATATGATCGATCTCCAATAAACTCATTTCCCATGTTAAAAAGGATTGCAATGGGGGCAATAAGCATATAGTGGTGCCCACTCCTGAAGAATCAATTACCATCCACAGTCCCTTGGCGTCTTTGAGTTTTTTTTCATGTTATTTAATATGGACTTGCTGGGAGATTCTACCTGACCGTTGCCTGTCGAGTGATAAGGGATTGAAAGTATCCTCTTAATGTGCAATTTCTCGAGGAATTCAGCGATTTTCTTTCCTGTGAACTTGGGTCTGTTTTCGCAGTTTATCTCCTTGGGTAGGCCGAATCGGCAGATAATGTTTTTCCATATGAAGGTGATTACCTCTTGTTCGTGTATTTGGGTGATCGCTCCTGCTTCCACCCATTTAGAGAAATAGGTAGTTAAAATAAAAAAGAATCGCACATTACCTTGCCCTACCAGGATGGGGCCCATGATATCCATTCCCCACTTGATGAACGGTCATGGAGAGGTGACTGAGTGAGATGTTTGCCTGCTTGGTGAATTGTTGGGGCGTATTTCTGACATTGTTCGCGTTTCTTCACAAATTCTGAGGTGTCTATTTTCATGGTGGGCCAGTAGTATCCTGCCCGTATGAGGCACCTAGCGAGTGCTCGATCACCAGAGTAAACGCCTCAGTGGACTTCATGGACCTCTTCGAGAATGCGCTGGTTTTGTTTTGGACCCAAACACTTTACTAGAGGGCCACCGTATGTTCTTTTGTATAAGTCGTTATGAAAGAGGCTGTATTTGGCCGCTTGCATTCTTAAATTTTTGACTTCCTTTTTGTAGTTTGGGCATGTGCCGGGGAAAATACAATTTTGCTAATCCCAAGTTAAACTTACAGATCTTACCCCGATTTGGTCTAACGAGTTGAGGAGGTAGAATACATTTTTATCCCAGTTGTGATGCTTTTGGTGGGTGCGGTCAGTTTGGCCAGGCCGTGTGCTTTGACATTCTGGGCTCGCGGGATCTGGTCGAGCTGGCATTCGCCAAAATTGGGCAGCAACTTACAGATCTCAGTTTGATCTTCTTTCAACCTTTGTTCTTTGATTTGGAAAGTTCCTGCGACTTGGTTGACTACGAGTTGTGAATCACCATGGAGTTTCAACCGCTTCGCCCCATATTTGAGTGCTAGTCTCAATCCTGCAATTACGGCCTCATAATCGACCTCGTTGTTAGTCATACCTGAGCATCTTATGGATTGGCGAATTACTTCGACGGTAGGGACCTCGAGCACGAGTCCCAGTCCAGATCCAGAAGCATTGGATGCGCCGTCGGTGTACAGGACCCAGAGATCTTGAAGAGAAGCTTGGATGGCTTCCTTCTTGATCTCAGGCATTATCTTTGTGCTGAAGTCTGCGACGAAGTCGGCGAGCGCTTGCGACTTTATTATTGTTCGAGCTGATATTTGATATCGTGCTAGCTTTGCTCGATGGCCCACTTGGTCAGCCTCCCCGACAATTCGGGTCTATGTAAAATTCTTCTTAAAGGAAAGGTGGTAATGACCGAGATAGGGTGGCACTAGAAATAGGATCTAAGCTTTCGTGAAGCTATGACTAATGCCGGGGCCAGTTTCTCGAGGTGTGGGTACCTCGTCTTGGCGTTGATGAACGTTTTATTAATGTAATAAATGGAAGATTGCGTAACTTTACTATCTCGGACCAGGACTACACTTACTGCCACTTCGGAGACGGCGAGGTAGACGAGGAGGTGCCCGGGTTCGGGCTTCGAGAGCAGAGGTGGTGAGACAGATATGCCTTTAGTTCTCTTAGAGCTTGTACGCAATCGGGTGTCCACTCGAGGTTGTAAATCTGTGACATTTATTGGATGACCGCGAGATAAATCTCGATAGGGTGGCGATTTGACGACTCAACCTTTGGACCTGCTTCTTAGTAGTCAGTTGCTCAGGTATCCCTTCGATAGCTTTGATTTGGTCAGGGTAGACTTCGATCCCTCGTTGTGACACTAAGAAACCCAAATTCTTCCTCGAGGCTACGCCAAATGTGCATTTCTTTGGGTTTAGTTTCATCCCGTACCGTCATAGTTTGTCGAAAGCTTCCTTCAAATGGTCGATATGGTCTTATGCCCTTACGGATTTGACCAGTATGTTGTCGATATATACCTCCACGGTCTTGCCAAGTTGGTCTTTGAAGATTCTCGTGACCAATCTCTAATAGGTGGCTCCTGCGTTCTTCAACCTGAACGACACGACCCTATAACAATATGTTCCTTGGTGGGTGTTGAACGTAGTTTTCCCCTTGTCCTCTTCTTCCATATGTATCTGGTTATAGCCCGAATATGCATCCAGGAAATTCAGCAGCTTGTGCCCGGCTGTTGCGTCGATGATTTGATCGATATTTAGCAACGAGAATGAATCCTCCGGGCATGCTTTGTTTAAGTCTGCGAAGTCTACACATATCCTCCATTTCCCCTTTTTCTTTTTGACCATCACCATGTTGGCTATCCACTTGGGATATTTTGACTCCCTAATGGAGCCATTTTTCTAATAGCTTTTCTACCTCCTCGTGAACGACATCATTGATGGTGGAGTTAAAATTTTGTCTAACCTGCCTTACGGGGGGATATAATGGGTTGACATTCAAATTATGTGTGGCGATCACTTTGGGGATGCCCGACATATCTGCATAGCTGAAGGCAAACAAATCTATATTAGATATTAAAAATTGACTAAATTTACTTGATTCTCGGAGTTTGTAGCCGATGTAGGCCTTTGGGGTCGCTAGGATCTAATTGAACGGGGTCGAGGTCTTCTAAAGTTGAGTCCGCAGCTTCGACTGTTTTAGGGTCCGTGATGACGTCCTTGGTCTTTTATCGTGTCAACCTTGACCCTGTTGATTGATATGCTTCTTGTTCCTTATCTTTCTTTTGTAGGATCATCGAGCCATCCATGGTCGGTAGCATTCCTGGGACGTGCATTGTTCCCTGCATATGCTGAATATTCCCCAAGGTGTTGGCAACTTGGTCACTTGGTATAAGCTGGAGGGGAGGACTCTCATGGGATGTATCCATGGTCGTCCTACTATGGCATTGTATGTGGCCTGGTCCATGATGTAGAAAGTTGTCTCCAGAGTTATGCCGCCGGCGAGGACGGTGAGTGTAGTTTCTCCCGTGGTCCTTACAATTGCTTTATTAAAATCGGTTAGTGTTATGTAGCAGGGAACTATCTTGTCCTCGAGTCTTATCTGGGCAAGGTCTTGGGGATGGGTAATGCACGCTCCAGTTCCGTCGTCCACCATGATACATATGACATTAGTATCTAAAATTCATAAAGTAATGATGAGAGCATCATTGTGAGGGAAAGTCAAATCGTTGATATTTGGCTCGTCGAAGTTGATACTCTCTTCGAGTCCGTCATATGCTTTATGGGGGATCGATCTTTTGAGCTTGTAAATAGCAGTGAACTTGACGCCATTGATGGAGGCATCATTGCTACCATCGATAATCATGTTGATGGTATGAGGCGGTGAGGGCTTCAACGGGCCTTGACGTTTACGACCTCTGGCGAAGTTGTTCATCCCCTTGTCGCTCAGCAACTCTTTGAGGTGTCCTTGCTGCAACATGTTCATAACTTCTTGCCTTGCAATCTTTTGTCTTGTGTCTGCGTTCCTGCTGGAATTTGCAAAGGGCATCGGATATTCTGGTACTCGGGTCGGACCTCATCTTCGGCTTCCATTTCACCCTCGTTCTGAGTTTCTCCAAGGCGTACACTATTTCTGTAGAGGATACACAAATAATGTGAGAAGATAATAAGGGGGCATACCTCTCTCGTACTTGTGAGTCCCCGTCCTCGGCCTACATGGGCCATCATCATAGCGTAAGGAAGGAGGGGCGGGGGTCCCGACGTAAGGCTAATGTCATTCCCTGTTTGGCCGTGAGACTAGGTGATCCCTCCTTACATTATCTCTTCGTCTAGGCTCAACTTGTACCGAGACAAGCCATCGATTCAGTCCGTTAAGGTCGTCATCATCTGCTCGGACTTCGGCACAATAAGCATTATGGATTTCATCCCAAGTGGTTGGAGGGTACTTCATTAACCGGCTCAACAGTTTTCTTGTCGTTCTTGAACCCTCTCTTCTCAACCCGTTCTGAAAGGCTATGACTGCCATCCCTTTGGACACATTTGGTAAGGTCATCCTCACCCTGTTGAATCTGGCAAGAAAGTCCCTCGGTCCCTCTCCTAGGGACTGCTTGACGGCGAAGATGTCGTTTACTCTTATTTCGGCATTCTTGGCCTCGGTGTGCACCGTCACAAGCTTATCGGCCATTTCTTCGAAGGTTTCCATGAAGCGGGCTAGTAGCTGTGAATACCATATTAATGCCCCTCCCATGAGGGTTTCGCCAATTTTCTTCAGCAAAATAGAGGACACTTGTTCCTTGGCAAGATCGTTGCCCTTCGCCAATGTTGATGGTACGAGGCGGTGAGGGCTTCAGCGGGTCTTGACGTTTACGACCTCTGGAGAAGTTGTTCATCCCCTTGTCGCTTAGCAACTCTTTGAGGTGTCCTTGCTGCAACATGTTCATAACTTCTTGCCTTGCAATCTTTTGTCTTGTGTCTGCGTTCCTGCTGGAATTTGCAAAGGGCATCGGATATTCTGGTACTCGGGTCGGACCTCATCTTCGGCTGCCATTTCACCGTCGTTCTGAGTTTCTCCAAGGCGTACACTATTTCTGTAGAGGATACACAAATAATGTGAGAAGATAATAAGGGGGCATACCTCTCTTGTTCTTGTGAGTCCCCGTCCTCGGCCTACATGGGCCATCATCATAGCGTAAGGAGGGAGGGGCGGGGGTCCCGACGTAAGGCTAATGTCATTCCCTGTTTGGCCGTGAGACTAGGTGACCCTCCTTACATTATCTCTTCGTCTAGGCTCAACTTGTACCGAGACAAGCCATCGATTCAGTCCGTTAAGGTCGTCATCATCTGCTCGGACTTCGGCACAATAAGCATTATGGATTTCATCCCAAGTGGTTGGAGGGTACTTCATTAACCGGCTCAACAGTTTTCTTGTCGTTCTTGAACCCTCTCTTCTCAACCCGTTCTGAAAGGCTATGACTGCCATCCCTTTGGACACATTTGGTAAGGTCATCCTCACCCTGTTGAATCTGGCAAGAAAGTCCCTCGGTCCCTCTCCTAGGGACTGCTTGACGGCGAAGATGTCGTTTACTCTTATTTCGGCATTCTTGGCCTCGGTGTGCACCGTCACAAGCTTATCGGCCATTTCTTCGAAGGTTTCCATGAAGCGGGCTGGTAGCTGTGAATACCATATTAATGCCCCTCCCATGAGGGTTTCGCCAATTTTCTTCAGCAAAATAGAGGACACTTGTTCCTTGGCAAGATCGTTGCCCTTCACAGCGGTGATGCAATGAGTCACGTGATCTTCAGGGTCGGTTGTGCCGTCATATATCCTGAGATATGGTGGCAATTTGAAGGTCTTTGGTATGGCATGTGGGGCTGCTTCTTCGCTATACAGCTGCTCTACGAACCTACGGCATCCCTCTTTGGCAGTAGCTTAGGGGGGCTCGGTATCTTGTTAACTCATTCTTAGTGTTCTTTTATTTGATCTCTGAGCTTTTTGTTCTTATTGTCCTTTCTTCCATTCTATTCAGAACATCGGTGAGGACACCATTACCTGCACTGTTAGTAACATTATGAGTTATACCTAGCGTTGGAGGGTCTGGTTGATCTCCGTGTTCGTCTCCTCGTTATACCGTATGATCTTTTGCGGTCTCTATGGTCATGCACGGATCTTTTTTGTTGAGAACACTTACTAAGGTGTTGGTCAACCATGCTTTAGGGAGCTTTTTCATGGCCTATGGAGTTCATTCTCCTGTGGACGTCGAGGTCCGTTTTCCCTTTGGTTTTGTTGTGCTATAATTGGGGAGGGGGGAAGGTCACCTCTCGTGCCTTGGGGAGGCAGTGGGTATCACGTCATCGCCTATCATTTCATAGATCTCGTTGATAGCATTCATATGGTTGACGGAGATGTCACCTGTCACTTTAGTCCTGTCTCCTTGGTACCTGCCATGTAAATTACCGTACACGTAGAGAAAGAGAAAAACCTTGCAGTTTTTTAGGTTAGCAACTCACGTGATTAGTAGATCTAAAGGAAACTAAAAGATTAGATAAGAAGTCCCCAAAAACGACACCAAAGTGTTTGATCCAATATTTAGATCTGGACTTAACCAATTAGATTTAATAAAACGGAGTCAATCTTAGCTAATATTAATATCCAAAAGATATGTTAGCTGATTTTGTAGTAAGATAATACGTATATTATCGGAATGATAAGGAATGTTGACAAAACTAACAATATTCAATGACTCAAAAAGAGGGGGATAGCATTAAGTAACAATAAATAGCAATGAATGACATTTATGTAAAATAAGAACATGTGAGGCACCCAAAAAGGGATGAGATCTATGGATAATCCTTCTGACAATGATGAATGATTGATGAGCCTTCGATTATTCAGGTTGTTCTTGGATCAAGTGAAAAAGTTCGGCAAGAATCTTATTAAAAAGGTATTTTTCGTGTGTTTGCAATAAAGCCAGATTCTCTCTCTAAAGTCAATGTGTTTTCTTTCAAGTGAATATCATATGTCTCCTATATACAATCTTTCTATTTATGGGGAACATATACCTAAAAACCATAATAGTACAAGTACAGAGAATATCCACTAGAATATTCTCTTTTGTGTCTTATCCTAAAACTAGCCATTATAACTCTGTCTAAGATGTTCGACCTCAACCTTGATTAATAATGACTTCTCGACCTTGGTCTTCACAGACTCATCGACCCACCCTTCAACTCTTAAGGGGCCACTTCGACCTTGGGCAGGCCTTTGTTGAAGTTGTACTAATAACACGTGGCAGCCTATGAAGGCCCTCTTAATGCTGACTGGGCCTACTCATATCAAAGATAATTTTTGGTCCATGCAAAAATCGCAATCCAACTTAAAGTGAATGTCAATACGTGCAGCTTATGATTGCTTCAAGTATGTGAAAGGCTTAAAGCTATCAAAAAACAACTCACTCATATCTTCTTTCTTTTAATTAATTTAAATTCTAATTATACCACCGAAAGATTGGGATAGAACGGTAGAAATTCCTCTATTCTTCATCAATCAGAGTCATTAAAATGTAGTACTCCTTCACAGGGAGTGTTATAATCTCTCATGTGAGATTTTTGTGGTGCAAATCCAAATTTAATCAGAGTTAATAAGTTTTGAAGACACCTCGGAGATTACCGTTTTATTCAGAGATTGGATTAAAGCGGAGAAAAAAAACATTGATTTTTCAGAAATAATTCAAGAAGACAATGAAGCGTATAATGAAATACTACCTATCGGAGATGGCGGGGACGCAGACAAGTGCTACAAATTCCAACCGAAGAACCACGAAAAGTTATTGAAAAATTACGTAAATCGTTAAAAAAAAAGTATTTTTATGCTACTTACAAGAGTTGAAATACAAATAAATACAAGTAACTTGTATTGAACATCTAATGTTTACATTGAATAAAATAAAATAGAATGAACTTCATAGCCTTGAATATTTTTCATCCATTAAAGTTTGTTTGTATTTAAATATGATTTTTAATTTTTAATTTAAAATTATCCCTAAGTACTTCTAAGTACCGGTACCGCACCCTTAAGTGCCGCACTCTTAGGACCAGTAGGGTAGAGTCCGAAACCTAAATGCCAATATTTTGGACTCAAAACACATTTCTACAGTGTAAAAAAAAGTTACTTCTATATAAAACGCGGTATTATACCGCATTTTACTTTAACGGAGTTGTATACGGCAAAATCGGAGGGTCCAATTTCCCAATAACAAGGTATTTCGGAAGATCGCCTCGAAGCCTCGAGGCTACGAAGATGCGTTCGAGTCTCCTTCCTCGGGGCCCGTCGATATCCGGCCTTGAGAGGATGTCGGTTGGGGCTGAAGCAAAATTGGGAGTTACCAAGACGCGGCTAAGCATGTCACGGTTGAGTCAAACAAAGCCTAGCCATGCTACTCCGAGCCTTACTCGGGGCGTCATTTCTAGCCGTCTCATCTCCATACCTTTACAGCTAATGTATGCCTTATCGCATAAGTTTTCCCCTTTCTATATAAAGGGGATTTTTACTTTTTATAGAGGACTGATGTTGCTCCAAATACTCTACATGAAATATATGATAAACTCTCACTCTTTTCTCTCTAACACACTCTCTTGATACTGTTGCTCCATTTTATTACTTCATATTTGCTCTACATTTATTGCTTATTTATTGCTCATCATTGGCCATAAAGAGCCTCCTTTAATATTATTGTATCTGTTAGCCCTCCCCCGATTCTCACCGATTCTCCTTGATAGCTCAAGCTCGAGTTCGGGAACCGACCTCGAGGCCCCAAATTGACCAGCTCGAGGCCCCAAAAGGCTATCTCCCAGTTCGATTACTGCTTTATTTTAGCTCGCGTCTCACCCCTAAACTTTACTCACTCAGCATCAACTGCTCCATAACTAGCATAAAAATAGATCACGTATTTTTAGAGTCCCATCAACAAATTTAATTGTTATTACCATTTTCACGGTAAACAGTTTGGCACCCACCGTGGGGCTAAAAATAATAGTGATTATTTTCTTGTTAGTTTCGTTACACAACGCGAGTTATCTATCACACTTCTTCTTGTCCAAGATCTTCGATTTTAGGTCAAAATGTCTGGCTCAGTTAGTAGAGTTGAGAATAATAATCTCGAAAACCACGAAGAGAACAGTGTAGCTGTTCCAATCGTCAGCGTGCCACCACTATACCCCGATAACGCACCTGGATCGATTCCAGCGGATGCGGGTTCGCAAGACGTACAACAGGTCGACGAAACCTTACACACCGATAGAAGCGTGTAGCAAGACGACCAACAGGAAGCCCGAAAACCCCAGCTCAGGAAGAACAGGAAGTTAGCCTTCATGTTATTTTTGAAATGTTGCAGGCACAACAGCTGGCTATCGCTCAGCTGCAAAGCCACCCAAAAACTCCCAGCACCCTAGCACCAGGGACAACTCCACCGGCCGAACGGGTACCAGAGAGACTGAGCAATAATGGTTCGATAGCCGACCCTGCTATAGTAAAAATTCTCGAGGATCTTACTAAAAGGATCGAGTCAGGCGAGAAGATGATAGCTGCCAACGACAAAAAGGTCGAAACTTACAACTCCAGGGTCAACCAAATCCCGGGCGCGCCCCTGGTCCTGAAAGGCGTAGATTCGAGGAAGTTCGTGCTGCGGCCGTTCCCGGAGGAAGCTTCTCCGAAACCCATCCCAAAAAAGTTCAGAATGCCAGAACTCCCGAAATACAACTGGACCTCACACCCAAACGAGCACGTTACCGCCTACACGTGCACAGTTAGGACAACGACATAAGAGACGACGAGATCGAGTCCGTTTTACTAAAGAAGTTCGGGGAAAAGCTCTCGAAAGGGGCCATGATGTGGTACAATAATCTAGCTACCAACTCCATAGACTCATTCGTCGTGCTGGCGGACTCCTTCATAAAGGCACACGCCGGTGCCATTAAAGTAGCAACGAGGAAATCTGACGTATTCAAGATTAGGCAAAGGGAGAACAAAATGCTGCGAGAGTTCGTGTCGTGCTTTCAAACGGAACGAATGGAACTACCCCTGGTCTTCGACGACTGGGCGGTACAAGCCTTCACTCAAGGCCTAAACGAGTGGAGTTTAGTGGCCTCGCGGAAGCTGAAAGAAAATCTGATCGAGTATCCTACCGTAACCTGGTCGGATGTCCACAACCGATACCAGTCAAAGATTAGGGTCGAGGACGATCAATTGGGAGCCCCTTCGGGCTCAGTATACCCGAACAGGCTCTTAGCGAAGGAGTCGAAGCCAAACAAAGAAAGATATCACCCATATACCGAAGACAGGAGAAATGCCCCGAGACGCAACCCGCCTCACACCGGCCGACCGATCAACCGAGGGCATAATCCCCGAGGGTTCATTAACAGAGCCAAATTTGACGGAAGCATGTGGCCAACTGGGTCACCACGCCTATCAGAATACAACTTCAACATTGATGTTTCAGACATCGTGTTCGCCATCGGCAAAATCAAGGATACCAGATGGCCCAGGCCTCTACAATCGGATCCTTCCCAAAGGAATCATATCCTGGTATGCGAATTTCACAACACACATGGCTATAGAACCGAGGATTGTCACTAGCTACGAGAGGAAGTGGCCATGCTACTCAGCAAAAGTCATCTCAGAGAATTCTTGAGTGACCGTGCCCAAAATCAGTTCCGAGAAAGGGAGGCAGCCAAAAAGAATGAAGCAAACGAGCCACGACATGTTATCATCATGATATTAGGGGGCGTCGATGCTCCTCAGGAACCCATGATGAGAAGGACGAAAATATCCATCACCAGAGAAAAGCGAACCCGAGGATACGTACCAGAAGATTCCCTCACATTCAGCGAGGAGGACGCCGAGACTCTGTCCCCACCTCATAACGATGCACTGGCAATCTCTTTCCTCGTAGATACATTTCAAATAAAATGTGTACTCGTGGATCCAGGTAGCTCGGCCAACATTATCAGGTTGAAGGTAATAGAGAAGCTCGGACGGCTAAGCCCGATTGAACACAGCGGAGGACCATACCGAGTCCTCACCACAAACAACAGAGGCGTGCCAGACCACAGAACGTCGCCAAACGCATCCCACGATAAGGTATAACCATCTCCCTTTTCAGTTTATATTTTATACTAATCCTTTGTACAGGCACTCGATCAAATCTGTCATAAGCGCATACCCGGCCCGAAGACCCCTTAAGGTTTCAAAAGCATCCATTGCACTCTTTTCCTTCGACCAAGGTTTTGTCCCGAAGAGGGTTTTGCCGGCAAGGTTTTTAACGAGGAAACACCTATATGCTGCCTAAAGGGAATCCAACATGTCTTCAAGGCTTCTTTTTGCTATCAATCACGAACGCCGAAGGACATCCTTTCGGAATATCATCCGCTCGTAAGAGCCAAGAAATTCCAAAAAAGGTCCCAATGGGAAAATGATGTACCGGACCAAGCGGTCGAATGAACCGTGTCCACACAACCGAGCCCCCGATGGCGGAGGCACATGTACTAATGTCAAATAATCAAAGGAATGTTTTTTGCCAACATGACTCACGCTCCAAGAAAAACCCAGCGTTTTCGCCAAAACGATTCCTCCCTTAGAAAATGTCCCGAATACTCGGAGACTGGCGTCGACAATTCGGAACCCGCATGACCTCAGGGTCGGGACTCCAAATTAACAAGTCCTCAACGAGGGAGCACAAAAATCATGAAATATCTCCTAAAGGAAAGCGTCCCGAATACTTAAAGAGTAGCACCAAAGAACTCAACATACGCGCGACCTCAGGGTCGAAATCTCCAAAGCCGTAAGCCCTCAATGAGGCAACCCCGAGCTCACGAGTAACGACTCTCAAGCCAAAACGAACTCGATGACTCGGAGACTGTCGCCAATCGTCATTCAGCAAAAAATCCGAGGCCATAAAACCCCGAACTCGATCTTGTAAAACTCGCACAAAGAAACAACACAAAGTGTAAGACCTCAAAAGGCATGAAGGTTTTGTAAGACCTTACTACAGGCATAAAATCGATGTCGAAGTTCAGGCTATCGAATTTGTAAGACCCCTAAAACGTCAAACCCTCGATATAGACTCCAAAACTACTATACTCGAGACCAAAAAATGGCTCAGGCCAAACATAAATGACTACGGTCATACGGCTCCACCAGCCAAACTAACGCGACTCGAGGACGCCCGACCGTCGCTACAAAATCATAGGCCATTACTTCAAATCTACTTCGTAAAGAACCGGTTAAACAGGCTACCCTCAACAGGCAAAAGAGCTTCGACCATGTCACTTCCAAATCATAAGGCTTCGAGCTACTCAACCTACGAGCCACACCTTACGAAGTGATCGAACATCGCGGCATACGAATAGAAATCGAGGTTCTTCCCGAACCGATGACAGGTACGGCAAAATCATTGCAAAAGTCCTTAACGAGAGGAAAATAAAGCCAATATATGACTAAGGGCACAGCATAAGAGCCATTGTTGCCAGCCTAACGAGCCTCAGGGCCACACATACGCCTAAGGGCGAAGCGTAAGAGCCATTGTCGCCAGCCTAACAAGCCTCAGGGCCACACACACGCCTAATGGCGAAGCGTAAGAGCCATTGTCGCTAGATTACATAAAAGATCACTTCGATCGAAGGTGTAAGAGCCATTGTCGCCCGCCAAATACAAACGTAAAACTTGAGGGTCGACTGAGCTCAAGTCGTAACCTGGCTCGGAGACTGGATCCAAGAGAGTTAAAATGTAAAGGCCACCGGCCCATGCAAACATAAAAAGCTTGAGAAATATATGAGCTCGAGTCAAAACCCGACTCGGAGACTTTACCCGATATAATTGAACAAAAGCATAAGTGCTCAAATGCCTGCTTACTCCAAAGGTTACTTCGACCAGGCGCGTAAGAGCCCCCAGGCCTGCCTAATGAGCCATAGAGCCGTATCACAGATCTGATAATTCTCACCGACTTTTAAACCAGTTCACCTGGCCATAAGCAAAACAAAAGGGGGAATAGAAGAACAAAAAGCCGCAAAAGGTTTTTCTTTTCAGGTACATACGCGAAAAAATACATTCTCCATCTACAAACATACTCTAAAAAGGTACTACATACGGGATGGAAAGGTCTACGCCCCCGAGATCTACAGCCTACCGGCCTCATCTTCACTCTTCTCGGCATCGGACAGGAATAACCGAGCATCACGCTCATCCGCCCTCGCTCGTGCCAACTCTTCCGAGAGAATAAAACCCTTGACACTGATCTTCTCGAGAACCTTTGTCCGAGATTTGCAACGAGCATATTCTTCGATCTTCTCTCCACGATCAAGGACCCTCTTCAACTTGGCTTGGGCGTCGGTAGCATCCTTCAAATGAATCACCATCTCCTGATCGGCCTTAGTACGGTTCAGTACCATTTTGGTCCGAGCATCAACAATATCAGCCCTAACACTCGAGAGTTCGGATTCAAGCTTCATGATCATATCCAACTGAACTGAATTGTTGCCACAAGATAAGCAGAGTTGGATCTCGAGGGCCGAAAGTCAAGCCGATGCATCTTTCTCCTCTAAGGCTTGGACCTGCGCCCGCGCTCTCAGCTCGCTACAGTCATTCCTGATTTCATCGGCCTCTCCCCTAAGATTCTCCAAGGCCTCCATCTTTTTCTGCAGCTGAGGTAGGCAGAGAGTTAACCTTAGAAGTTAAAAAGCGAAATGCATACTCAACCAAGACGAGAAGTTACCTGCTCCATCAAATAGCTCTCGTAATTCAAGATCCGATACACCTCGCATCGCCAGTACGCCAACTCAGCTTCCGTCCCCTTGTAAAGGAGCCTAAGGGATCTACCCTCATCCAGAGCTTTCCGGAGCCTAGCTCCATGATGGAGCAGCTCGGACCTAAGCCCGTCAAAGGCCTGCAAAATGAATAACCTGGTAAGAAAGTGAAGATGCAGATTTAGGGGGCCTATGACGAAGATCACCTCAAAGTGAAGTCGGAAGACTTCCTCGAAGGCCGAGCACATATCTGTCGATCTAGCCCCCTCTGCCCCGGAAGAATCGATCCTGGTCGAAATATGATCTCTCAGAGGAGCTTCTTTCTAGAACCGGAAACCTCGGGCGTGACAGACCCGGGCGATATTTCTGTCTCGGAGGCCCGACCCCGTTCTGCCCTGCCACAAGCGCCATCTTCTTGCAAGTATATTTCTAGCTTACTATTGACATCCTTCGGTTCGAAAGCCGACAACCCCTCCTCCTCTCCGGAGGGGCACAACCTCGCCTTCGGAGGCTCTTCGATACCTGCAGCAGCAAGATTAATACATAAAAGGGGAGAATGTCTCTCCAAATAAACAAGGGACAAGAGAAAAGCAATATACACACGCACCATGACATTTTGCTTACCATCTACCCCGAGATGCTGCTCGCCACCTACGCTCGTCGCAAGTCGAGTGGGTCGCCAGCTTCCGGACCCAACCAGGCAGATCAGGAACTTCACCCAGCACCCATGAAATCGCTGCAGAAAAGAAGGAAACACGATTACTAGACTAACTTTCAACACGAACAAATCTGAGAAAGCATAGGACGCTCCACTCACACATATAGTTCCATTCTTCAGGGACTGGCATAAAATCCACGGGGACACGGTTGTCCGGACCCGGATGAACCAACTAGCCCAATCCCGATCTCTGCCTTCATCATCATCAACAACAAAAGGTGTTGACGAACGGCACCGCAAGGTTAGCAGACCTCGGCGTTGAAAGGGCTGGTACGTCCTGACGAGATGGCTGAGCGCGAATTCAAGCCCTGCCTTCTCCGCAAAAAACCTCACCATCAAGACTGTTCGGCAAAACGACAGGTGTACCTGGGCCAAGGTATCCCGATACTTCACACAAAAGTCGAGCACGAAACTGTCAAGAGGTCCCAGTGTGAAGGTATACATATATACATTCAGGAATCCATCGGCAGGGTCAGCGATACCCTCATCTGGGGAAAGCACCTCTAGCGCTACCTCCTCTCCCCATCCGCAGTATCTCCTCACCAACTCAAGGTGCTCATCCCTTATCAAATACGCAGTCTTCAAGATAAACTCCCGCGGGTCCTGAGCACTGGGAGCGGAACTCTCCCCTCTCTGACAGGCAGACCCCAAAGCAGCAGTCATAGCTATGGCAAGACTAGAGAAACTAAAGCAGGAATCTGCACAAACACTCTGGTACTAAGGTAACAAAGGGCTCGACGCCGAAATGGAAGGAAATATCTAAAAAAATGGATCTCGCAAGAGGTGGAAGCAACCCCATATATACATGGAAACAACAACGGTCCGCCTACTCGAAATATGCCCCGGGAGGTTAATGACTTCAAATGCCAGTCCCGAGGCAATACTCAACCTCGAGGACCTCCATCAACGTAAAGCTAGGCTTTAAGAAGCCAACAAACACCATCTCCAGTCCCGAGGCAATACTCGACCTTAAGGACCTCCGTCAACATGAAGCTAGGCTCCAGAAAACCTTCAACACCATTATGGGGCCTGAGATAGTAGCTAAACTCGAAGGGTCCCCCCGAGGAAAGGAATAGTAAATTCGAGCTCTGCCCATAGAGGCTCGACCTCAGACACCGGCCTCGAGAACTTCAAGTCTCAAAAATACTATCTCTATGTGACTTGAGGGTCCCGGCAGCTCGGGTCTATCGGACCACTTCAAGCTCGATCCGGGGAACAATGGTGGGCTCAGAAGGGAGCCATTTCTATCAAACAAAGCTGAGAAAAATATTCGCGTTCGAGCTAGATGTTGATAATCGTCAGCAGAAGCATACATTCAGGATCCCCGCAACATTAAAAGGAATATGGCAAACATCAAAGACAGAAGTCAAAAAATATCTTAACATTTATGGAAATTTGCTTACAACGGCCCTCGAGGGGTGATTACAAAAGCTTACAAAGGGTCCCTACACAGAAGCAAAAAAGCAAAAGGGAATGCATGAAGTAAAAGCCCAAAACCTAGTCTACCCTCGAAGGTACACCTACGGTGGCAGCATCTTTCAGCGCTTCTTACGCCCCCGACAAACTCGCCCCGGTTCCTCAAAGTAGCACTTCAAAGAAGCACTTCAGAGGAAAAGACGAAAAAGAAAGTGGGAGGAGCAGGAAGAATGAAAAAACGCCATAGCCCGCCAAAGGTCGAGGACCCTTATCGGCCAAGAGAGCCTCGGACCAACAATGGACTCGGCGGGAGTTGACCTCGCTTACACGACTACTTTTAATCCACTTCTTGGGACATTAAGCCGTGCGAGCTACCAACCAGGGTTGGAATGCTACACCGGGTCGGGGGATGAAGGTGAGCAGCGGTGTATAGTCCAAATGACTTTCTAAAGTCGGAGGAAGACGGGCCCCCATGTATCATCATCTCGAGTCAACAACAGCAGCAACATCGAGGCAGTATAATCTCGTTCGGCATGAAGAAGCTCGGGCAAGAGACCACTACGCAGCTGATAAGAATGCTGCCATACAGCCTTAGGGCCATGAACCCCAAACATGGCAGTTAACAACAAAAGTAGATGGTGAAAAGATAAGTGAAGAGAAACAGATGAATGAATGAAGGAAGATACTTAGCTGAAGAAATAGCGTCAGAATGCACCCATTTATAGGGAGAGATCACACGGTCTTCGATGCCTTTTGAAAGGCAGATCGGCAGGCGCAATCAATGCGTTCTTGAAAAACCGAATCGACGGCTGTACTGCTGCTTTGAAGAACGAGAATCGATAGTGCATTGAATGGCACCGAAAAGACAAGTCCAATGGATTTCCCGGGTGTCACAAAGGCCCACATCGTTTGTCGAAGCCCCCTTTTTCTTTAAAAGGTGAAATCGAATTTACGACATTTGGGAGGACAACTCTCTTCCCTTTTGGGAATTGGGTTTTGGAGTTTGAAGAGTCGCCACCTAATGATAAAGTGCATTAGGACACTAAGAAGGGTTTAA
This sequence comes from Nicotiana attenuata, assembly GCF_001879085.1. Taxonomy (NCBI): domain Eukaryota; kingdom Viridiplantae; phylum Streptophyta; class Magnoliopsida; order Solanales; family Solanaceae; genus Nicotiana; species Nicotiana attenuata. Next base: position 47,956,170 of record NC_031993.1, read on the forward strand.
GTTGAATAACCAGAGTTTGGGTAAGGGCTAGAAATTATCTCGAGGGGAAGGTGTTAGGCACCCCTAAAGATCCACTAGTGTGGTTCCCGGCCATGCTACAATTGTGAATTTAAAGCAAATAAGCATACAATACAATTTCACATAAAGACTGCAAGTAGGTATGTATAACGGTTACTAAACATGCTGAAATTTGAATAGGTGACTTAGTTATTGGCAAGAATGTCTAAATGCAGAAAAATAGGATCAAGTAATGAATACAAATTATCAAACAAGGAAGGGAATGAGCAGAGAATTTTAGAGGAAAGGACAGTGCGAAAATTAAAGGGGAAATTTTAATGACTAAAACGAAATGCAGAATTCTAAAAATTGACAATCTAAAAATAATTAAATAAAGGAAAAGGGGTCCTAGGTTTGTAAAATACATGGATCATCCACGCAACACCCGGTAACCAATCGTATGCGTGATGTTATCGCGTGATCATCATCTCTCTGTCTACCCTTTCCCACCCCGTTAAGGTATTAAAGTGCGGAATAGTATCGTCACTCATTGCATGCTATTACCCGTCCCGATCCTATCAGTTTTGGAGGCATTGGAACTACTAATCCTAAAGGGAAGGGAATTGGGGCTTTTCAGAAGTTCAAGAAAGGACAAAAATCTAGGCGTCAATTAAAACATATAGTCAAATAGGGGGAGACAAACAACAATTAGGGCTCAGACATGCCTCCTCACTTAAATGCAAATATATAGCAGGACTTCAGATACTGGTTAGGTTTTTAATTAAAGTTAACGAAGGAAGGGTGGCTGCTATATCACATATTTTCAGATAAGAAGTCCAAATTAGACTTTCTTGCTGGCTGTAATTATAGACTTTCTTGCTGGCTGTAATTATTAAAGACTGGTGTAGTTAGTTAGTTATGTAGTGGCTTGCCTAGGTGAGGTCTGTAATCATGATATCTAACAATGTAGAAGGCATACTGATTTTTAAGGAGGATTAGTGATTTTAGAAACAAACAAAAGTTCTGCAGATGTAGATGTGAATAAACTTATAGACATGATTTCTAAATGTATAATGAAATGAACTATAAGCAGGATATCTATATGCAGATACACAAACGAAGATGATGTGATTGCAGGAATAAAACCTAAAGCATGATATCTACCCCACATGCATAACATGAGAAGGAAAATCATTCAAGCTATATTCAGAAGGAGGTTTACGCTAATTGCAAATTTAAAGACCAATTAGAGGAAAATTCATCATATATAAGGAGCATGTGATTATGAAAGAAGACTGTCGTGTAAATCAGCATAAAAATCCAGTAGCAGAGTTTAGAAGAGTTTATCAAAAGTCAGAATCATATGAAACTCCGAAATTATCCTAAAAGAGGTTGGGGTTTTGAAATAAGAATCCTAGTTCAGGCAAATCACAAAAAGAGAGCAAGCAATTGGATCAAGACATGTATAGCAAAGCAACATGCAATCACAGTAGAAGGATTCAAAGCACACAATGGCAAATACTGATAAGAACAACAGGAGAAACATGCTTAGAAGAACCCTAAACAAGGCTTAGTAGAAGGCAGACAAAGAACCATAAGAACTTAGCAAGGAAAATATAGTAGAAAAACACAAGAATCGCCAGAAAAGATATAGCAGAAAAGCATATAGGAAAACACAGTACGACAAACATATAAGAACATGATAAAATACAGTAGAAAAATCTACAAGACAATAGTATAGAAAACACAGTAAGGGAAGCATGCAAAAGATGATACGAGGACACAACAGAGGCAAACACAAAGAAGAAAAATCATAAAAAAAAACTCTTAAACATTTTCCAGAAAATCCTAAATCGGAAAAGAAGGGTTTTGAAAGTAATTTTCAAAGGAAAATTTAGGGAAATCGTTTAGAAGTTCAAGATACACAACGGATCTAAAAAGAACCGGAGAAAACCATGTAGGGTTAGGGTTTCAGAGGAACCCTAGGATGAGAAAGTCTTGGAAAAGGTCCGATCTAAGTCGGATAAGGTCGGAATCTGACTCAGGAGGCTAGGATATACCGGAGCAGGGCCGGTAACCTTGAATCGGCGAAGGTCTGGGTGAAGGCCTTCGAGGTCTGGCCTCGAACCTTCAAGTATCAGGCACATGAGGGTAGTAGGAGGTGAGTATAGGTCGTCCATGGCCCGAGAGGCCATGGATTCCGGTGAGTCGGAGGTTGAAGAGGGTGGAGGCATTAGGGTTTCAGGAACATTCGAGAGCGTTTGAGAGGTGGAAGGTATTCAAAGACGGCTGCCCGGTCGAAATGAGGGAGTTAGGTTAGGGTTGGGGGATTAAAAAAGGTAAGGAGTGATCGTGGCCGTTGATCAGGTTGATCAACGGCCTAGATTAAAAGGGTTTGGGTCGGGTAATATAGACGGGTTAATGGTTGGGGTTAAGTGGGATTAGGCTGGTCCGGAATTGGGCTAGAAATTGGGTCAATTAGGGGTTAATTTAGGCTATAATTGGAATACCAAATGGGCTGTAATTGAAATGAAATGAGGCTAGCTTTTAAATAGCCAGTTTTACCCTTCTTTATTTTTTTATAAATAGCAATAATGATTTTAAGATCAAATTAAAAGCACTGAACTACTTAATTATATATAAATATTAATCCAAAAATACTGGAAATAATTTCATAATTGCAAAATGTTGTTAATCGTAAAATAGGCTAAAGTTGCAATTACATGCAATTTAGCTTTAAAAATACCAAATAAATTCGTAAAAAAATGCAAAAATTACCTTAATTATCTTTTGGTGTAAATATGGAAATAAAATAGGTTAATCACAAAAAGGATAATTTTTGGGGATAATTACTGATTTTGTATAGCCAAAATGGGCAACAAATCGATTTTAAAATCTTTAAAAATTATGGAAAAATACCAAAATTCTTGGGCATGCTTTTATATGCATACACATGCTATTTTTAAAGTATTTTGAGTAAAATAAATACATAGAGAAAAATTGGGTATCACAGCTGCCCCTCTTTACCCGGGAAAGATGAAAGAGTTGTTGGATAAAGATATGATGGCCAATTTTGACCGAACGAAGCGGTTTGAAGAATTTTGATCGAGCTCTGGTCCCTGAGCTGCCTACATATCCCTGGTCTTATAGGAATCGGTTCATATAGTTCAGGATCCATTGGCGGACTATTGCTGATGGAGATTTCGAAAGACGGACGCAATGTTCAGGTTGAGAAGGATGGTCGGAGTCTGACAGGCTGCGGGAACTGGAGCGGGACCGCTCCTGCTGAGAAGGCCGTTGCTAGCCGGTGTACCTACAAGTGATTAATACCAGTATATATGGTGCGTAAATTTAAACGTGATGCAAGTTCCCATTGGACCATGAATGTTGTCTTTGGACGGTTGGGATGATGTCCTCGGACCATGACGTCCTGGGCCATGAAGCGTATAATAAAGGATTCGCAGGCTATGAAATGATGTTCTCGGGCCATGAGAATGATGCCTCCGAACTATGACGCCTTTGAATAATGATATGCAAGAGATAAAACGGGGTCCTCAAGACATGACATGGCGTTCTCGGGCTATGAAAATGGTGCCTCTGAACAATGAAGCCTTTGGACAATTTGGCGATCTTTCAGCCCATGAAATGCAGGATTTGGCGATATTTCAGCCGATGTAAAGTGTGAATATAAATGGCGATCTTCCGGCTATGCAGGAAAGAGTAAAGTGGCGGTGTTTCAGCCATGCAGGTGTAAATAAAAGTGGCGATATTTCAGCCATGTAGGATTTAAATAGAGGAGGCGGTATTTCAGCCATGCAGATGTAAATAAAAGTGGCGATAGTTCAGCCGATGCGAGGTTTAAACAAAATAGCGATATTTCAGCCGATGTAAAGTGTAAATATAAATGGCGATCTTTCAGCCGATGCGAGGTTTAAACAAAAGGGCGATATTTTCAACCGATGCAATTATGGAGGTAGAGATTAACCTCGGAAGGCAGAATAGTAGCCTTATGCAATACAAGAAGCGCAGATGGAGGTAGAGCTTAACCTCGGAAGGCAGAATAGTAGCCTTATGTAATTATGGAGACAGAACATACTCTCGGAAGGCAGAATGGCAGCCTTATGCAATGCAAAAAATGCAAATGGATGTAGAGCTTAACCTCAGAAGGCAGAATAATAGCCTTATGCAATTATGGAGACAGATCTTAGTCTCGGAAGGCAGAATGGCAGCCTTATGCAATGCAGAAAATGCAAATGGAGGTAGAGCTTAACCTCGGAAGGCAGAATAGCAGCCTTATGTAATTATGGAGACAGAGCTTAGTCTCGGAAGGCAGAATGGTAGCCTTATGCAATGTAGAGAAATGCAAGTGGAGACAGAGCTTAGTCTCGGAAGGCAGAAAGGTAGCCTTATGCAATTCAGCAAATAAAGGTGAATAGTAACGAAATCTCTTAGCTGATAGCTGATTGCGTCATTGTGGCTGCTGGGGATGTCGCGTGCGGATAGCACTTGTAAGTAAGTGATGATTCTGAGAGTTGTATTCCTGAAAAGTACGAGTGTGTGAATGTCCTATGATTTTGCGACTTGGGTGCCTGCATCCAAAGAAAAATCGTGAGTTTTGTAAAAAAGGGGGGGGAAGGTTAGTTTGTCTTCCCGTGGACTTCGCTCGTCCTACTCGGCTCTTGTTTTCATTGGGGTAGCGTCGCTAAACAAAGCAATTTTGATAGTAGCCATGCATGATTTAGTAAAAGTATGATGTAAATACATAATTGAAAATAGTTTTCTTTTAGATGAACCGACGACTGCGACGCGGTTCAAGACATTGCGACCTCTTTTTCTCCAAAATTTTGAGGGTCCTCCTCAAAATTCTGCCCCAGTTTAATGGGTTGATGCCTCTGACGGCTACGTGCGATGAATGACTGAGAATTAACTTCGGAATTTTGAGGGTCCTCCTCAAAATTCTGCCCCAGTTTCCAATTGCGGGGGAAATGAAATTTTTATTGAATTGTGACCGAACCCATAAGGTTGCCTATGTATCCCTTCTTAAACGGGAATCAGGTCAGACGTAGTTCAAGTTACATAAGGAAATCTTAAATTCTACACATAGTATCTCTTGATTGCATCTGAGTTGATCGGCTTCGGCCAAACTTCTCCGTCCATTTCTGCGAGTATGAGGGCTCCTCCTGTCAGAACCCGACGAACCATATATGGACCCTGCCAGTTAGGAGAGAACTTCCCTTTGGCTTCATCTTGATGTGGAAAAATCTTCTTTAACACCAGCTTCCCTGGTGTGAATCGTCTTAGTCTGAATCTTTTGTTAAAGGCTCTGGACATTCTGTTCTGGTAAAGTTGACCGTGGCAAACTGCGTTCATTCTTTTCCAATCTATAAGAGCCAACTGCTCGTAAAGACTCTTCACCCATTCTGCATCGTCGAGTTCCGCTTCCTGTATGATCCTTAGGGATGGAATTTCTACCTCGGCAGGGATGACTGCTTTCGTGCCATAAACCAACATATAAGGAGTTGCACCAGTTGATGTGCGAACTGTGGTGCGGTATCCCAATAAAGCAAATGATAGCTTCTCGTGCCACAGCTTATGTTTTCCTATCATCTTCCTTAATATCTTCTTGATATTCTTGTTGGCCGCTTCTACAGCTCCATTCATCTGAGGTCTATAGGCTGTTGAATTCCTGTGTTTGATTTTGAATGTTTCACACATTGCTTTCATCAGGCCACTGTTGAGATTGGAACCATTATCAGTAATGATTGACTCTGGGATGCCGAACCGACAAATGATACGGTCGCGGACAAAGTCTTCCACGACTTTCTTAGTCACTGCCTTGTATGATGCCGCTTTAACCCATTTGGTGAAATAACCAATTGTCACTAGAATGAACCTGTGTCTGTTTGATGTGGCAGGCTCAATAGGTCCAATGACATCCATTCCCCAAGCGGCGAACGGCCATGGCGAACTTGTTGCATTATGCTCATTAGGAGGCACCTTTATCATATCTGCATGTATCTGACAGCGATGGCACTTTCGGACGTACCGGATGCAGTCTGTTTCCATAGTCATCGAAAAATAGCCAGCTCGGAGTATTTTCTTGGCTAAGACAAAACCGTTCATATGTGGGCCGCAAGTCCCTGCATGAATTTCTTCCAATAGCCTGGATGCTTCCTTTGCATCGACACACCTTAATAACCCCAAATTGGGAGTCCTCCTGTACAGGATTCCTCCGCTGCGAAAGAAATTGTTGGATAACCTTCGAAGTGTGCGCTTCTGAGTAGCGTTTGCAAGTTCTGGATATTCCCCCGTGGCTAAATATTCCTTGATATCATGAAACCAAGGCTTTCCATCTGCTTCCTCCTCGATATGAGCACAATAAGCTGGCTAATTATGGATTTTCATAGGAATAGGGTCAATGAAATTTGTGTCCAGGTGCTGAATCATAGATGATAGAGTGGCCAATGCATCGACAAACTCATTCTGGACTCTGGGGACATGCCGGAATTCTGTCTTTGTGAACCTCTTCCTCAACTCATGTACATGATGCCAGTATGAGAGTATCTTGGAGTTCTTGGTCGCCCATTCTTCTCGGACCTGATGTATAAGCAAATCCGAATCCCCAATCACTAGCAGCTCTTGGACGTTCATGTCAATGGCCATCTTGAGCCCTAGGATGCAAGCTTCATACTCGGCCATATTGTTGGTGCTTGGGAACCTGAGATTTGCGGATACCGGATGATGCTGGCCGGTTTCTGATACTAGGACTACGGATACCAGTGGGCATGGGCTTCTGAAAGATGTACTTCAGCAGGTCCATCCTTGATATGAGATAAGTAGTACAGACACAGAAATAATGCCTCAACTTCTGAGCCACCCAAGTTAGAGCACAACAGGTGCGCTCTAATAGAGAATACCGGGCCTCATACAGAGTGAACTTCTTGCTGAGATAGTAAATGGCCTGTTCTTTCCTTCTTGTTTCGTCATGTTGCCCAAGAACACAACCGAATGCCTCATCCAACACTGCAAGGTAGAGTAATAGAGGTCTACCCGGCTCGGGCGGGACCAAAAATGGCGGTGTTGATAGGTACTCCTTGATTCTGTTGAAAGCTTTCTTACAGTCGTCAGTCTAATTGGTAGCGGCGTCTTTCTTTAACATCTTAAATCGGCTCACAAATGACAGTGGACTGAGCTATGAACCGGCTGATATAGTTGAGTCTCCCCAGGAAACTCATCACGTCCTTCTTGTTCTTTGGCGGTGGAAATTCTTGAATGGCTTTAACCTTTGATGGATCCAGTTCTATTCCTCGGCGACTCACAATAAACCCAAGTAGTTTTCTGGCGGGAACCCCGAATGCACACTTGGTGGGGTTCAGCTTCAGATTGTACCTTCTCAGTCTATTGAAGAATTTCCTCAAATCTCCCAAGTGATCAGCGGCTTTCTTGAAATTGATGATGATGTCGTCTACATACACCTCGATCTCCTTGTGTATCATGTCATGAAAAATTGTGATCATGGCCCTCATATAGGTGGCCCCGACATTCTTTTACCCAAACACCATCATTTTGTAACAACAGATCCCCCACGGCGTAATGAAAGCCGTTTTCTCAGCATCCTCTTCATCCATCCATATCTTATGGTACCCAGCAAAACAATCAACGAATGACTACAACTCATGCTTGGCGCAATTGTCAATCAAGATGTGTATATTCGGCAAGGGAAAGTCGTCTTTTGGACTGGCCCGGTTGAGATCCCGGTAGTCGATGCAAATTCTGACCTTCCCATCCTTCTTCGGTACTGGCACAATATTGGCTAACCATGTCGGATAATCTACCACCCTGAGGACCTTAACTTTGACCTGCTTAGTGACTTCTTCCTTGATTTTCAGACTCATATCTGGCTTGAATTTCTTGAGCTTCTGCTTTATCGGGGGACATGTTGGATCGGTTGGCAACTTGTGATCTACAATAGATGTACTGAGACCAGTCATATCATCATACGACCAAGCGAATATGTCCTTATATTCTCTTAGGAATCCCGTGTACTCCTCCTTTTCTGATGGTGACAGATGAACACTGATGCGCATTTCTTTGACATTTTCTATGTTTCCCAAGTTAACAACCTCAGTCTCGTCCAAGTTGGATTTAGGTCTATTTTCGAAATCCTCAACCTCTTTAACAACCTCTTCTGGTATATCATCTTCTTCTGAGTCTATATCCGTTTGTTGCTTTGTCTTGTTGCAAGTCACAATCGTCGGTTCATCAAGATAAGTAATAGTAATGCTGTGTAAATAAAGTAAACGATGAAAAGTAATAAGAGCGGGATTTATGAGAAACTAAAATGCTTTGATAAATTTCATAATTGTTTTGAACATTGGAGCTCTTATTTCGAAATTAAAATGCGGAAAGAAAATTGACTAGAAAAATAAAGATGATGCATGGTGCTTTGTTCAGCCTTGCTACGCCGAAGCTTTCCGGGCCCTGGTGGTTCTGACGGTCCAGTTGTCGAGGCGTGCTCCTCGGCTCATGGCTTGTATAGAAGGGCCTTCCTCCCCTTCCTCCTCGAAAATGACGCAACAGTCCATGTTATCATCTTCCAAAAACAAATTCCTCATTCCCGCCATTGCTTCCTCTTCTTCCAACCCATATATGACATTGGCTGGCTGGAAATTCTGCTCCAGGCGAGGTATCGGATGCCCCAGTGGATGGTAGGGACTGCGCCATGGTGGCGACCAGTGGTTGAACTCCTCCCAAGTGTATTCATATCCCAGGCCAAAAGTGGTACCATGTTTCTTCAACTTGATAGGTTTGGTGATTCCCTGGGGGTTCTTACCGAGCCCCTTGCCAGGTTCATATCCGCTCCAGTTCAGTATACTTTCAATCTTGTTATCCCACCATTTATCCTTGTCCACGGCATTGACTCGCTCAATGTGATGGTAAGTTTCTCCGCCTATCTTCCTTCTTCCTCCGATTGCTGGGATAGTCTTGCGACTGTATATGGGATTGCTACCGTCGCCGTGAATAATCACCTCTTGGTGATTCCATTCAAACTTCACTGCCTGGTGTAGGGTCGATGCTACAGCTCCAGCGGCATGAATCCAAGGTCATCCCAGAAGCAAGTTGTAAGATGCTGGGACGTCTATTACTTGAAAGTCAACGTCGAACCAAGTCGGTCCCATTTGTAGACATAAACTGATTTCCCCAATAGTGGACCTTTGGGAACCATCGAAAGCTTTGACATTGATGGCTCCATCCCTGATCTCATGCAGGCTCTTCCCCAATGTTCTGAGAGTCACCAATGGACAAATATTGAGGCTGGACCCTCCGTCAATCAGAATTCTAGTGATGAAATGATCCTCGCACTGCACAGTGATGTGCAATGCTTTGTTGTGGCTCAGCCCTTCCGGTGGCAGCTCATCTTCGTGGAAAGTGATTTTGTGACTCTCCAATACTTGCCCTACCATGTTCGCCATTTCTCCTCCAGTTATGTTGCTGGGTACATATGCCTCACTCAGTATCTTCAACAAGGCATTTTTATGCGTATCGGAGCTTTGCAGCAGAGCTAGGATGGAGATCTGTGCCGGTGTTTTATTCAGTTGATCAACGACTGAGTACTCTTTTGCTTGTATCTTCCTCCAGAGATCATCGGGCCCAGTTTCAATAGGCCGTCCAGAAGACTGCTTACTTGATTCAACTAAATGCTCCGGAGTATAAACCCTGCCGGTTCTTGTCATACCCTGCGCCGCAACTGCTTCTCCGGTTTTGGCTTTTCCTTTTCTCCTTGCCTCGGCCGTGTAATCCCATGGTATAGCTTTGGAGTGGAACGGCGTTATAGCTGTCATTGCTACCGGGATGGGTGCCCTTGCTTTGGGAGGCAACACAGCAACCTCAAATGGCTCAGGTGCCTTTGGGGACCCGAACTCAACCTCAATTGGTCCTGGCGTCTTTTCGGAAGATGGTGTTTCAAGATCGAGCGGTAGGGACATGTTCACTTCAGCGTCTTCAGAAGGCTGAATCTGGACTACAATTGGATTAAGTGTGACCGTTGGTTTCTTTGGTTCGTCACCTTCAGTGATTAATCCGATCGACCCTTTGGGGTCCCAATCATCCTCTATCTCGATCATGTGAATGCCTCCGCCTTTGTGGTCAGGTAGAGGGTTGCTGCGGATATTCGGAGCAGGCTCCTTTGCCACAATGATCTTGTTGTCAATCAAAGCCTGAATCTTGTCTTTCAGGGAGCGGCACTCATCAATGGTATGCCCTTTCATGCCGAGATGGTACGCACAGGTTTTGTTTGGGTTGATCCATTGGGAAGGGTTTTCTGGAGTTACGGCAGGGATAGGGGTGATGGCGGTGTATTGTTTGGGTTGATCCATTAAGCCTTTCATACAGCTGGCCGATTGGTTCGGCAATGGCGGTGTATACGTGCTCTTTGTGATTTGGGGGCGAAGCATAAATCTGATGCCCTTGTCCTTGTTCAAGCAATTGGGTCTGGGAGCTCCAAGCCGACCATTGTGATGTTGCAACTAGCTGATGATCCATAGCCTACCCTGAAAGAGTGATTGAAGATGTGTTGCTGCAAATTGGGAAATTCATCTTCCCAGCGGACTTCATTATCNGTGGAGATGATTGGTAAGTAGGTGGTGGAGCTTGGTAAGCGGGCGAGGGCGTTTGGTAATTTAGGGTAGGCTGATATGTGAGTGGATAGGTTTGGTATTTGGTTGGGGATTTTGTCCTTTGTGCAACTATCACGGCACCTACATCCCTCTTCTTGGACGTGCCACCAGACTGTAGAGCCTTGTTGGTAGCTTGCAATGCTTCAAAATTAGTGACCATTCCACTTTTAATACNATCCTCAAATGGCTCAGGTGCCTTTGGGGACCCGAACTCAACCTCAATTGGTCCTAGCATCTTTTCGGAAGATGGTGTTTCAAGATCGAGCGGTAGGGACATGTTCACTTCAGCGTCTTCAGAAGGCTGAATCTGGACTACAATTGGATTAAGTGTGACTGTTGGTTTCTTTGGTTCGTCACCTTCAGTGATTAATCCGATCGACCCTTTGGGGCCCCAATCATCCTCTATCTCGATCATGTGAATACCTCCGCCTTTGTGGTCAGGTAGGTTGCTGCGGATATTCGGAGCAGGCTCCTTTGCCACAATGATCTTGTTGTCAATCAAAGCCTGAATCTTGTCTTTCAGGGAGCGGCACTCATCAATGGTATGCCCTTTCATGCCGAGATGGTACGCACAGGTTTTGTTTGGGTTGATCCATTGGGAAGGGTTTTCTGGAGTTACGGCAGGGATAGGGGTGATGGCGGTGTATTGTTTGGGTTGATCCATTAAGCCTTTCATACAGCTGGCCGATTGGTTCGGCAATGGCGGTGTATTGTTTGGGAGGTCTGCGATCGAAGTTTGGTTGGGGTCTAGGGAAATTTGGCAGGTGGGAGGTGATTGGTAGTGAGCTTGTTGGGTATTGTAGGCTTGGTAGACGTGTGCGGGTTGGGAACATCTGGGTGAAGTGGATTAGTATGTGGGAGGTGGAGATGATTGGTAAGCCGGCGAGGGCGTGATAAGCTAGGATTTTACCATGATTATACCCCTTACGTGCTATTGCTTTTGTTACAAACTGCCACAAAATAGTCCCAAAAGGCTTAGAAGTTGCGCTTGATTGCAGGTTTGAGAGACAAGATGACAAATGTCAAAGATCGGCTCAAAACGGAGTGAAAACTGCCAAGTGTCAAGAACAAGTGAAGTAGGGAACAGGAAGACCTAGCGCGGACCGCACTGATATGCCACGCAGCCGCGCTAGGAGATTCAGAGAGGGGTAAATTTAAGTGCAAGCCACGCGGCCGCACTCCATTACTACGCGGTCCGTGCAAGGGAAGTTCAAAGAACCACCAGTGCAGGCCTAAGTCCCACGCGGCCGCGCTACATATCAGTGTCGTTCGCGTGAAGGAGATTCAGAGACATGGAGATTTGGCCAAGTCAAGCTATGCGGCCGCGCCCCATTCCTGCACGGTCCGCGTCGACCCTCCGCCATAGCCGCGTTACATTTCTGCGCGGTCCACGGCCCCCCAACTTCAGAGATGAGATTTGAGAGTACAAAGTGCCTACGGGGCCGCGCTACCTTTTTGCGCGGTCCGCGCTGACCCTGCAGGGGTATTTTTGTCCAGATTTTCCATCTCAGTATAAATAGATCTTTTTATCATTTTTAGAGGAAGTTTTTTATTCTGAACAAGAGCTGCGCTCGTGAGAAGTATTCTGTAGCCTATTTTGGCAATTTTCCTCTTCAATATCATAATTTCTAATTAGTAATCAATCATTATGTTATTCTCATCATCTATTTCTACTGTTTCTTCTTTAATTATGTCTAGCTAACCCATTAGCTAGGGTTGTGGCTCAACCTTAGTGTGGGTAGTTAATGGGTGTTTCATTCTAGGGTGAGATTGAGATTGGGTATTTGTTATTTGGGTTAATTTTGTGTTTTAATCTAGAATTTGTGGTTGCAAACATGAATTCAAGCTTAGTGGGTCTAACTCTTCTTGAGAAAGAGAGTCATATGACCCTAAAAGTTGACCTAACAAGGAATTGGGATGGACCCATGAGAATGGTAGTCCCAATTAACGGGTTAAATCTCGAAAGAGTAACTACCCTACTTGAGCCCTAGTTGCTCGGTCTAATTGGCCTACCTAATTGGTCTCGAGAGAGTCAATTGGGAAAAATCGCTCTCTCTACCAAGAGGTGTGAGAATGAGTGCAATTGTGCAACGGTTATAGCAATAAACCCAGATTTATCAATCTCCCCTTAGTAGCTTCTATCCGTTAGCTAGCCACCTAGGTAGTGTCACGACCCTAGTGCCTTTTTCCTATATTGAGCATAACTTAGCAATATTTTCCTAGCATAATTTAGTTCAATCAATAGTTGTATAAAAGTAGTTTAAAAAGAAACCCCCAAAAATGCCTGAAGCGACATTAGAAGCACAACTACAACTCTAGGCTTGACAGATATTCAAACTCCTTTACTAGCTCCCTGCGGAATTTCGACCTCGATCCACTATTCGGGTATTAGTTATTGCTACCCACTCTTCTTACCATTGTGTAGTGTTGAGACGACTGCGATCAACTTTTTGGCGCCGTTGCCGGGGAGCTTACGGTGTTGACTATCGGTTTAGTTAGTTTTGTGTTTTGCTTCTCTTTCCTTCTTGTATACTAATTCTATTTTTGTCGATCAATCAGGTACTATGACTCTCAATGCAAACGACCCTCTTGGCAACGTGAATGCGGGGGAGGAGGTAGATGATCTTGAGCCTGAAGAGGTTATACCACCTCAAGTTCCACGTAGAGGCCGTCCGGCCAACGCAAATGACAACAATCCTATTCCAGACCCTCCTCCGCCACCGCCAAGAGCAGTCCCAAGAGTTCTTCCAAATCAAGGGTACGGGAGTGCCATTGTTCCTCCCCGAATCCGGGCGGGGAGCTTTCAAATCGCAAATGTTATGTTGACCTTGCTCGAGCAAAGGGGATATTTTACGGGCGCCTCCGACCAAAATGCATACAAGCACTTGAAGGGGTTTGTAGATACTTGCTGGGGTAGCAAACAAACAAACGTGTCATAGGAGCGTTGAGATTGAGGCTTTTCCCATTTTCTCTTCGGGGTAAAGCGTTGGACTGGTTAGATAGGCTACCCAATCATTCTATCATCACATGGGATGAATTGGCGGTCAAATTTATTGCCAAGTTCTTTTCTCCAAGTCATATGGCAGCTCTTCGGGATGAAATTCTAGCTTTCAAGCAAATGCCAACGGAACCATTGCATGAGATCTGGGAACGATATAGAACAACGGTGAAGGAGTGCCCTAATAACGACATGAATGAGGCGATGATCCAGCAGACTTTCTATTGGGGGCATCAACACCACGAATCAGTGCATTGTGAACCAATTGGCCGGTGGGAACTTTATGAAACTTTCTTACCAAGAGGCATGTGATGTACTTGATGAAATGACCGACAATTCTTCGGCATGGCAAAGCCGAGAAAATATGCCCCAAGGTGACCCCACAGTCATCCATTTGCACAAGAAATTGAATGACCAAGGCCAAGCTATTGCCGAACTTACAACAACAATGAATCAATTGGCGAAGGCGCAATTACAACAAGTTCAAAGCCCGCGTCAAGCCAATGCAATGGAGAATGTGTCTATGTTGAAAAGGAGGTAAAGGGGGCAACAACAACAACAAGGTAATTGTGAGCAGTTTGACAACAACAATGATGGTGGTGGTTATTCGAACGAGTGCTATAATGAGCAAAGTGAGGAATTCCAATATGTCAATAATTACCAAGGAAGTAGAGGAAATCAGGGAAATCAACAACGGCGCCCCCAAGGCAATTGGGGCAATCAACAAGGTGGCGGAAATTGGAATAACAATAATCAACAACAAGGTGGTAACGATTGGAACAATAACAATCAGAACAACAATTGGGGTAATCAAGGTAACAACCAAGGCAATTGGAGCGGGAACAACAACAATTGGAGAAACAACAATAGCAATCAAGGCGGGTGGAATAATGGTGGTAGGGGGCAAGGCTTTCAAAGGCCCCCCATGTTCCAACAACCAAACAATCCACCCCCCTTTCAGTCGCAAGGGCCTAGTTCTTTTGGGAGTGATATGGGACGGATAGAGATGATGTTCGAGCAGATGATGAAAAAGAACCAAGATTCTGACGCACAATTGGCTTCACATAACACATCTTTCCGGAACCTAGAGGTGCAAATAGGACAAATTTCTCAAGCTTTAAATACCCGACCTAAAGGTGCGCTACCAAGTGACACGGTAGTGAACCCAAAGGGGGGGTAACAATCATGTGATGGCGGTTACAACTAGGAGTGGAAGAGGCGGTGATGTGCATGCCTCGGATGAGAATCGGGTTGTGAATGATGAAGTTGAGTTGCATGATGATGCTGTGCCTTTGAATGTTGACAATGTGGTTGAACCAATAGTGACAAATGATGTGCGGATTGATATTGATGATGAGGCCGGGGTAGAGACTCAAGATGCCGTGAACCCGTCTAGGGAACACATTATTGATATACCCGAGCCGGTGGTGCCCAAGGCCAAGGCACCCGTGCCTAGGCCACTACCACCTTTCCCGCAAAGATTAGCAAAGCAAAAAGGAGACAATCAATTCAAAAAATTCATTGAAATAATGAAGAGTCTTACTATAAATGTGCCATTGGTGGAAGCCCTTGAACAAATGCCGGGGTACGCAAAATTTATGAAGGATTTAGTCACCAGGAAGCGTTCTATGGAGTGTGAAGCAATAAAGATCACCAAGTTAGTGTGATTGTGCATTCTATGGCCCCGAAACTAGAAGACACTGGAGCTTTTACTATTCCTTGCACTATCGGGAGTGCGGAGTTTGCTAAGGCCCTATGTGACTTGGGGGCTAGCATTAATTTGATGCCGTACTCAGTCTTCAAGACTTTGGGAATTGGGCAACCTAGGCCAACCTCAATGAGACTTCAAATGGCGGACCGGTCGATGAAGAGGCCTTTAGGTATAATTGACGATGTGCTTGTCCGGGTGGACAAATTCATATTGCCGGCCGACTTTGTCATATTGGACTGCGAAGTGGATTTTGAGTACCAATCATTCTTGGAAGACCTTTCCTAGCTACGGGAAAGGCATTGGTTGATGTGGAAGCAGGGGAGTTAACATTCCGTATGGGTGATGAGAAGGTGGTATTTCATGTATGCAAATCAATGAGACAACCCAATAGCACGGAGGTGTGTTCATTTGTGGACATTGTCACAGCAGTGATAGTGGATGACACAAGTGCCTTGATTAATGTTGAAGATCCTCTTGAAGCCGTGCTTCTTAACATGGATGACAATGATGATGCCGGTAGAGTGGAGTGCGTGAATGAATTGCATGGTATGGGTTCATATTCTTATGAGCCTAGGAAGCTATCTTTGGATCTTGAGAATCGCAAAACTCCGCCAACCAAACCATCAATTGAGGAGCCACCGGTGTTGGAGATGAAGCCACTTCCTCCACACCTCAGGTATGAGTTTTTGGGTTCAAATTCTACTTTACCTGTTATTCTTTCTTCGTGCCTAACTAACATGTAGGTTGACACCACTCTGGCAGTTCTTCAAAAGCACAAAAAGGCGATTGGATGGACATTGGCCGACATTCGGGGGATAAGCCCCGCATTTTGCATGCACACGATCATTTTGGAGGAGGATGCAAGGCCCTCTCTTGAACATCAAAGAAGATTAAATAAAGCGATACAAGAAGTGGTAAAGAAGGAGGTTATCAAGTGGTTAGACGCCGGTGTGGTTTACCCGATCTCGGATAGTTCATGGACCTCTCCGGTCCAATGTGTGCCAAAGAAGGGTGGAATGACGGTAGTGTCCAATGCCAACAATGAGTTGATTCCTACTCGGACGGTTACGGGTTGGAGAGTGTGTATGTACTATAGAAAGCTTAACAAGGTAACAAGAAAAGATCATTTCCCACTACCATTTTTGGACCAAATGCTCGATCGTCTTGCGGGCCGGGCCTTTTATTGTTTTCTAGATGGCTACTCGGGGTACAATCAAATTCTCATTGCCCCAGAGGATCAGGAGAAGACAACTTTTACATGTCCTTATGGCACGTTCGCTTTCTCGAGAATGCCATTTGGATTATGTAATGCCCCGGAGACCTTCCAAAGGTGTATGATGGCAATTTTCACCGATATGGTGGAGGATATCTTGGAGGTCTTCATGGACGATTTCAGCATGGTGGGGGATTCATTTGAGGAATGTTTGGTGAACTTGGATAGGGTGTTGGAAAGATGTGAAGAGACCAACCTTGTGCTCAACTGGGAGAAATGTCACTTTATGGTGAAAGAGGGTATTGTATTGGGTCACAAAATCTCAAGGCAAGGAATTGAAGTTGATAAGGCAAAAATCGAGGTTATCTCAAGGCTCCCTCCCCCTACTTCTGTCAAAGGGGTGAGGAGTTTTCTTGGTCATGTCGGGTTCTACCGGCGATTCATTAAATATTTTTCAAAAATTGTGAACCCGCTTTGCAAATTGTTGGAGAAGGATGTCAAGTTTATCTTTGATGAGAAGTGCATGGAGTCTTTTGAGCTATTGAAACACAAGTTGACCACCACTCCTATCATCACCGCACCTAATTGGGATTTGCCTTTTGAACTTATGTGCGATGCGAGTGATGTCGCGGTGGATGCGGTGTAGGTCACGGATCAACAGATGTTCCATCCTGTGTATTATGCTAGCAAGCGATGAATGAGCCCAAAAGAACTACACAGTGACNTAGTTTACAATAGTAGTTTTAAATATAAAAACCCCCAAAAATGTTAGGAGTGCAATTAGAAGTACAAACGCAATTCTAGGCTAAACAGGTAATACAACTCCATACCAAGCTCCCTGTGGAAATTCGACCCCGATCCACTATTCGGGTATTAGTTATTGCTACCCACTCTTCCTATCATTGTGTAGTGTTGAG
Source organism: Nicotiana attenuata (assembly GCF_001879085.1). Taxonomy (NCBI): domain Eukaryota; kingdom Viridiplantae; phylum Streptophyta; class Magnoliopsida; order Solanales; family Solanaceae; genus Nicotiana; species Nicotiana attenuata. The sequence continues at coordinate 47,973,682 of NC_031993.1, forward strand.
ACGGCTGCGATCAACTTTTTGGCACCGTTGCCGGGGAGCTTACGGTGTTGACTATCTGTTTAGTTAGTTTTGTGTTTTGCTTCTCTTTCCTTCTTGTTTACTAATTCTGTTTGTGTCGATCAATCAGGTACTATGGCTCTCAATGCAAACGACCCTCTTGGCAACGTGAATGCGGGGGAGGAAGTAGATGATCTTGAGCCCAAAGAGGTTATACCACCTCAAGTTCCACGTAGAGGCCGTCCGGCCAACGCAAATGACAACAATCCTATTCCAGACCCTCCTCCGCCACCGCCAAGAGCAGTCCCAAGAGTTCTTCCAAATCAAGGGTACGCGAGTGCCATTGTTCCTCTCCGAATCCGGGCGGGGAACTTTCAAATCACAAATGTTATGTTAACCTTGCTCGAGCAAAGGGGATATTTTACGGGCGCCTCCGACCAAAATGCATACAAGCACTTGAAGGGGTTCGTAGATACTTGCTGGGGCAGCAAACAAACGAATGTGTCAGAGGATGCGTTGAGATTGAGGCTTTTCCCGTTTTCTCTTCGGGGTAAGGCGTTGGACTGGTTAGAAAGGCTTCCGAATCGTTCTATTCACACATGGGATGAATTGGCGGACAAATTTATTGCCAAGTTCTTTTCTCCAAGTCATATGGCAGCTCTTCGGGATGAAATTCTAGCTTTCAAGCAAATGCCAACGGAACCATTGCACGAGATCTGGGAACGTTATAGAACAATGGTGAAGGAGTGCCCTAACAATGACATGACTGAGGCGATGATCCAGCAGACTTTCTATAGGGGCATCAACACCACGAATCAGTGCATTGTGAACCAATTGGCCGATGGGAACTTTATGAAACTTTCTTACCAAGAGGCATGTCATGTACTTGATGAAATGGCCGACACTTCTTCGGCATGGCAAAGCCAAGCGAATGTGCCCCAAGGTGACCCCACAGTCATCCATTTGCACAAGGAATTGAATAACCATGGCCAAGCAATTGCCGAACTTACAACAACAATGAATCAATTGGCGAAGGCGCAATTGCAACAAGTTCAAAGCCCGCGCCAAGTCAATGCAATGGAGAATGTGTCTATGTTGAAAAGGAGGCAAAGGGGGCAACAACAACAACAAGGTAATTGTGAGCAATTTGACAACAACAATGATGGTGGTGGTTACTCGAACGAGTGCTATGATGAGCAAAGTGAGGAATGCCAATATGTCAATAACTACCAAGGAAATAGAGGAAATCAAGGGAATCAACAATGGCGCCCCCAAGGCAATTGGGGAAATCAACAAGGTGGCGGAAATTGGAGTAACAATAATCAACAACAAGGTGGTAACAATTGGAACAATAACAATCAGAACAACAATTGGGGTAATCAAGGTAACAACCAAGGAATTGGAACGGAAACAACAACAATTGGAGCAACAACAATAGCAATCAAGGAGGGTGGAATAATGGTGGTAGGGGGCAAGGCTTTCAAAGGCCCCCCATGTTCCAACAACCAAACAATCCACCCCCTTTCAGTCGCAAGGGCCTAGTTCTTCCGGGAGTGATATGGGACGGATAGAGATGATGTTCGAGCAGATGATGAAAAAGAACCAAGATTCTGACGCACAATTGGCTTCACATAACACATCCATCCGGAACCTAGAGGTGCAAATAGGACAAATTTCTCAAGCTTTAAATACCCGACCTAAAGGTGCGCTACCAAGTGACACGGTAGTGAACCCAAAGGGGGGTAACAATCATGTGATGGCAGTTACAACTAGGAGTGGAAGAGGCGGTGATGTGCATGCCTCGGATAAGAATCGGGTTGTGAATGATGAAGTTGAGTTGCATGGTGATGATGTGCCTTTGAATGTTGACAATGTGGTTGAACCAATAGTGACAAATGATGTGCGGATTGATATTGATGATGAGGCCGGGGTAGAGACTCAAGATGCCGTGAACCCGTCTAGGGAACACATTATTGATATACCCGAGCCGGCGGTGCCCAAGGCCAAGGCACCCTTGCCTAGACCACCTCCACCATATCCTCAGCGGTTAGCAAAGCAAAAGAATGACAATCAGTTCAAGAAATTCATAGACATGATGAAGAGCCTCACAATCAATGTTCCTTTAGTGGAGGCACTCGAACAAATGCCTGGGTACGCAAAATTCATGAAGGATTTAGTCACCAAGAAGCGTTCTATGGAGTGTGAAACAATAAAGATGACGCACCAAGTTAGTGCGATTGTGCATTCTATGGCCCCGAAACTAGAAGACCCTGGAGCTTTCACTATTCCTTGCACTATCGGGAGTGCGGAGTTTGCTAAGGCCCTATGTGACTTGGGGGCTAGCATTAATTTGATGCCGTACTCAGTCTTCAAGACTTTGGGAATTGGGCAACCTAGGCCAACCTCAATGAGACTTCAAATGGCGGACCGGTCGATGAAGAGGCCTTTAGGTATAATTGACGATGTGCTTGTCCGGGTGGACAAATTCATATTGCCGGCCGACTTTGTCATATTGGACTGCGAAGTGGATTTTGAGGTACCAATCATTCTTGGAAGACCTTTCCTAGCTACGGGGAAGGCATTGGTTGATGTGGAAGCAGGGGAGTTAACATTCCGTGTGGGTGATGAGAAGGTGGTATTTCATGTGTGCAAATCAATGAGACAACCCAATAGCACGGAGGTGTGTTCATTTGTGGACATTGTCACAGCAGTGATAGTGGATGACACAAGTGCCTTGATTAATGTTGAAGATCCTCTTGAAGCCGTGCTTCTTAACATGGATGTCAATGATGATGCCGGTAGAGTGGAGTGCGTGAATGCATTGCATGGCATGGGTTCATATTCCTATGAGCCTAGGAAGCTGTCTTTGGATCTTGAGAATCGCAAAACTCCGCCAACCAAACCATCAATTGAGGAGCCACCGGTGTTGGAGATGAAGCCACTTCCTCCACACCTCAGGTATGAGTTTTTGGGTTCAAATTCTACTTTACCTGTTATTCTTTCTTCTTCCCTAACTAACATGCAAGTTGACGCCACTTTGGCGGTTCTTCAAAAGCGCAAAAAGGCAATTGGATGGACATTGGCCGATATTCGGGGGATAAGCCCCTCATTTTGCATGCACAAGATCATTTTGGAGGAGGATGCAAGGCCCTCTCTTGAACATCAAAGAAGATTAAATGAAGCGATGCAAGAAGTGGTAAAGAAGGAGGTTATCAAGTGGTTAGACGCCGGTGTGGTTTACCCGATCTCGGATAGTTCATGGACCTCTCCGGTCCAATGTGTGCCAAAGAAGGGTGGAATGACGGTAGTGACCAATGCCAACAATGAGTTGATTCCTACTCGGACGGTTACGGGTTGGAGAGTGTGTATGGACTATAGAAAGCTTAACAAGGTGACAAGAAAAGATCATTTCCCACTACCATTCTTGAACCAAATGCTCGATCGCTTGCGGCCGGGCCTTTATTGTTTTCTAGATGACTACTCGGGGTACAATCAAATTCTCATTGCCCCGGAGGATCAGGAGAAGACAACCTTTACATGTCCTTATGGCACGTTCGATTTCTCGAGAATGCCATTTGGACTATGCAATGCCCCGGCGACCTTCCAGAGGTGTATGATGGCAATTTTCACCGATATGGTGGAGGATATCTTGGAGGTCTTCATGGACGATTTCAGCGTGGTGGGGGATTCATTTGAGGAATGTTTGGTGAACTTGGATAGGGTGTTGGAAAGATGTGAAGAGACCAACCTTGTGCTCAACTGGGAGAAATGTCACTTTATGGTGCAAGAGGGTATTGTATTGGGTCACAAAATCTCAAGGCAAGGAATTGAAGTTGATAAGGAAAAAATAGAGGTTATCTCAAGGCTCCCCCCCTACTTCTGTCAAAGTGGTGAGGAGCTTTCTTGGTCATGCCGGGTTCTACCGGCGATTCATTAAATATTTTTCAAAAATTGTGAACCCGCTTTGCAAATTGTTGGAGAAGGATGTCAAGTTTATCTTTGATGAGAAGTGCATGGAGTCTTTTGAGCTATTGAAACACAAGTTGACCACAACTCCTATCATCACCGCACCTAATTGGGATTTGCCTTTTGAACTTATGTGCGATGTGAGTGATGTAGCAGTAGGTGCGGTGTTAGGTTAACGGATCAATAAGATGTTCCATCCTGTGTATTATGCTAGCAAAACGATGAATGAGGCCCAAAGAAACTACACAGTGACGGAAAAGGAGCTATTGGCTATTGTTCGCGATGGAGAAGTTTCGACCTTATCTTATGGGGGCAAAGGTGATCTTACACACGGACCATGCAGCCCTTCAGTATTTGATGACTAAGAAGGATTCGAAAGCAAGACTGATGAGGTGGGTGCTACTCCTTCAGGAATTTGACTTAGAGATTGTGGATAGAAAGGGAAGCGAGAATCAAGTTGCGGACCATTTGTCCCGGTTAAAGGAAGAGGGGAGACCATGTGATGGTATTGAGATTAATGATAGGTTCCCCGACGAGCAGCTTCTTTCCGTTTCTATGTGTGATATGCCATGGTTCGTAGACATCGCCAGCTTCATTCTGACTGGTAATGTGCTGTGTGAGCTCTCTTCCAACCAAAGGAAGAAACTCAAGCGGGATAGCTTGGATTTCTATTGGGATGATCCGTATCTGTTTAAAATTTGCACGGATGGGGTGATAAGAAGATGTGTACCGGAAAGTGAGCAAATAAGCATATTGGAGGCGTGTTACTCTTCTCCCTATGGAGGCCATCATGGCGGGGTGAGGACGGCCTCAAAAGTTTTGAGTTGCGGATTCTATTGGCCGACATTGTTCAAGGATGCTAGTGACTTGGTGAAGAGATGTGATGCATGTCAAAGAGCCGGCGGTATTTCAAAGAAGGATGAGATGCCCCTCAATACAATTCTCGAGGTGGATATTTTTGATGTTTGGGGCATCGATTTCATGGGTCCGTTCGTGAGATTTTGTGGTAACACTTACATTCTCGTGGCGGTGGATTATGTCTCAAAGTGGGTGGAAGCCGTGGCTCTACCCAACAATGAAGCCCAAAGTGTTGTAGCATTCTTGAAAAAGAGTATCTTCACGAGGTTTGGTACTCCTCGGGCCATTATTAGTGATGGGGGGTCCCATTTTTGCAACAAGGCTTTCGACTCATTGCTTGCTAAGTGTGGAGTTAACCACAAAGTTACCACCCCCTATCATCCACAAGCTAGCGGTCAAGTGGAAGTCTCAAATCGGGAAATAACGAGTATTTTGTCCAAAACGGTGAATGCTAATATGACCGATTGGTTGAGGAAATTTGATGATGCTCTTTGGGATTATCGGACGGCTTACAAGACTCCAATTGGTATGTCTCCGTATCGGTTGGTGTTTGGTAAGGCTTTCCATCTTCCGGTGGAATTAGAACACAAGGCTATGTGGGCGTTGAGAAAGTTGAACTTGGAATGGGATGTTGCAGCCAATCTCCGTGTGGAGCAATTGAATGAACTTGATGAGTTTAGATTTCATGCCTACTCCAGCTCGTCCTTGTATAAGGACAAGATGAAGTACCTTCACGACAAATATGCTCGGGGTAAGGAGTTCAAGGTGGGCGACATGGTTCTTCTTTTCAACTCCCGGTTGAGGTTATTTCCGGGCAAGCTAAAGTCTAAGTGGAGTGGTCCTTTTGAAGTGGTATTTGTGACTCCTTTTGGCGCTCTTGATCTCAAAAACAAGAATGGTGAAGTATTCCAGGTCAATGGGCATCGTGCCAAGCATTATTTGGGAAAGTTTGATGACAGCCACGTGGTGGCACACATTCATTTGAAGTGATATGATGGCAACATGCGTCGTGTCGCGGCATTAAATCAGGCGCTTCTTGGGAAGCAACCCATGTCTTTTTCTATTTCTTTGATTTTCTTTGTAGACTAGGATTTTTGGGCTAATGGTTTGTGAGATGTTGCAGGGATAATGTTAAGCAGTGTAAAACAAAAGCACAAAAAGTCAGGTCTCTGAAGTTTGCCAACGCGGCCGCGCTACAAATCAGTGCGGTCCGCGCTGGCTTGTGCTAAGAGGTGTAAGTCTCTGAAGTTACCCGCGCTGCCGCGCTACATAACAGTGCGGTCCGTGTGGGAAACTAGGTTCAAGTGTGCTGGACATAAACCCAGCGCGGTCCGCGGCCATTTTTGCGCGGCCGCGCTGGTAGGTAAGAAGGGGGTCCCACTGTTTTCTATAAATAGAGACCTTAGGCCTCACTTTACCCTTTTCGCACTCTAACTTCCTGAGCCTAATTTATACTGTTCATCTGAGATCTTTGTATCAAGTAGCTTGAATCTTCATAATTCCTGGTAACATTTCTTGCACATTTCATTCATTAGTCTTAATTTTTAATTATTTTGTTTGCTTCCCAGTAGTATAGCTTCTTCTTTCTTCACATTTTTTTTCCTAGGTTTAATGATTAGGTTAGTTTTTTAAGTTTGTTTTGAACACTGGCATGAATTTCTACATGAGTAATTGAGTAGGGACAACTAGGACCCAAAAATTGATCAAAAATGGACTAATGTGCTAAACCCTAACTCAGTTAAAAACCCATGGCCCAGCGCGACCGCGTCCATTTATCTGTGCTTAACTTGTTACCAGCGCGGCCGCGTCGCATTCTGGCGCGGTCCGTGCTGGCCTAACGCGGCCGTGGTCCATATCAGTGCGGACCGCGTTGGGAGATTCAGAGAGGTCTCATTGGAGGCATATGCCCAGCGCGGTCCGCGCTCCAGTTCTATGCGGTCCGCGCTGTCCCAGCGCGACCGCGAGACTGTTTTGCGCGGTCCGCGCCCCTGTGTCCTGCTTCTGTATTCTGCAAATTAACTGTGTTTTCCTCTGTGTATTCATATATTCCACTGTACATGCTTAAACTAACAATGTTAGACGTGTATTTTTTGCAGATCATGGTTATAAAATGAGGCGGTAAACAAACACAACAACCCGGGAGAGGTGGTGCCTCCCGAGGGGGTCAGGGAAAGAGAATAGTTAAACTCACTCCCCAGGCTTGGGAAAACATTAAAAAGACCCGTAAACTGATACGGGCTGCTAATAGAGCTGCCTCTCATTCTTCGGGGAGTGAGTATGCACCATGCAGGAGCATAACCTCAGAGTTTGCCCCCACTCATATCACTGACCCACTCCAATTACATGACACTCCTCCACCTTCATCCTCATCCAAAAGACCAGTCAATGTAGTCTTAGATTCGTCTGATGAGTCCGTAGCAGGAAGTGGTGAACTATACTCCACCTCCCCCACAACTTCATTATCTTGGGAGAGTGCAGGATACGATGAGGGAGGTGAGCCTCAAGTCGGGGGAATTGAACGAACCAGAAAACCTGAAGCATGGGCAGACAGATTTGTGAGTGAGTTGGCATTCCATAAATTCAGAGAGTGGTGGCCCCTGAGAAAACTGATTCCGGAGAGAACATTCATTGACAAAGACCTTCTACCCCACAACCCGAGCGTGCAAAAGGAATTCCGAACTAGATATGGCTGGGACTTCTTCAAGGAGAAATGTATTGATGCCAATGAACATATGGTGAAAGAATTTTATTGCAATGTTTCTCACATAGTCAAAGATACTAAGGTGACGAAGGTGAGAGACAAAATGGTAGTGTTTGATGGGAAGTCCTTGAATGACTATTTGGGGTTCAAGGAGGAGGATGAGACACAGTACTTAGCTAAGCTGGCAATGGGTGAGGAGGTGCGTCCTTGGTTGGCCGAATACCTGGCAACCCCAGGCACTGTTCCAAAATGGTTGAAAGCGGGGGAGAAAATTCTGTGAACACCTTCAGTTTTGAAGCTAAGGGTTGGTTGACGTTTGTTTGTAGCAGACTTGATCCTTCCACTCATGATCACACAGTTCCTCTTGCCCGGGCTGTTCTTGTGGCATCCATCATGGCCGGTTTTCCTCTCAATGTTGGTAATATCATCTCGAGGGTGATTTCTGCTGTGGGACAGGAGACGAACACAAATTACCCCTTCCCCAACACCCTGTCTCTGTACTTTAGGGATCTGAAGGTTAAGAAGAAACGATTTGATGTCACAACAAAGCCGGTGGCTCCCTACTCATGGTATAGTCAGTTGGGTTCGGACAACCCAAAGTCAAAGAAATATCAGCCACCCACCTCTACCCCAACTGGCCAGTCTGAGGAGCTAGTTGCGGTAGAGCCTTCTACTGGACCATCCTCCATCCCTGCCACTTCCACCAGTGAGCCTTTGCCCCCAGGTCCTTCTACTTCAGCTGACCCGGCAGTCCCTTCATCAAAGACTCATTGGTTCACTGCCCACTAGCTCAGTCAGTCTTTAGCTAGTTTGAACAACTGGATGTCAGCTGCGACATCCAAGTTGTCCACCTTGGCTACTACAGTTGAGGCCCAGTCAGCACCAGCCACTGTTCAGATTCCTCCTTCTATTGAGGAGACATTGAAGAAGCTCCTAGCCAACCAGGAGAAGATTTTAGAGACTCAAGCCACCTTGACTAAGGCGGTAGATTCGCATGGTAAGGCTTTGAAGGAGCTTGCCAAGGAACATAAGAAGATGAGAAAGTCAAGGGCGTCGAGGGAGTCGGTGAAGAAGCTTCGAGCTGACGTAGACAAGCTATTGGCAGACCAGATGCCATTAGACTTGCTATTTGGGGATCCAGCCCTATATCCAGCAGCATCTCAGCCACAGCAGGAGGAGGAGCCTAGGCACCCAAGAAAGAAGAGAAAGCTTCCTCGCACTGAGGGTGTAGTGATCGAGGTAGCACAAGTTCAAGAGGGTCCCTCCAGTGTTGCACCAGATATTCAGCCGGTCCATGTCCCGGCCCTTGTCCCAGCAGCAGAGCAGCAGCAAGCCGGGAACCAGTCTGAGGTTCCCACCAGTACAGAGGACCAGGGGACCGCTGAGGAGCCCATGCAGACGGATCAGGCTTAGGGAGCCTTTCTATATCCTTTGACCTTATTTTGTACTTATTTGTGTAGTTGGCATTAGGGACAATGCCAGCTCTTATTCATGGGGGTGCACCCTACTTTTTGGATTATCTGGATGACTGTACATATTGGATTCTTATTTTATGTTTTGTTGCTTTGATTTTCTAGTTGGTCTGTATATAACTTCACATTTTAGCTATTTTTCTCGCACTTTTTATTCTCTTTTGGTCTGTATATAAAGTACTTCTGGTATATATTCATCCCTCATTGTATATTCTACTCCCCTATTGTACATATTCATTCGATTTTTCTATTTTCGCAAAATTTTTCGTTTTTAGCTTAGTAGATAGGCTCGTA
>NC_031993.1:47982976-48002184 GCF_001879085.1 Nicotiana attenuata
TGATGGCAAGTTTTTCACCGGATATGGGTGGAGGGATATCTTGGAGGCTTCATGGACGAGTTTCAGCGTGTGGGGGATTCATTTGAGGAATGTTTGGTGAACTTGGATAGGGTGTTGGAAAGATGTGAACAGACCAACCTTGTGCTCAACTGGGAGAAATGTCACTTTATGGTGCAAGAGGGTATTGTATTGGGTCACAAAATCTCAAGGCAAGGAATTGAAGTTGATAAGGCAAAAATCGAGGTTATCTCAAGGCTCCCTCCCCTACTTCTGTCAAAGGGGTGAGGAGTTTTCTTGGTCATGTCGGGTTCTACCGGCGATTCATTAAAGATTTTTGAAAACTTGTGAACCCGCTTTGCAAATTTTTGGAGAAGGATGTCAAGTTTATCTTTGATGAGAAGTGCATGGAGTCTTTTGAGCTATTGAAACACAAGTTGACCACAACTCCTATCATCACCGCACCTAATTGGGATTTGCCTTTTGAACTTATGTGCGATGCGAGTGATGTGGTGGTAGGTGAGGTGCTAGGCCAAAGGATCAACAAAATGTTCCATCCTGTGTATTATGCTAGCAAAACGATGAATGAGGCCCAAAGAAACTACACAGTGACGGAAAAAGAGCTATTGGCTATTGTGTTCGCGATGGAGAAGTTTCGACCTTATCTTATGGGGGCAAAGGTGATCATACACACGGACCATGCAGCCCTCCGGTATTTGATGACTAAGAAGGATTCGAAAGCAAGACTGATGAGGTGGGTGCTACTCCTTCAGGAATTTGACTTAGAGATAGTGGATAGAAAGGGAAGCGAGAATCAAGTTGCGGACCATTTGTCCCGGTTAGAGGAAAAGGGGAGACCATGTGATGGTATTGAGATTAATGATAGGTTCCCCGACGAGCAGATTCTTTCTGTTTCTATGTGTGATATGCCATGGTTCGCGGACATCGCCAACTTCATTGTGACTGGTAATGTCCCGTGTGAGCTCTCTTCTAACCAAAGGAAGAAACTCAAGCGGGATAGCTTGGATTTCTATTGGGATGATCCGTATCTGTTTAAAATTTGCACGGATGGGGTGATAAGAAGATGTGTACCGGAAAGTGAGCAATTAAGCATATTGGAGGCGTGTCACTCTTCTCCCTATGGAGGCCATCATGGGGGGGTGAGGACGGCCTCAAAAGTTTTGAGTTGCGGATTATATTGGCCGACATTGTTCAAGGATGCTAGTGACTTGGTGAAGAGATGTGATGCATGTCAAAGAGCCGGCGGTATTTCAAAGAAGGATAAGATGCCCCTCAATACAATTCTCGAGGTGGATATTTTTTATGTTTGGGGCATCGATTTCATGGGTCCGTTCGTGAGCTCTTGTGGTGACACTTACATTCTCGTGGCGGTGGATTATGTCTCAAAGTGGGTGGAAGCCGTGGCTCTACCCAACAATGAAGCCCGAAGTGTTGTAGCATTCTTGAAAAAGAGTATCTTCACGAGGTTTGGTATTATTAGTGATGGGGGATCCCATTTTCGCAACTAGGCTTTCGACTCATTGCTTGCTAAGTATGGAGTTAACCACAAAGTGACCACCCCCTATCATCCACAAGCTAGCAGTCAAGTGGAAGTCTCAAATCGGGAAATAAAGAGTATTTTGTCCAAAACGGTGAATGCTAATAGGACCGATTGGTCGAAGAAATTGGATGATGCTCTTTGGGCTTATCGGACGGCTTACAAGACTCCAATTGGTATGTCTCCGTATCGGTTGGTGTTTGGTAAGGCTTGCCATCTTCCGGTGGGATTAGAACACAAGGCTATGTAGGCTTTGAGAAAGTTGAACTTGGAATGGGATGTTGCAGCCAATCTCCATGTGGAGCAATTGAATGAACTTGATGGGTTTAGATTTCATGCCTACTCCAGCTCATCCTTGTATAAGAACAAGATGAAGTACCTTCACGACAAATATGCTCGGGGTAAGGAGTTCAAGGTGGGCGACATGGTTCTTCTTTTCAACTCCCGGTTGAGATTATTTCCGGGCAAGCTCAAGTCTAAGTGGAGTGGTCCTTTTGAAGTGGTATCTGTGACTCCTTTCGGTGCTCTTGATCTCAAAAACAAGAATGGTGTAGTATTCCGGGTCAATGGGCATCGTGTCAAGCATTATTTGGGAAAGTTTGATGACAACCACGTGGTGGCACACATTCATTTGAAGTGATATGATGGTAACATGCATCGTGACGCGACGTTAAATCAGGCGCTTCTTGGGAGGCAACCCATGTCTTTTTTTATTTCTTTGATTTTCTTTGTATACTAGGATTTTTGGGCTAATAGTTTGTGAGATGTTGCAGGGATAATGTTGAAGCAGTGCAAAACAAAAGCACAAAAATTCAGGTCTCTGAAGTTTGCCAACGCGGCCGCGCTACAAATCAGTGCGGTCCGCGCAGGCTTGTGCTAGGGGAGTAAGTCTCTGAAGTTACCCGCGCGGCCGCGTAGCATTTTTGCGCGGTCCGCGCTGGGAGGACCCAAGTATTCATGCTCTCTGAAGTTTCACACGCGGCCGCACTACATAACAGTGCGGTCCGCGTGGAAAGCTAGGTTCAAGTGTGCTGGACTTAAACCCAGTGCGGTCCACGGCCATTTTTGCGCGGCCGCGCTGGTAGGTAAGAAGGGGGTCCAACTGTTTTCTATAAATAGAGACCTTAGGCCTCACTTTACCCTTTTCGCACTCTGACTTCCTGAGCCTCATTTTTACTGTTCATCTGAGACCTTTGCATCAAGTAGCTTTAATCTTCATAATTCCTGGTAACATTTCTTGCACCTTTCATTCATTAGTCTTAATTTTTAATTCTTTTGTTTGCTTCACAGTAGTATAGTTTCTTCTTTCTTCACATTTTTCTTAGGTTTAATGATTAGGTTAGTTTTTTGGTGTTTGTTTTGAACTCTGGGCATAAATTTCTATATGAGTAATTGAGTAGGGACAACTAGGACCCAAAATTGATCAAAAAATGGTCAAATGTGTTAAACCCTAACACAGTTAAAAATCCATGGCCCAGTGCGGCCGCGCGTCCTTTCTGCGCGGTCCGCGTCCATGTACCAGTGCTTAACTTGTCACCAGCGCGGCCGCGTTGCATTTTTGCGCGGTCCGTGCTGGCCCAACGCGGCCGCGGTCCATATCAGTGCGGACCGCGTTGGGAGATTCAGAGGTTCATTGGGGGGCATATGCCCAGCGCGGTCCGTGCTCCAGTTCTACGCGGTCCGCGCCCCTGTGCCCTGCTTCTGTGCTATGCAAATTAACTGTGTTTTCCTCTTGTGTTATTCTTTTCCACTACATGTGCTTAAACTAACAATGTTAGACGTGTATTTTTGCAGATCATGGTTATAAAACGAGGCGGTAAACAAACACAACAACCCGGGAGAGGTGGTGCCTCCCGAGGGAGTAAGGGAAAGAGAATAGCTAAACTCACTCCCCGGGCTCGGGAAAACATTAAAAAGACCCGTAAACTGATACGGGCTGCTGATAGAGCTGCCTCTCATTCTTCGGGGAGTGAGTATGCACCATCCAGGAGCATAACCTCAGAGTCTACCCCCACTCACGTCACTGACCCACTCCAATTACATGACACTCCTCCACCTTCACCCTTATCCAAAAGACCAGTCAACGTAGTCTCGGTTTCTTCTGATGAGTCTGTAGCAGGCAGTGGTGATCAATACTCCACCTCCCCCACAGCTTCATTATCCGGGGAGAGTGCAGGATATGGGGAGGGAGGTGAGCCTCAAGTTGGGGGAATTGAACGAACCAGAAAACATGAAGCATGGGCAGACAGATTTGTGAGTGAGTTGGCATTCCATAAATTCAGAGAGTGGTGGCCCTTGAGAAAACTGATTCCAGAGAGAACATTCATTGACAAAGACCTCTTACCCCACAACCCGAATGCGCAAAAGGAATTCTGAACTAGATATGGCTGGGACTTCTTCAAGGAGAAATGTATTGATGCCAATGAACATATGGTGAAAGAATTTTATTGCAATGTTTCTCACATAGTCAAAGATACTAAGGTGACAAGGTGAGAGACAAGATGGTAGTGTTTGATGGGAAGTTCTTGAATGACTATTTGGGGTTCAAGGAGGAGGATGAGACACAGTACTTAGCTAAGCTGGCAATGGGTGAGGAGGTGCGTCCTTGGTTGGCCGAATACTTGGCAGCCCCAGGCAATGTTCCAAAATGGTTGAAAGCAGGGGAGAAGATTCTGCGGAACACCTTCAGTTTTGAAGCTAAGGGTTGGTTGACGTTTGTTTGTAGTAGACTTGATCCTTCCACCCATGATCACACATTCCTCTTGCCCGGGCTGTTCTTGTGGCATCCATCATGGCCGGTTTTCCTATCAATGTTGGTAACATCATCTCGAGGGTGATTTCTGCTGTGGGACAGGAGACGACCACAAATTACCCCTTCCCCAACAACCTGTCTCTGTACTTTAGGGATTTGAAGGTCAAGAAGAAACGATTTGATGTCACAACCAAGCCGGTGGCCCCCTACTCATGGTATAGTCAGTTGGGTTCGGACAACCCAAAGTCAAAGAAATACCAGCCACCCACCTCTGCCCCAACTGGCCAGTCTGAGGAGCCAGTTGCAGTAGAGCCTTCTGCTGGACCATCCTCCATCCCTGCCACTTCCACCAGTGAGCCCTTGCCCCCAGGTCCTTCTACTTCAGTTGACCCGGCAGTCCCTTCATCAAAGACTCATCGGTTCACTGCCCACCAGCTCAGTCAGTCTTTAGCCAGTTTGAACAACTGGATGTCAGCTGCGACATCCAAGTTGTCCACCTTGGCTACTACAGTTTAGGCCCAGCCAGCACCAGCCACTGTTCAGATTCCTCCTTCTATTGAGGAGACATTGAAGAAGCTCCTGGCCAACCAGGAGAAGATTTTAGAGACTCAGGCCACCTTGACTAAGGCGGTAGATTCGCATGGTAAGGCTTTGAAGGAGCTTGCCAAGGAACATAAGAAGATGAGAAAGTCAAGGGCATCGACGGAGTCAGTGAAGAAGCTTCGAGCTGACGTGGACAAGCTATTGGCAGACCAGATGCCATTAGACTTGCTATTTGGGGATCCAGTAGACCCAGCAGCATCTCAGCCACAGCAGGAGGAGGAGCCTAGGCATCCAAGAAAGAAGAGGAAGCTCCCTAGCACTGAGGCTGTAGTGATCGAGGTAGCACAGGTTCAGGAGGGTCCCCCCAGTGTTGCACCAGATATTCAGCCGGTCCATGTCCCGGCCCCTGTCCCAGCAGCAGAGCAACAGCAAGCCGGGAACCAGTCTGAGGTTCCCACTAGTACAGAGGACCAGGGGACCACTGAGGAGCCCATGCAGACGGATCGGGCTTAGGGAGCCTTTCTATATCCTTTGACCTTATTTTGTACTTATTTGTGTAGTTGGCATTGGGGACAATGCCAGCTCTTATTCGTGGGGGTGCGCCCTACCTTTTGGATTATCTGGATGACTGTACATATTGGATCCTTATTTTATGTTGTGTTGCTTTGATTTTCTAGTTGGTCTGTATATAACTTCACATTCTAGCTACTTTTCTCGCACTTTTTATTCTCTTTTGGTCTGTATATAAAGTACTTTTGGTACATATTCATCCCTCATTGTAATTCTACTCCCCTATTGTACATATTCATTCGATTTTTCTATTTTCGCAAAAATTTTTGTTTTTAGCTTAGTAGATAGGCTCGCAGCCTTTTGTTTTGTTTTTGGAATTTTCAATAAGCCCTTGGTTTTCTTAAGGCCACGGTTCTTTCCAAGGGTAGAGTATAGTGTGAACCGGGTGGCTCTTCCCGATGATAGATGGAGTGACTACCTTCTTAAGGGTTTGAGTCTGTTTCTTTGATTTTTCTTTTATTATTGATATTTCATAGTTAGGGTACCTCAGGCAAAGCTTCACTTGGGCCTAACACATTTGCCTTTGATCCCATGGTCAAAGACATAATGTTGTGTTCAGGGTGTGGTGAAAGTCTTGGCCTTGAGACTCTTGTGTTGACAAAACAATCATCATGTGGTCTTTTTGGACCATTGTGCGCTTGAATCATGACTAAGGTCGTTGTGGGCCCTCGACTCGATATCTTTAGCAATCCCCTAGAATGTGTGGTGAGGAATAGAATTTTGAGTCCAAGTCCCAAGCCAATGGTCTAGAACTTGCCCCGAGTGTTTGTTGAGGCGAAATCATAGGTGAAGTTTGACTTGAGAAGTGACTATAGGCTCTCCTTGATCCAATTGTAAAATGAACAATTCCATGGCCTACCAATAAAATGATCCCTAGTTAACCCTTTTAAGCCTTAACCCTTCTTCTTTCATGAACCAATGTTACAAGCCTATACCCGTTTTTATCCTCTCTTGGCACCCACACCTCCCTTGAGCAATGACAAAGTCAAAGTTTGGGGGGGGGAGAGACAAGAAGGAAGGCAAGGGAAAAAAGGTACTAAAGAAAGAAGAAAAAGGCAAGGCAATGAAAAAGAGAAAAAGAAAAAGACAAAAAGAAAGAACAAGGTGAAAAAGAATAAAAATGGGTCAAGAAAAACAAAAGTGAAAAAAGGTGTGGAAACAAAAGTAGAAAAAAGAGAAATGATTTGAATTGCCTAAGAAAGAGTGACAATATATCCCTCTAGCCCTTGAAAAGAAGTGAATTACTCAAATGAGTCAAGAAGGTGTGCCAAAATGAATCAAAGAAAGTGCTTAAGGGAAGGTTGAACCCATTTGAACAAGAAACATGTCCTACCCTTACCCAAAAGCCCTCACAATTGACTTCCCAAAAGCCCTATAGGATTTTGAGTCAAAGGGAACCTACATTAGTGGATACTTACATAAGGGGCAAGCATATGGTACCTAGAGCCGGACTTGTGACCTTCTTTGTGAGAGAAATGAGTGAAAGTCCTTGTGTGTCAATACTCTAAAAAAGTGAGGTTCGCTTAGGGAGAGTTGAGGATGTGTGAGTTTGGGTTCCACAATGACCAAGATATTTGAGAAAAGCTCTTTGATGAAATGTGTCAACCCTTGATGCTCTTGTGTCACACTTAATCCATAGTTTTCAAAAGCTTAAAATGTGTTAATGATGCATTCGTATTGAGGGCAATTGTTAGTCCCAATTGATGCTTGTTGAGGTTACTCTAGGATAGCTGGAAATTCTTGGACTGCTCTTTTTGGGGTGGGTCTTATTTTGTTTGCTTGAGGACAAGCAAGGGTTTAAGTTTGGGGGAGTTGATAAGCTAGGATTTTACCATGATTATACCCCTTACTTGCTATTGCTTTTGTTACAAATAGCCGCAAAATAGTCCCAAAAGGCTTACAAGTTGCGCTTGATTGCAGGTTTGAGCAAGAAGGTGACAAATGTCAAAGATCGGCTCAAAACGGAGTGAAACTTGCCAAGTGTCAAGAACAAGTGAAGCTGAGGAACAGGAAGACCTAGCGCTGACCGCACTGATTTGCCACGCGGCCGCGCTAGGAGACTCAGAGAGGGGTAATTTGAGGTGCAAGCCATGCGGCCGCGCTCCATTTCTGCGCGGTCCGCGCAAGGGAAGTTCCAAGCTACATATCAGTGCGGTCCGCGTGAAGGAGATTCAGAGACATGGAAATTTGGCCAAGTCAAGCTATGCGGCCGCGCCCCATTCCTGCGCGGTCCGCGCCGATCCTCCGCCGCGGCCGCGCGACATTTCTGCGCAGTCCGCGGCCCCCCGCACTTCAGAGATGAGATTTGAGAGTTCAAAGTGCCTACGCGGCCGCGCGACCTACGCGGCCGCGCGACCTTTTTGCGCGGTCCGCGCTGACTCCGCAGGGGTATTTTTGTCCAGATTTTCCAGCTGGGTATAAATAGATCTTTTTACCATTTTTAGGTTAAGTTTTAGATTCTGAACAAGAGCTGCGCTCGGGAGAACTATTGTGTAGCCTATTTTGGCAATTTTCCTCTTCAATATCATAATTTTTAATTAGTAATCAATCATTATGTTATTTTCATCATCTACTTCTACTGTTTCTTCTTTAATTATCTCTAGCTAAACCCATTAGCTAGGGTTGTGGCTCAACCCTAGTGTGGGTAGTTAAAGGGTATTGCATTCTAGGGTGAGATTGAGATTGGGTATTTGTTATTTGGGTTGATTTTGTGTTTCAATCTAGAATTTGTGGTTGCAAACATGTATTCAAACTTAGTGGGTCTAACTCTTCTTGAGAAAGAGAGTCATATGACCGTAAAAGTTAACCCAACAAGGAATTGGGATGGACCCATGAGAATGGTAGTCCCAATTAATGGGTTAAACTCGAAAGAGTAACTACCCTACTTGAGCCCTAGTTGCCTGGTCTAATTGGCCTACCTAATTGGTCTCGAGAGAGTCAATTGGGCAAAATCGTTCTCTCAACCGAGAGGTGTGAGAATGAGTGCAATTGTGCAACGGCTATAGCAATAAACTCAAATTTATCAATCTCTCCTTAGTTGCTTCTACGCGTTAGCTAGCCACCTAGGTAGTGTCACGACCCTAGTGCCTTTTTCCTATATTAAGCACAACTTAGCAATATTTCCTTAGCATAATTTAGCTTTAATCCTTAGATTACAACAGTAGTTTTAAATATAAAAACCCCCAAAAATGTTAGGAGTGCAATTAGAAGTACAAACGCAATTCTAGGCTAAACAGGCAATACAACTTCATTCCAAGCTCCCTATGGAAATTCGACCCTGATCCACTATTCGGGTATTAGTTATTGCTACCCACTCTTCCTACCATTGTGTAGTGTTGAGACGGCCGCGATCAAGCACCAGAAACCAGCAGAAGTCCAAAAACCAGATTTTTCTAAGTTTAAATCATCTGTAGCTTATCCGAAAATCACCCGAGCCCTCGGGGCTCCAAACCAATTAGGCACACAAGTCCAAAAACCTCATACAAACTTGCTCGCGCGATCAAAATACCAAAATAACGCCTAGAACTTCGAATTGGACACCAAATCGAATGAAAATTTCAATAAAAATTTAGGACTTCTATTTTAGCAACCGGACGTCCGAATCACGTCAAACTAACTCCGTTTTTCACCAAATTTGACAGACAAGTCATAAATATAGTAATGGACCTATACCGAATTTCGGAACCAAGATACAAACCCGATATCAACAAAGTCAAATATTGGTCAAGCCTTTAAATTCATTAAACCTTTAAATTTTCAATTTTCGACAAAAAACGATAACTCGAGCTAGGGACCTCCGAATTCGATTCCGAGCATATGCCCAGGTCTCAAATCACGACACGGACCCACCGGGACCGTCAAAATACGGACTCGGTTTCGTTTGCTCAAAACGTTGACCGAAGTCAACTCAAATGAATTTTTAAGGCAAAATTTCATATTTTATCAATTTTTAACATAAAGCTTTCCCAAAAAAATACCCAGACTGTGCGCGCAAATTGAGGAAGGCTTAAAGAAGCTATTGGACGCTTCGTAACACAGAATTAAGGTTTAAACTCTAGATGACCTATCGGGTCATCACATCATTTGTTGAAATGAAAAAAAGTACTCTATAACATAAAATGAAAGTACTATTAATAATATTTCTATTTAGGGTGGGGTGAGGGTGGAGGTAGGAGCGGGGTTAGGGTGGGTGGGGGTGGAGGTGGAGGTGGGTTGGTGGGGTGTTGGTGAGGATGGAAAATAGGATGGGAAAGATTGGAAAAGAATTTTGGAAAATGTTTTCCCTTCTATTGATAGGCACTATTTAAGTTTTGGACTCGAGGAAAGAGAGGGAACGAAAGGACATGTCTCCCTCTTAAAGCCATTTTAGTTACAAGTGTTTGGAGGGGTTTTGGCAGTAGTACAGAGAAATGGTGATAGAGATATGGACTTGGGGCGCAAAAATACAAGAAAGACCTGTTTTTGGTAGGGTTCTCTGAAAATAAACGAGTTGTTTCTGCTTTTCCAAGTCTCTTCTGCTTCTAGTGTTGCTCTATGGTCTCTCTTTTCTTTTCTTTTTTTCAAAACTCAAATAACTCCCATGTGGTATAACAAGATGCAGATTTAGGATGGGATTCTCGAGCTATGTATACATATTCACAGAAAAATAAAATATAGGGAAAAGGGTCTGATTTATCCTTCTACTTTGAAAAATAGTATTATATTGTCCCTTGTTATACTATCAGCACATTTAAGTCCATGCCGTTAGAAAAGTAGCCACATTTACCCTTATTTTTAACGGAATTCCACACCAGCAATTAAAACTCCACCTGAAACTCCACCTGAAATGCCACGGTGGAAGTAACCGACTCAAACCCCTTAATAACCCGTAACCCGAATTAAATTAGAAAGAGGATCATTTTCTTAGTTCTTTTGAGAGCAAACCGACGATTAGGTTGTCAGTAAAAGAAATTCTTTTTGTCATCGTTGATCTTCTTACCCTTCTTTTAACTCACTCCTCTCTTTACATAAAGTGAGATTTCTCCTACCAATAATTCCTTTTGAATCAAAATAACATTCAATCAAAGAAAAGATGCAACAGAAACAAGAAAAAAAGTGCAGAATCCATATAAAGATTCCTCCTTTTTCTGGTATAGCTCATGAAACAAAGAGACCATATATCCAACNGATAAGTCCATTGGAACTATTTCTTCCACTAAAGGTTCGCGTAAGGGTTCAGAGGATTCTTTGTTTCTGGAAGAAAACCTTTGAGAATGGGAACCTCCAGTTCTAGAAGAAGGGCCAGAACTAGAAGAAGGTGTGAGTGGAGTGAACTACCACCACGGATAGATCCCAAACTACGGAGTCTACCACCACCACCTCTTCTATGCCTAACAGGAGCATTGGGAAAGCTGTCTAAAATATGTGTTCTTCTAGGGTTAGGGTTCGGAGAAGCCATGACAAAGGAGATTGAAGTGAAGAAGAAGTGAATAAAAGTTTTGAAAAATTAAAGCGTTCAATACGCTTTAAATGGTAGAAGACAAAGATGGAAGTCATATTTATACCGATGAATGACCGTCAGAAGGAAAGAGTATAGTGATGGGAAGTCCATAATAATGATAACTGACACTTCGTGGACAGGGAAGCCGAAAAGAAAGCCTAAAAAAGTGCTATACAATTGTATGACCAATAAGAAGATGACACGTATTTAGCGCATTAAATGAAAGTAATAAGTGAAGCGTCAAATTTTGTCAGAGCATTAATGGTGACAAAAATTCTCCCTTAAATGAATTTCACTTTCCAAATATTCAAACTGATGAATAAATGGAAAGTGGGGGGACTATCTATATTGGGAAAAATTATATTTATGTATATGGTGACGTGTCATGACGTATAGACTGGTCAAACAGTCAAAGAAATAAGGTTGGTTAACAGATACGAGTAAATTAAATGGAGGAGGTGTGAGCAGTCATACAAGTAATTCAACGCTCGCACCTATTCAAGACATTTGAAACTCAAAGATAGTGAAAAATCAAAGGAATGAATCTAACAGCAAAAAGGAGCCCAGATACAGCATTTAATGAGTATTAATTATTGGAAACGTTAGAGAATATGTATTTAATGTATATGATTGCATAACGTAACATTTAAAGTCATTAATTGCCCATAATAGCATTATAATGACAAAGGTAAGGCTCGTATCCCAAAAGAGCTATAAAAAGGGAAGAAACAAACAATTGTAGGGAGAGGTGACTATTGGAATATATTTTGATTTACTAGCTTTCATACTTGGTTTACTCTAAAATTTCTTTCTTTATTTACTTTTTCAATTATCAGTAACCCGATTCTTCTAAATTCTAGTTTTGACTAAAATTCTATTTTTTGGTTAAACAAATACTCCATTTGACAAACAACAAAAATGTTTTTATGCTAAAACACGCTATATTGATTCTTATGTTTTGCCAATCATTGTACCTTGAAATCACTTACAATTTCTTATAATTACAAAAACACCATTACATTATGGAATTAAAGTTTGTGCAAGTTGAACCCTATAAATACTAGGAGTACATGATTTCATACCACCAAGCTCATCCACTTGGGCAACATTTAATTTCTGAATCTTTTCTTACTTCCTCCTCTTGTCCAAAAAACATGATCATTCTGCAGGCCACAGATGGAGTACAACCTATTCAGGTTGAAGAGGAAGTGGCTTTTCAATCTGAGCTCATACAAAATATATGGCAAGAGAAGCAAGAGGCGAACGATAATGACCCTAGTGTACATTTGCCTGGCATAAAATATGAAATTCTCGTAAG
The DNA here is from genome assembly GCF_001879085.1 of Nicotiana attenuata. Lineage (NCBI taxonomy): Eukaryota > Viridiplantae > Streptophyta > Magnoliopsida > Solanales > Solanaceae > Nicotiana > Nicotiana attenuata. The sequence continues at coordinate 47,995,194 of NC_031993.1, forward strand.
GGTAATTGAATATGTAACTCACGTACGTATGCATGCAAGGACGACAGACGAACATAGGAACTTCCTTGTTCATTTTCTGAACGTTCCTAAACCAACATTGTTTGCTCTACTCAAAGTACAAATTTTATCCTTTCTCTTATCCTTGTCTATTTGATTAGAATCGGTAATAGTAATTACTTTTTTCTACCTTTCGCAGGCTGCACACTATTTGGTTATTAGGAGCCTGCACGAGGACGTGGCTGATGATTTGGGAAGGAGATTCAATATGCGGAGTGAAGCTTCTATTAGGGAATATTTCAACATTCCGTGATTGCTCTCTAGATTTGAGTTGCCAATCTCAACTTGTTTGGGATTGAGGTATTGTTATTGTTGATGTTGTTGTGTTGTTGTTATGGTTGTGGTTGTGGTGGTTGTGGTTGTTGGTGTTAGTTGTTGCTTCCTAGATTTGGATAACTCGCAGCAGTAGTCTGTATTATTTGCAATGAAGTAAGCTGGATCTAATTTCCAATAATTTTGCGTCCTCTAGATTAGTAGAGGTTTGGCTGCTGCATGCATGTAAGTTACCAAACATAATTATATATGTTGCACAACTCCAACAATAATTCAAGAAACATCAGTAAACTTAATGGTCCCAGCATTAATTATGCGACTCACTTATGTCACGTGACCTTTTATTTTTCTCCTTAAGTTGAAAAATAGCATCGCGCTTTTTGTTTTTCCACGTGTTGCCCATTATAACATGAGATTGTCTAGAACCGCGGAAAATTTTATTTTGTGTCTCATACAACTTACACTAGTTGTATGAGACAACTTTTTGTCTCACAGTTTTGTGGACCCAGAATTTTGTGGACCCAGCAGTGTAAGATTGGGGTCCACAATTTTGTGAGACAAAAAGGAGCCTCATACAACTAGTGTCAGTTGTATGAGACACAAAATAAAACTTCTCGTAGATTCCCTATTAGGGTCGGAGCAATTTGAGAAATGATTGATAAAACTATTAATTTTCACCGTGGCATTCCAGGTGGAATTTTAATTGCTGGTGTGGAATTCCGTTAAAAATAGGGGTAAATGTGGCTACTTTTCTAACGGCATGGACTTAAATGTGCTGATAGTATAACGGGGGACAATATAATACTATTTTTCAAAGTAGAGGGACATATCATGCCCTTTTCCCTAAAATATATGCATACAATAAGATCACGCGAGGGAATTCCCATTCGCGTCTCGTATAATTTGATAAGACTAGATTGATGCTTATGATCTCTGATGGTGAGAGGAAAGTATAATGGGAAAATTTTATTTTGTGTCTCATACAACTGACACTAGTTGTATGAGGCAACTTTTTTGTCTCACAATTTTGTGGACCCAGAAGTGTAAGATTGGGGTCCACAAATTTGTGAGACAAAAAGAAGCCTCGTACAACTAGTATCAGTTGTATGAGACACAAAATAAAACTTCTCAAGTATAATGGATGGGAAAGGCGTTAGTCTTAATGCATGATACCTGTTGGTGGGCTAAGTGGCAGTCCTACCCTCTCTCTAGGACCCATCCCCTAGATTCCTCCCCTCGCCCCTTCTCTCTTTGATACCCTCAAGTAATAAAAACAAAGTATGTCAGTAAATTTGTAATGACCAAATTTATATATAGTCCGGATTTAAAGTATATGGGTTTTAAATTTGTTATCGAAAAATATATGAATGAATGAATACATGAATACTTGAAAAAGTTGATGAATAAATAAATATAACTTAGATATTGCTGAAGCCTATCTTCAGTACTAATTACGTGGTAACAGAGTAGAAAACGTAGTAGAGAAGCACTTAAATATTCTCGTACGTACATAATGTGTATGGAAATCGAATAACAAATAAAGTAGGGAAAAGGTCTCTTGAAAATGTATTGCGATCTAGTATTACAACTTATTTATATCGATCTATTATCACGACTCATTTGGTATATAGATTTGGTTTTGGAGTTGTGAATGTCACAACAATATATTTTCTCTGTCCCAATTTATAGTTGCTTCATATTATTTCGAGTGGTGTCAATCAATTGTATACATACATATTCGTTTAGGAAAATATTTATTCACGTGTAAATTTAATGAATTGTTTCGATGAATATTGTATCAAATGACACCTGTCTCCTCATGAAGCTGATAACGTATATAAGCTATCCCTCCCTCAAAAATATAGATGCATCTTAGCTTCCCAAAAACTGACATTGCCATTTTATTTTCTCTACAAAACAACTACTTTCATTTCTAATATTTTCCGTAGTACGTATTGAATAAAAGTGTTGATCTCTTTATCTCTTCTCTGTTTTCCTCCTCTCAAGTATGATTCAAAGTCACATAACTTTTGGAGTTGTGGCAAAAGTATTCTAGCTAGGTCATGACTTGCACTAATGAAATGGCTTTTTTCCCTCCCAATTTCATGCTACATACTTCTCATCAAGACGACCATCAAGACTTCCAAGGTTTGTCAACATTTTTACTCTTTCTTTTTTATTCCTTTTTTTTTTTTTTTTGCCTTTTTTTTGTTAAAATTTTAGATGGAGCCTTGAAGCAACGGTAAAGTTGTCTTCGCGTGGTCTATAAGTCATGAATTTGAGTCGTGAAATCAGTGGTCAATACTTGTGTGAGGGTAGGATGCCTATATCCCCTTTGGGATGCTGCCTTCATCGAACCTTGTTTTTGAATACAGGATAATTCGTACACCGGACTGCCTTTTTATTTAAATTTACATTTTATATATAGGGAGAAGTTCTTTTTTTTTATTAAGAATTTTATTAATGGTTATTTTGATGCAGGTGTTGGTTCATTTCTAGGGAAAAGAACCATGTCATTTAGTGGGATGGAGGCTAATAATAATTGTGAGAAAAAGAATGGAGAGGAAGATTTATCTGATGATTGTTCACATGAGGCAGCTAGGGAGAAGAAAATTAGGAGGCTTAATATGGAGCAAGTGAAGACACTTGAGAAGAACTTTGAGTTAGGGAATAAACTTGAGCCAGAGAGGAAAATGCAGTTGGCTAGAGCTCTTGGATTACAACCAAGGCAGATTGCCATTTGGTTCCAAAATAGGAGAGCAAGATGGAAAACCAAGCAATTGGAGAAAGACTATGATGTTCTCAAGAGACAGTTTGAAGCTGTCAAGGCAGAAAATGATTCCCTCCTAGCTCACAATCAGAAGCTTCATGCAGAGGTATGGCCAAATCAATGACACTATTTTTTTTTAATTGATTATATATGTCACATAAACTATTCTTTTTTAATCTTTTTCATCAAGAATAATATTTTTCTATATTTAGTAACAGTGTAATATTAACCTTCTCCGTGTGACCTATAGGTCACGGGTTCGAGCTGTGGAATCAGCCACTGATGCTTGCATCAGGGTAGGCTGCCTACATCACATTCCCTTGGTGCGGCCTTCCCCGGACCCTGCGTGAGCCCAGTGCTGCTGCCTTTTTTTTTTTTTTTTAATATTAACCTTCTCATTTTACTATTCTAGTGACATAATTTTCAACAAATATCATTACATGTTTAAAATCATAATTTTAATTTTTTTTTAAACACTAAGTCTAGTCAAACAAGTTTAAATAAAATGAAATTAAGGAAGTAAAATTTTTCTAGTCTTTGCTAAAACTTGAACAATAAGGATGCTTCTTTCTGTTGCTGTTTGTTATAATCTGCATATTGGCTACTTTGGTGAAATACTGAACCTTTTTTCTTTGCTAGTGGATTCCAAACCATGATGTGTATGTTCTTCAGCGGAAAAAGAATCTTTTTCCCATGTTCCCTTTTAGTTGATTCAATGCTCATGATAATTTAAAAGAATAAAGCAGTAATATCTTATTTATTTATTTGAAGTTTTCTTGCGAAATTTTTGAAGTCTTATAAAAATATCCGCGGCTACACTCAAAACTTTTTTGTTTTTGCCAAACACATCTTCATATATCAGTTTATTTATTTGGAGCAGTAAACTCTTGTCAATAGTAGTATTTATAGTAGTAGTTTTCATCCACTTTAATGATCATTAGGCTACATATTTGAATGCTACATTTAGTGCCGACTGAAGCATAAGACAAGTAAGGCAAGGGCTTTAGTCCCCAAAATTTTAGGGGCCCTATTTTTCACTAATAATAGATTTATGAATTAATTTTAAAAATTTGAATATTTTGAAGTAAAAAAAGTACAAACTTTTTAATAAACTAAGAAAATAAAACTTTAAAATTTTGAACAATTAGAAGCATATGAAAATATTTTTGATTTCATGTTTAAAGGTAAATGAATTTGATAAAACTAGGTGACGAGAATTTGATAGACATTGCCTTAACCAAGATAGATATTGATGGTTTAAACTTATTTTTGACTTAAAAGTATTACAGTAAGATAATACAAGTAGAAAATAATACTCTAATCAATATATTCGATCAGCTAAAAGGACTTGCTTCATTTCCAAATGCCTATATTCAGTGGCGAAGCCAGGAACTTACTCAAGGGTGTTCAAACTTAAAAGAAGTGGACAAAATTCTCCGAGAAAGAGTGTTCAATATATGTTATATACCTCTAAAATCTAATATGTTACCTATACATGCAGTGTAATTTTTTGACAAATAGTGGTCAGTTGACCACCCTTTATAGCATATAGCTTCGCCTATGCCTATATTGCTTATAGAATAATATTAACCGTAAAGAGGTAAAATAGATTTAAAAAAATTAGAGTTAAGGCCACTCATTAAGGTTTGGCTTTAGGCCACCAACTTTGTTGAGCCACCCCGGCTTCATTATCAACTTTTCTTTAGATTTATACTGTTAATGTATTATTATTGGTTGGTCCATTAAAATTACGTGGATGCAGATAATGAGACTAAAAAATGGAGAGCAGCAGCCAACAGAAATATCAATCAACTTGAACAAGGAAACAGAAGGTTCAAGCAGTAATAGAAGTGAAAACAGCGCAGAAATGATGAAGCTAGATATCTCAATGACACCTGCATCCATTGACAGCCCAATATTAGCATCCACTACTCATCAGCCAATTACTAGGCGCAGCAGACTCTTGTTCCCACCCACCATGAGGCCTAATGGGGTAACACAACAAGTGCCACAGAGCAATATGAAATTAATGGACCAAACTGTCAGAGAAGAAACTTTACCCAACATGTTTCTCTGTGCCATTGATGACCAATCACCTGGATTTTGGCCATGGCTTGAGCAATCACATTTTAATTAAATTTTTGAAAAATATATTCCGATTTACAGCTTGGCGATTCTTTTCTTTTTCTTTTTTGTTTTTTTGATTTTGGTGTATGTATAGGGTCAAATTTGACCCTCAGCATCTCTACGCCAGTGGGTACGCCCAGTGAGTGTACGCCAACTAACGTAGCGGGTACGACTCGGCCGTGGGGACAAAAGCGACATCGTTTAGGACTCAGTGTCTTCACTAGGGAGACGTTACCTGTCTTTGTAACTTTTTGATTCTTTCGAGGAGGGTCTCTTATTATATAAAGGAGACCCTCGCATTGTAAAAGGGGGCATCTGATCTAATACAACTCTCTCATTTTTCTGGTTTTCTCTCTCTATCTCTACTTCAAACGAACGTATCTTATTGAGTTCATACTGTCTCTTTGCAATACTAGATCTACAACAATATTATCATCTTTGCATCTCTAGGATTATTATATTTGATTACAGTTTACCCTTTTCCTATTTTTGATTGTTTTTTAGCTTACAAAGTATATTGTTAACTTTTGAGCCAAACAATTTGGCGCCGTCTGTGGGGATTTCGAGAATCAAAACCATAGTATCCACCTAGAGATCAACCAAACTACCATTCTCTACACCACTAAAAACAGAAAATGGCCGAAAATAACACAAGATCGAAAGCTATATTGGGTGTCACTACCAATCTCCTTGGCCTCTCAACGAGGCCAGTGACGATGGCATCCTGAATGCAACCCCTAGCATCGCACCGGGTGCAGAGACCTCACCTTCCCCATCCGAAGTCTGACGATCTTGCACGAAAAAGGAGCTTCCACATCTGCGGTTACGGAAGCACCCTCAGCGGTCAAGGAGCTACTGGAAAGATGGCTAACAAGCGCTCTAAGTGGCTTGGTTGAGAGGTCACCACAAAGTAACATCGGATGTACACCAACGGTAGGTACCACTGTTGTCGTGGGTGAACCGGAAGTTACACTAGCGAATAACAAACCCATCGAGACACAGACCAACGATGGCACGCTAACAGCCATCCTAAAGAAGATGGAAGAAATGGAAAATGAAAACAAGGCGCTCCGCGGTCAGATGAAGGAACATCAGGAGAGGGTCGACAAGATCCCCGGTGCTCCCAAGTTGCTACCAAAACGCGACGTGGGAAGGTTCGTTGAACAACCATACACTGAAGAAGCTGCCCCTCACTCCACCCCAAAAACCTTCAAGATGCCACCCTACTTGAGGGTATATGACGGAACCACAGATCCCGAGGATCATCTGATCCACTACGTCACCGCTGTGAAGGGCAACGACCTATCGAAAGAACAGGTACCGTCGGTACTGCTGAAGAAGTTTGGCGAGACGTTGACAGGAGGGGCCTTAACATGGTACTCTCAGCTACCGGCTAAGGCAATATCAACGTTCGAGGAAATGGCAGATAAGTTCGTCACAGCCCACGCAGGCGCGAAGAAAGCGGAGGCCAGGGTCAACGACATCTTCGCCGTCAGGCAAAACACAGGAGAGGGACTCAGGGACTTCCTGGCAAGGTTTAACAGGGTAAGGATGAGTCTACCAAACGTATCGGAAGGTATGGCAGTCGCCGCTTTCCAGAACGGGCTAAGCAGAGATGGTTCGAGGGCAACCAAGAAGCTGCTGAGCCGCCTCATGAAATATCCCCCTACCACATGGGAGGAAATACACAATGCCTATTGCGCCGAGGTACAAGCGGACAAGGACGATCTTAATGGGCCAACCCAACGGCTAACAGCGATACAC
>NC_031993.1:48003195-48007534 GCF_001879085.1 Nicotiana attenuata
TGATGAACCAAGAAACGGCGTACAACGTCATCATAGGACGCCCGTGGATACACGCCATGCGAGCGGTCCCTTCAAGCCTTTACCAAGTGATCAAATTCCCTACCCCATGGGGAGTATTCAGTATTCGAGGCAAGCCACGCACCGCACAAGAATGCTACAAAATAGCCCAAGACTGCGCCCACACCCAACAGCTAAAGGGGGCGAGCGCAGAGGCATAGCAATTAGCCGTGTCGGGAACTAAGGTCAACCCGACAACGGACGCCATCAAAGACCTCGACGTTGTGGAGGCCTGTAAAGGGACGGTCGAAGATCTCGACCCAGTCCAATTGGACGAAACCAATCTTACGAAGAAAGCCTATATCGGGCACGGTCTCGCCAACCCAAGTAAGTATTGTGAATTCTTAACTAACCATGCAGATTTGTTCGCCTTTTCCCATTCAGATATGCCGGGAATCCCGCGAGACATCGCCACCCACAAGCTGAATGTCGATCCACTACATCCGCCCGTGCGACAGATGAGGAGAAAATTCAACGCCGCTATCAACGAAGCGGTCAGTGCGGAAGTAGACAAGTTACTGGCCAACGGCTCCATCAGAGAATCAAAATACCCCTAGTGGGCCGCCAATGTTGTCATGGTCAAAAAGAAAAACGGGAAGTGGAGAATGTGTGTGGATTTCACTGATCTGAACAAAGCATGCCCAAAGGATTCATTCCCACTACCCCACATCGACCAACTGATCGACGCCACTGCAGGACACGAACTACTGAGCTTCCTAGACGCCTACTCCGGCTACAATCAAATCATGATGGCCGAGGAGGACCAAGAGAAGACAACTTTCATCACCCACCAAGGGACTTACTGCTACAAGGTAATGCCCTTCGGGCTCAAAAATGCAGGGGCTACGTACCAGAGACTGGTCACCAAATTGTTCAAAGAGCAGCTCGGTAAGACTATGGAAGTCTATATCGACGAAATGCTGGTAAAGTCGACAAGAAAAGAGGACCACATCGACCATCTGAAAGAAACCTTCGAGATATTGAGAAGATACGGGATGAAACAGAACCCCGAGAAATGTGCCTTCGGCGTGGCCTCAGGAAAATTCTTAGGGTTTCTCGTATCACAAAGAGGTATCGAAGTCAATCCAGATCAGATCAAGGTGATAGACGCAATACCCGAGATACTGAACAACAAAAAGCAGGTGTAAAAGTTGACGGGGCGAATAGCCGCCTTGTCTAGGTTCATCTCACGATCCTCAGACAGATGCCATAAGTTTTTCAATGTGCTGAGAAAGGACAATGGGTTACAGTGGAATGAGGAATGCGTCGAGGCCTTAAGAAAATTGAAAGCGTACCTATCTGCGCCGCCACTGCTGGCCAAAGCAAATCCAGGCGAGCCCTTGCTGGTATATTTGGCCGTATCTGAGGTCGCTGTCAGCGCAGTCCTAGTTCGTGAAAACGAAGGTACGCAATCTCCTATTTACTATATTAGCAAAACCTTAGTGGACGCCGAAACACGGTATCCACACCTTGAAAAATTAGCTTTGGTATTGGCCGTAGCTTCACGGAAGCTCCGACCCTATTTCCAATGCCACCCCATAAAAGTAGTGACGACCTTCCCCTTAAGAAGTATCATACACAAGCTTGAGTTATCAGGCAGACTCGCCAGATGGGCCATAGAGCTCAGTGAGTGATTATCGCGCAGCAGACTCAACCTTAGGAAGAGTGGGCGCTAATACTTTTACCCAACAGTCGTATCGGGGTCAATTTCCACAGGGAGCTAGAAAGGGAGTTGGATATTTGCTTAGCCTAGAAATGCGTGTTTGCTTCTATTTGATCTTCTATCATTTTTGGATTTTTATGATTATCAACTACAATTTAACAACTACTAATTATAACTAAATTATGCTAAGATATTAATTCTAGGTTGTATGCAAGATAGAGAAAGGCACTAGGGTCGTGGCATTTACCTAGGCGGTCAACTAACGGGTAGAGATTCCTAATACAAGAATGATGATTATGGGGCTTATACTATAACCGTTGCACGATTGCACTCACTCTCACACCTCTTGGTAGAAAGAGTGATTTTGCCCAATTGGCTCTCTCGAGACCAATTGGGTAGGCTAACAAGCCAAGCAACTTAGGGTTCAAGTTGGGTAATTACTCTCTCGAGGTTTTACCCGTTAATTGGGACTACCATTCTCATGGGTCCATCCCAATTCCTTGTTGGGTTAATTTTGGAGTCATAGACACTCTTTCTCAAGAAGAGTTAAGACCCACTAAGCTAGACTTAGTGTTTGCAACCACCAAATCCTAGTTAAAACATAAAATTAACCCAAATATCAAGCACCCAACATCATTCAAGCATTAAACAATCACACCCATTAATTACCCACACTAGGGTTGAGCCACAACCCTAGCTAATGGGTTTAGCTAGCCATAATAGCAACAGAAATTGAAGAAGTAGTAGATAAATTCAACATATTAATTAACTAGAATGTTAATCTACAAGAATCCACGATAAAGCAAGATGAAAATGCCCAAAATAGGCTAAAACTTGAGTCTCACGAGTGCTGCTGCTATCTGATATCTAAAACTTGACCTAGAAATAATAAAATATTCTATTTATACTATACTAGAAAAACCAGACAAAAATACCCCTGCGGGGCTGGCGCGGACCGCACAGAAATGCAGCTGGCCGCGTAGGGGTCTTGGCCTTCGATCATTCACTTCTAAAGCTGGGGACGCGGACCGCACAAAAGAGGTAGCGCGGCCGCGCAGGCTAATGGGCGCGGACCGCACAACAATGAAGCGCGACTGCGTGGACACCAGCGCTGACCGCGCAGAAAAGAGCGCTGACCGCGCATGGAAACCCCTGAAATGGATGCTCTCTGAATCTCCTAGTGCGCCGCGCAGCAAATCAGTGCGGTTCGCGCTAGGTCCTCTTGTCCCTACTTCAATGATTTTTGACACTTGAGCAGGTTTCACTCCGTTTCGAGCTGATTTTTTTGACTTTCGTCATCTTGTCGCTCAAACATGCAATCAAGCGCACTTTGTAAGCATTCTTGGTCTATTTTATGACAATTCACACATAAATCATAGGCAAGTATGGGCATAAAACGTATTAAAATCACAGTTATCAACTCCCCCAAACTTAAACCTTTGCTTATCCTCAAGCAAATAAAAGAGGACCCAACCCTAAAAAGGAAACATCCAGGTAATTCCAGCTTATCCTAAGGAAGCCTCATCACGCATCAATTGGGACTAACAATTGCCCTCAATACGAATGCATCATTAACACATTTTTAGTCTTTTAAGAACTATTGATCGAATGGGACACGAGAGCATCAAGGGTTGACTCATTTCATCAAGGCACTTTTCTCAAATACCTTGGTCTTTGTGGAACCCAAACTCACATATCCTCAACTCTCCCTAAGCGAACCTCACTTTTTAGAGTAATGACACACAACCCGAGGTTGATGGATTTTTCACTCATTTCTCTCACAAAGAAGGTCATAAGTTCAGCTTTAGGTATCATATGCTTGCCCCTTATGTAAGTATCCACTAATGTAGGCTTCCCTCAACTCAAGATCATGTAGGGCTTTTGAGGAGTCATTGTGAAGGCTTTTGGGTGAAGGTAGGACATGTTTTTGTTCATTTAGGTTCAATCTTCCCTTTAGCACTTCTTTTGATTCATTATGGCATACTTTTTGACTCATTTGAGTATTTCACTTATTTCAATTCTTCCAAGGGGTTAGAGAGACACATTGTCACTCTTTCTTTTGCAATTCAAACCTTTCTCTTTTTTTCTACTTTTACACAACCTTTTTCACTTTGTTTTCTTTGAATCCCCTTTTCCGGCTCTTATTCACTTTTGTATTTCTTTTTGTCTTTTTCTCTTTTTCATTGCCTCCCTTTTCTTTTGCTTTTATGCCTCTTTACCGCATTGATGCCTTTTTTGTCTCAACCCCCAAACTTATATATTTGCCATTGCTCAAGGGAAGATTTGGGTGCCAAGAGAGGGTCTCATTGAGAATGGGTGTAGGCTTGTAGCTTTGGTTCATGAAAGAAGAAGGTTTAAGGCTCAAAAGGGTTGAACTAGGGATCATTTCATTGGTAGGTCATGGAGATTGTTCAAATTTGGAAGTTCGGACCAAGGAGAGCCTATATTCACTTCTCAAGTCAAGTTTCAGCTATGATTTCGCCTCAACGAACATTCAGGGCAAGTTGTAGACCATCGGCTTGGAGCTTAGACTTACAATTCAAGTTCTCACCACACAAACTCAGGGTTTGCTAAAGACATCGAGTTGAGAGCCCACAACGACCTTAGTTCCAATTCAAG
>NC_031993.1:48016633-48053562 GCF_001879085.1 Nicotiana attenuata
TCTCGGTAGAAAGAGTGATTTTGCCCAATTGACTCTCTCGAGACCAATTGGGTAGGCTAACAAGCCAAGCAACTTAGGGTTCAAGTTGGGTAATTACTCTCTCGAGGTTTTACCCGTTAATTGGGACTACCATTCTCATGGGTCCATCCCAATTCCTTGTTGGGTTAATTTTGGAGTCATAGACACTCTTTCTCAAGAAGAGTCAAGACCCACTAAGCTAGACTTAGTGTTTGCAACCACCAAATCCTAGTTAAAACATAAAATTAACCTAAATATCAAGCACCCAACATCATTCAAGCATTAAACAATCACACCCATTAATTACCCACACTAGGGTTGAGCCACAACCCTAGCTAATGGGTTTAGCTAGCCATAATAGCAACAGAAATTGAAGAAGTAGTAGATAAATTCAACATATTAATTAACTATGTTAATTTACAAGAATCCACGATAAAGCAAGATGAAAATGCCCAAAATAGGCTAAAACTTGAGTCTCACGAGTGCTGCTGCTATCTGATATCTAAAACTTGACCTAGAAATAATAAAATATTCTATTTATACTATGCTAGAAAAATCGGACAAAAATACCCCTGCGGGGCTGGCGCGGACCGCGTAGAAATGCAACGCGGCCGCGTAGGGGTCTTGGCCTTCGATCATTCACTTCTGAAGCTGGGGACGCGGACCGCACAAAAGAGGTAGCGCGGTCGCGCAGGCTAATGGGCGCGGACCACACAACAATGAAGCGCGACTGCGTGGACACCAGCGCTGACCGCGCAGAAAAGAGCGCTGACCGCGGATGGAAACCCCTGAAATGGATGCTCTCTGAATCTCCTAGCGCGGCCGCGCAGCAAATCAGTGCGGTCTGCGCTAGGTCCTCTTGTCCCTACTTCAATGATTTTTGACACTTGAGCAGGTTTCACTCCGTTTCGAGCTGATTTTTTTGACTTTCGTCTTCTTGTCGCTCAAACCTGCAATCAAGCGCACTTTGTAAGCATTCTGGGTCTATTTTATGACAATTCACAGATAAAGCATAGGCAAGTATGGTCATAAAACGTGTTAAAATCACAGTTATCAGTAGCACGATATCTCATATCATCCAAGGAACGCCATCAAGTCGTAAGTACTCACCGACTTCATAGCCGACTTCAGCGCATAGATACTACTAGAGGCGGAATTGGAGGCATGTTGTGCCCCCTCCAACGCCGACCTATGGACTCTTTACACTGATGCGCCGCTAACGCCTCGGGATCGGGACTGGGACTCGTTCTCGAGGTCCCCACGGGCGAAACAATTCGCCAGTCCATACGATGCCCCGAGATGACTAACAACGAAGCCAAGTACGAGGCTGTTATTGCAGGTTTGAAACTAGCCATCAAGTATGGAGCTCAACGACTCATTCTCCATTGCGACTCTCAACTCGTGGTGAACCAGGTCACCGGGACTTACCAAATCAAGGAGCAGAGGTTACAAAAATACCAGTCAGAAATCCACAAGTTAATGACCGAGTTCGACGAGTGCCGCTTCGAACAAGTTCCGAGAGCACGGAACGTTGAAGCAGACGGCCTAGCAAAATTGGCCGCAGCCACTAAAAACTTCAACAAAGAAAGCGTGGTCACCCTCCTCCATTCAGCCATTGATCACACTGAGGTACTCTCTTTAAATTTGACTTGGGACGGGCGCAACCAATTTGTATCCTATCTGCAGGATGGAACACTCCCACTCGACAAAAAAGAAGCCAAGAAGCTCCGCGTACAGGCCGCCCGGTACTGCCTGATAAACCACGAGCTCTACAAAAGGATGTTTGGCGGACCCCTAGCCAAGTGTCTAGGGCCGCAACAGATGCGGCCAGTGCTCGAAGAGGTATATGAAGGTCATTGCGGCGCCCATACAGGTAACCGCTCCCTCGTACGCTGCATAATACGAGCCGGCTATTATTGGCCCACTATGAAGAAAGACGCAGCGGAATATGTTTGCCGATGCGAACAATGCCAAAAGTATGCCCCCATGATACACCAACCAGGAGAACCACTTCACTCAGTCACTTCCCCATGGCCCTTCATCAAATGGGGAATGGACATAGTCGGTCCCCTACCAGCGGGACGAGGAAAGGTACGATTTCTATTAGTTTTAACTGACTATTTTTTCAAGTGGGTGGAAGAAGGAGCGTACGCCCAAATACGCGAACAAGAAGTCATCGCCTTCATATGGAAGAATATCATCTGCCGTTTCGGCATCCCCAAGGAAATCAGCTGCGACAACGGACGGCAATTCATTGGCCAAAAGACAACAGAATTCTTCGACAAATGGCGTATCAAGCAAATACTCTCCAGGCCATATCACCCCGCCGGCAACGGCCAAGCAGAGTCTTCCAATAAAACAATACTGAACATGCTGAAGAAAAACTCGAGGAAGCCAAAAGGCTATGGCCCGAGCTACTACCAGAAGTGTTATGGGCACACCGAACCACGCCCAAATCCTCCACATGAGAAACGCCGTACTCACTAGTCTATGGAACCAACACGGTCATACCAGTCGAAGTCGGCGAACCAAGCTTAAGGTATTCACATGCCAGCGGAGCAGAGAACGACATAAACAGACTTCAACACCTCAATGAGGCCGAGGAAAGAAGAGAAATGGCCCACATAAGAATGGTGGCTCAGAAACAACAAGTCGAAAGATACTACAACAAGAGAGCCAAAATAAGACCACTCAAAGTGGGGGACTACGTCCTCAAAGCCAAAACATTGGCATCAAAAGACCCAAGCGAAGGAAAACTGGGCACCAAGTGGGACGGACCCTACAAAATCACAGCGGCAACAAGTAAAGGAGCATTTCAATTAGAAACAATGGAAGGAAAAACACTCCAAAACAATTGGAACGTCGCCCACCTCAAGTATTTCCATTTCTGAAAGGCGCCTCCCGAGTTGCACTCTTTTTCCCTTACCCGGGTTTTGTCCCAATTGGGTTTTCTCGGGGAGGTTTTTAACGAGGCGACATAGGGGACACCTGGAGATACTTGCGAAACAAGTTTATCATACCAGCCACTCCATACGTCCTCCCGACTGGCATGACAAAGGGACTGGACTAGTGTGATCTCCAATGTATGAACGGCTACGACCATCTCCAATGTATGAACGGCTATGGCCACCTCAATGTATGAACGCTACGGCCATCTCCAATGTATGAACGGCTACGGCCATCTCCAATGTATGAACGGCTACGGCCATCTCCATAGAACGGATACGGCCATCTCCAATGTATGAATGGCTACGGCCATCTCCAATGTATGGCCACGACCATCTCCGATGTATGAACGGCTACGACCATCTCTGATGTATGAACAGCTACGGCCATCTCCAATGTATAAACGGCTACGGCCATCTCAACGTGTAAAAGGCTACGGCCATCTTCAACGATATTATGGCTAAGGCCATCTACGTCGATAAGTCGACCCAGCTCGACTACGACGGCAAGTAACTTGACGACTGTCGAAGTTACATACATGGCTAAGGTCATCAACGATATTATGGCTAAGGCCATCGACGTCGATAAGTCGACCCAGCTCGACTACGACGGCAAGTAACTCGACGACGGTCGAAGTTACGTACATGGCTAAGGCCATCAACGATATTATGGCTAAGGCCATCGACGTCGATAAGTCGACCCAGCTCGACTATGACGGCAAGTAACTCGACGACAGTCGAAGTTACGTACATGGCTAAGGCCATCAACGATATTATGGCTAAGGCCATCGATGTCAGTAAGTCAACCCAGCTCGACTACGACGGCAAGTAACCCGACGACAGTCGAAGTTACGTACATGGCTAAGGCCATCAACGATATTATGGCTAAGGCCGTCGACGTCAGTAAGTCGACCCAGCTCGACTACGACGGCAAGTAACCCGACGACAATCGAAGTTACGTACATGGCTAAGGCCATCAACGATATTATGGCTAAGGTTATCGACGTAAATAAGTCGACCCAGCTCGACTACGACAAGTAACTCGACGACGGTCGAAGGTACGCCCACGGCTAAGGCCATCAACAATATTAAGGCCGAAAATAAAAGGTACAAAAAGAAAAGAATAACAGCAAAAGTATAACTTCCATTATCATCCAAAAATACATGTACAAAAGGACCCATTTACGTCTCCAAATACAACAAAACAAAATGAATACAAGTCCTAAGGGTCTTCGCCATTCTGTTCACCGCCCCCCGTCGGACCGCCATCTCGTCCACCGCCGTCCTCGGCCTGATAGGTCGCAGAGATCCAAGAGCCGGATTCTAGACGGTTGACGTCTTCGGAGTTATATCCCGCCCGGTCTGGGGAATCAGAACTATACCCACAAGTTTCACGGGCGACACGGGCTATGCGTCGTTGCTCCTGAACCTCCGCCTCAGTGGCTCGACCCGCAGCTAAGAACTCGTCGAATACAACCAATCTGGCCTCGGCGTACACCCACATATCATGCGCCTCACGATGCGCATCCTCGTCAAGCCTTGGTGCAGCAGTTCGCTTAAGGACTTCGATCTCAGCCGCCTTGGCATCGAGTTCGGTGGTGAAAGTGGCAACCTTGATCCGCAAATCAGCAACTTCCGCCGCTACCCCACGACCAACCTCCAACTCTTCTTCCTTAGACTGGAGAAGAGTCTCCAGCTCAATGTTCCGAGCTAGAGCAGTCATCAGCTGCTCGTCGATCTGCTCTAGCTCCGCCACCCTCCGTTTCAACTGGGCCTCCGACTGTTCGAGACCCTCACGAAACACCCAAAATTCCGGGTCCTGCTTGAGCAGGTCTGCCAGCGCCCGATGCTTGGTGCGGCACCGTTGGTATTTCTTCGCCATCTTGTTGAAAGTGGCTGCCTTCTTGTGCGCCCGCCACCTCCTCTCCACCTCCAAAATGAGAGTCTAAAAAGGAGAAGAAAAAGGAAAGGCAGGTCAGTACGCATCACAGTTAGCCTTACGGCACACAGAAAAAACTGAAAGCTACCTGCAAGGCCGCACCAGCGACCCTCCGTGATAGGTCCCCGTCGCTAACACCCCTCAACATTTCACGCTCAGCGGCCGCACATAACAGGGTCATATCCGCTGCAGCCTGCTCGCTGTGTTGCAATAGGTTATACCCTCCTGGGATCATAAGTCGACGGTTAGACCTACCCGCCGTCATCTCCACGTGGGCCGGACCCCTCGCCAACCTATCTACATCTCCATGGGCGGCCTCAGTATCCGCCCTCGCGGCACCATCGCTCATTTCTTCAACAGCGGCCGACGAACCGCTCTCCAGGACACGGGCTGGGCTGGCATCGGCAATAGCTTTCCTTTGTGGAGCCGACCCCCAGAACGGATAGCATCGGCCATAAAAGTCGGCCTCGACACTTGACGAGGTTCACTTACCCTCTCGTCTTCAGTCGATATCCCCTTGCCCGTTATCAACCGCTGCCTCTTTCTCTCTGGCGGCTCCTCACCTTCGGAGGACTCCTCCGTAAGCCGCGGGGACGGCCCCGAAGGAGTCGCTCCACTTGGAGACGCCGCCATAGGCACAGCCTCCTGCTGAGGAACCTCAGGAGCGCCATCGCCGAACAAGCCGCAGGGTATATCTTCGCCATCAGAGTCGGTCTCTGCCCTAGGCGAAGCAACAACGACCTTCTTCTTCTTGGGGGCGCTCCGACCTGCCAACACGAGTAAGTTAGGTAACAGAATCTAAGGGAGTTTCCAAACCAAGGCTGAAGAATTACCTGACGGGCCGTACTGTTGAAGAAATGCAGCCCAGGTACGACATTCCTCCGCATAAGGTATTATTCTTTCCACCCATCATTTAATGTCATCAGTAAACTAGGGTGGGGAAGCCCTCGCTGCGAATAAAAAAGGGGGAAAAGCAAAGAAATCACAATGGCCGTATGGTCAAAGGCGCAAGCAGTCCTGAATTCTAAAAGTAGAAATACTTACGTTCTGGATTCCATCTTTCCGGGAACCCCTTGGGATTCGACACCAGGTGCTCCGTCCTGATGTAGAAATATTTACGCCAAAAGCGGCGGTTGGTCTTGTCATCGGCTTTAACAACCAAGCCCCTTGTGCCAAGACTTTTTAACTGCAGCATGGTACCCCTCAGGTAACCAGGGCTGAATAACTGTAAGAGGTGGTGGACCGAGACGCTGCACTCAGCCCTGGCCGCATAAGTGGTCATAATACGGCACACCTTCAAGGTGTAAGGAGTGAGCTGAGCCGGACACACATTGTAAAAACGGCAAAGCTCCTCCATCAGAGGGTAGATTGGAAGATTGTAACCGATCAAGAACGGGTACTCATAGAATGTGCAGTACCCAGGCTGGTGTACATTGGCATAGTCCGTCCCGGCGGGAACCATTTCCACGTGGTCCGGAATATGGTGCGTCTCTCGAAGATCATCTAAGTGGGATTGTAATAAAACGCTGTGCTCTCAGGGAAGGTCCGGGCTTTTAGTTGGAAAATCCCTGCGAACATGCATCTCCTTCGGAAGGATGTTGTCTACACTGAGAGGAACAAGGGCCTTCTTTGCCTTTTCCCCTTCACCACCGAAAGATGGCGGAACCCTAGACGGGGCCTTATCTTTGGCCTTTTTACTACTCTGTCCACGTTTTGTCATGATTATCCTACGTAAGAAACGAAGCACTGATGATAGGAAGTGTGGTTTCAACAAAAGTGGGAGAGTCCCTCACGAAATAACGGTTACAGGAAAGAAAGACAAAGGAGTAAATCAGAAAATGCTTTCGAAGGTTTGAAAGTTGAATCGAATCGAACCTCTCTCCTATTTTTAGGGATAAGTTGCGCAGAAATCGAAGAGTCATGATTCAAAACGTGCGCGGGAAACCAAAATGTCACATCATCCTTTGAACCGCCTCGGGGGCAAATATAATAATGATGCATACAGGCGATGACGTCATTTCCAAAAAGAAAGCTACGCGTCAGTGGCTCAACAACGTCATACATCTCACCTCATTCATATTGCCGCCCCTGGTCGAGGTCAAATTCTCCTAAGCCGAGGTTTGCATTTCCGCCCATCGAAGACGCCCACCGAATGCGTCTCCAACGAGCGGAGGGACTAACTGTATAGGGTCAAATTTGACCCTCAGCGTCTCTACGCCAATGGGTACGCCCAGTGAGTGTAAGCCGACTAGCGTAGTGGGTACGACTCGGACGTGGGGACAAAAGCGACATCGTTTAGGACTCAGTGTCTTCACTAGGAAGACGTTACCTATTTTGTAACTTTTTGATTATTTCGAGGAAGGTCTCTTATTATATAAGGGAGACCTTCACATTGTAAAGGGAGAGGATTCTGGAATAATAAAACTCTCTCATTATCTGACTCTCTCTCTCTATCTCTGTCTCAAACAAACATATTCTCTTGAGTTCATATTACCACTTTATAATACTAGATCTACAACAATAACATCATCTTTACATCTCTAGGTCCACTATATTTGATTACGATTTACCCTTTTCTTACTTTTGATTGTTTTCTAGCTTACAAAGTATATTGTTAACTTTTGAGCCAAACAGACTCATTTTTCTCTTTGTATTTAGTTATTATTTAAGTCTTTGTATGATACCTGTTCATGAAAAAGAGATCGACAAAAAACAAGCTCATTTTTCATGAGGTCAACTTTGAGATAAAGAATGTCATTTTATATTGCTTTGGATTATGACGGATTTGAAGTAGTTCACATCTTAGAGACAATTTTACCCCGGATAGAAAAGGGTATTGCACATTTTGTAGGATCACTAGAATATCAAATTTGGAATTATAGTGTCCGTTTAGACATAAAATTTGATGGAAGACTTTTCAAAAAAAAAAATAACTTTTTTTCGAAATCAGAGTTTGTTCATAAAATTTTTAATTTTCACTTGAAGGTGCATTTTGAAAATTTATGAAAATTTAAAAAACTGCAAAAATCTGTTTTCCAAAAATTTCACTCAAAACAATCACAAAACTTAAAAACAACCCAAAGTGAAATTTATATCCAAACACAACTCTAAATTTCAAAAACCATTTTCACTAGATTTTTTTTTTTCCGAATTTTACCATTCTTATGTCCAAACGCCTACATAATGTAAGTCAAGTCGATTGATTCATCCATTATATAAACGTGCAAGAAGGCCATGAGTGCCGTCCAACTTACATAGTAATAATTACTCCACTAGTCATATGCACACAGGGGAATACATCTTGTCATGCCTAGTTATCATAGCTAGTGTTTAATTGTTACCAACACGTATGAATTGTATTAATTTGCGCAGCGAATACAATCAAGACGGAAGATATGAGTATATACAAAGGATACAGGTAACCTGCAAAATATATAAAAATATAATGTTCTTGTTGCGAGTCGAATCAAGACTGTCACACCTCCTTTTTCTGGGGATGGGCAAATGAGTTATTCAATTTAAATGACATTATTTAAAATGATATTTTTATTAAGGTTTTCGGAGTCATAACTTGAAATTATTTATTTTTGGTGTCAAAGATTTATTATATCCCAATTCAAGGAAGCTTTGACTCCGAATTATGGTCCACAAAACACAAAGACCAGATAAGAAATTCTATTAACGTGGGAGAAGGTGTAAGCCACTCCCGAATTCTGTGGTTTTAACACTGTCACTTAATAATTTTACTTGGCTTAACTAATTTCGGGTATTTTAGTATTTTGGGTTTTGTACAATTTTAATTTTAAACCACTTTTAAATTGCTTGATTATTCGTTATTATGAAATTATCTTGAAACGAATTACGCGTACGTGTGCTCGTTTTGCTAGGCGCGTCAAAAATCTTCAAAAATCATGTCACATGTACACAGTTAATAACACTTTATTATTTTTAAAGTGTTTGACCCGTAGTTCGAAGAGTTTCACTATTCCTGTGGATCAGGCCCAACGCCTCAGCAGTATATTTGAGATGCATCTATGGTTCGTGCCAGTCGACCCTCGGCAATGTACATGATTATTCCGGGCCATACAACCTCAGCATAACTAGTGTGTAATATCGTTAGGAGTCAGAGTATACATTAAATTGATATTATGCTAAAGGATCATGTTTGTTACTGTTTCTTATACCATTGTTACTGTTGTATTTTATGCCTAGTTATAATTCTAATAATTTATTTATTGACCACTAGTAAGTGTTTAAGTCGATTCCTCGTCACTACTTCTTCTAGGTTAGACTAGATAGTTACTGGGTAAGCGTTGATTTACGTACTCATACTACACTTTTGCACTAATCATGCAGGTTCTGAGGCAAATACATCTGGTGGCCGTTCGGGCGCGCATCTCCATTATCTGGAAACCTAGTGGTGTGAGTTGCTTCCCATGCTCCGATCTGCAGCACCCGGAGTCTCCTCCTTGTTGTATTTACTATTTCTGTCTATTTTATTTCAGATAATTGTTGTAAGGGTTTTATATATTAATCTACAAGATTGCTCGTGCACATGTGACACCAGGTTTTGAAAATTTTTCAGTAGATGTTTATGGTTTGGCCTAACATTATTACCATTTTATTTTTAAGTCTTATTTATGCTTTATATCGCCATGATATTTTATACTTAGGTTCTTTATTAAATAAAAAATCACGATTTCAAAAGCAATATAACTAGTAATTAATTTGATAGTTCACGTGTTGGCTTGCCTAACGACAACGTTGGGCGCCATCAAGGCCTACAGTAGGTTTTGGACCGTGACAAAAACTGTCTGTGTTTCTATTTAAAATTACTTTCTTTTTTCCTTCCAAAAGCTTGCCAAACACCTTAATTTTGAAAATAATACACTTTCGGTCAGAAAATTTAAAAAAAAAAAAAAAAGCACATCAAAACAAGTCGTTCGTTTGCGAGAGAGAAAAAACAAAAAAAAGCTTTAGTTCTAGGTTGGAAGTTTTATGCTACCTAATGCCTTTGATAAAAAGGTTCAGCTATAAGTTTTGTGTTTAATTTTGTTAATTTTGTCATTAACTATTACATTAGCACGTCCTTGCTACTTCTTCAAGTAATAATGGCAGAAATTATTTCATTGCAACAATGATGCTATCAAGCTGGGGAAAAAAAAATCTCCATTTGTTTTTCTAATCGAAATATATACTCTCTTTGTTTGGAAAATAGGGTGTTGATGGTTTTATGCATTTTCAGTCTAATTTTATTTTTTAAATAATTATTACTCAATGACACTGTAGCTGCTTTAGTAGACTCAAAAGATGGTGATAGTTATTATTTAAGTCTTTGTATGATACTTGTTGATGAAAACGAGATCGACAAAAGACAAGCTCATTTTTCATGAGATCAACTTTGAGATAAAGAATGTCATTTTATATTGCTTTGGATTATGACGGATTTGAAGTAGTTCACATCTTAGAGACAATTTTACCCCGGATAGAAAAGGGTATTGGACATTTTATAGGATCACTAGAAGATCAAATTTGGAATTATAGTGCCCGTTTGGACATAAAATTTGATGGAAGATTTTTTCAAAAAAAATTAACTTTTTTTTGAAATCAGCGTTTGTTTATAAAATTTTCAATTTTCACTTCAAGATGCATTTCGGAAATTTTCGAAAATTTGAAAAACTGCAAAAAGCTGTTTTTCAAAAATTTCACTCAAAAACACTCACAAAACTTAAAAAACAACACA
This sequence comes from Nicotiana attenuata, assembly GCF_001879085.1. Lineage (NCBI taxonomy): Eukaryota > Viridiplantae > Streptophyta > Magnoliopsida > Solanales > Solanaceae > Nicotiana > Nicotiana attenuata. The sequence goes on from NC_031993.1 coordinate 48,027,279, forward strand.
AACTAAAATTTATATCCAAATACAACTCTAGATTTCAAAAACCATTTTTCACTTGAATTTTTTTTTTTTTTTCGAATTTTACAATTCTTATGTCCAAACGCCTACATAATGTTAAGTCGATTGATTCATCCATTATATAAACGTCCAAGAAGGCGATGAGTGCCATCCAACTTACATAGTAATAATTACTCCGGTAGTCATATGCACACAGGGGAATACATCTTGTCATGCCTAGTTATCATAGCTAGTGTTTAATTGTTACCAACATGTATCAATTGTATTAGCATTGTTATCAACATGTATCAATTGTATTAGTTCGCGCAACGAATACAACTAAGACGAAAGACATGGGTATATACAAAGAATACAACCTGTATCGACAGGCGAAATATATAAAAATATAATGCTCTTGTTGCGAGGCGAATTCAAGACTGTCACACCTCCTTTTTCCGGGGATGAGCAAATGAGTATTCAATTTAAATGACATTATTTAAAAAGAGATTTTTATTAAGGTTTTAGGAGTCATAACTTGAAATTATTTATTTTTGGTGTTCCGAATCACCGATTTATTATATCCCAATTCAAGGAAGCTTTGACTCCGAATTATGGTCTACAAAACACCAAAGACCAGATAAGAAATTCTATTAACATGGGAGAAGGTGTAAGGTACTCCCGAATTCTGTGGTTTTAACACTGTCACTTAATAATTTTACTTGGTTTAACTAATTTCGGGTATTTTTGTATTTTGGGATTTGTATTTTAATTTTAAACCACTTTTAAATTGCTTGATTATTCGTCATTATGGAATTATCGTGAAACGAATTTTTATATATATATATATATATATATATATATATATATATGTGCTCGTTTTGTTTGGCGCGTCAAAAATTGTCAAAAATCATGTCACATGTACACAATTAATAACACTTTATTATTTTTAAAAGATTATCTTGTCAAAGTCGCGCGAACGCATAATTTTACCTTTGATTTGGAGCTCGTATCACGCAAACACATACATAATCACAATAATTGATTTATTAAGAGCGTGCCAAAAACATACTAACATACTTGTGAGTTAAGGAATGATTTTCCTAATCTTTGAGATTTTTGCAAAGGTAAAAAGTTATGTAGATTCACTTGTGAAAAAGATGTACATTTTAACGAAAGTGGGTCAATTCTGGATCTTAGTTGTTAGAAATGTTTTTTAATTTGTTAGTGTTCTATCTTTAGCGCTACCAAAGAGATTATAAATCTTTAAGAAAAGATTAGTACCTAGCGATTTACTAGAGATTCAACGAAATTTGTGTAAAACCTCTTTAAGAAATTTTACCTTAATTAGCCTAATTGTACCATGGAGGTGAATATTAACGAAAGATTGATTGTGAATAAAAAAGAGAGTTTGTGACTGAGCAGCCGTGTTAAGGCACTACAGTTGGGCTTAAAGGTGAAGCCCAAGGCGTCAGGCCTTTGTGGTGAAATTAGAGGCCCGTTTGATTTCTTTGATTTACTGGGCTGTATTAGACATAGGTTCAAGGTCCAACTGATCCCAGTCCTATGGGTGCTTTTGCATCTACACCCGGTTTTGGGGTCACAATTGAACCTATATCTACTTTGAAATTTTTTTTTCCTAGCGTACCCATTTTATGATCAACTTTAGACTTATCGGGTCTGAAGTTAAAAAAAATTAGTTTGAAGTTAAAAAATTGCACGTCAAATGCACTTAAGGCAAAATAGGTCTGAAGTGCAACCAATGGTTTCATGCACTTACGGCTAATAAGTTCGAAGTGAAAAATTACACTTCAGATGCACTTAAGACCAATAAGTCTGAAGTGAAAAATTAACTTCAGATGCACTTAAGGCCAAAAAGTCTGAAGTGCAACAAACGTTTTCATTCACTTAATGCCAATAAGTCTGACGTGCAACAAATGTTTTCATTCACTTAAGGCCAATAAGTCTGAAGTGAAAAATTGACTTCAGATGCACTTAATGGCAAAAAGTCTGAAGTGCAACAAACGTTTTCATTCACTTAAGGCCAATAAGTCTGAAGTGAAAATTTGCACTTCAAATGCACTTAAGGCCAAAAGGTCTGAAATGCAACAAACGTTTTGCTACACTTAAGGCCGCTAAGTTGAAGTGAAAAATTGCACTTCAGATGCTTTTAAGGCCAAAAGGTTCGAAGTGCAACAAACGTTTTGCTACACTTAAGGCCAAGAAGTCTGAAGTGAAAAATTGCACTTCAGATGAACTTAAGGCCAAAAGGTCTGAAGTACAACCAACGTTTTTATGCACTTAAGGCCAAATAGGCCTGAAGTACAAATTGCACAGAAACAGAAATTTGTTCTTTGAATTATAACAATCCAATACACGATTTAATACCTAAATCTACTCCAAATGAGCTCAAATTTGAAACATAACCTCCAAATATCATCAGGAACAAACCAGAATCATCAAATTATGAAAACAACAATAAATCTAATGAACTCGTTTTGTAATTAAGAAAAAGAATGACACGAAACCTTAAGCAATAGTAAAAAATAAAACGTCATAATAGCTCACCATTGTAAAACATCATAAACTGCATTAAAATATATTAACAACCACTATATAAAATCATGGTTACCCAAAGAAGAAGAAGAAGAAGAAGGAGGAGGAGGAGGAGGAGGAGGAGGAGGAGGAGGAGGAGGAGGAGAAAGGACTGCAAAGCAAGAACAAACGACTGCTTACAGGATTAGCCAGATCCCATAAAAAAAGGTTTAGACTCGGTTCCATCATTCTTGAACACTAAATGTATTTTTTAAGAGCTAGAGTGCAGAAGCAGCCCTTGATGACCCCAAGTTTCAAATAACAACCAAAAGTTTCAGGCATCACCCTTCCACAGCATGTGCAGATCCAATTTCTGACTTCGATGGCACTTTAACAGTTCAATATAGAACTACGAACTATTCTATCATAAAATCTTTAACCTTATACACGCTAACATGCTAAAACTAAAGAAGACAAGAGTTCAAAATAAAACTCATGAATTCAGCCATGTTAGAACAATCAGTGGATCAAAGTCAGATAGAACAATCGAAGAAATAAGCAACAAACCATTCCGATTTTCATTCATACTTGAAGAGAGTTTATATATAGGTTTAAGGAATACTATATACGGGTAAAACCGGACCCATAAGACGGCCCAGTTTCCGATAAAATAAATCGAGTAAGGGATGTGATGACAAGGAGCCGGAATCGAGGTAAGGGACTCATCGAGACGGTTCCCGGGGGCACGACGCCCGTCCTCAAGAATATCGAGGCCATGACCCCGGGATCTGTCCAAACCCTAAAAGACTTCAGAGGATATTATCGGGCAATCGAACACGATTAACGGAAGGTCGTAATATCAGTGACCAGCCGGGCATCACGGCGTGGATCTCATCACGTACCGGCGGGAAATTAGTGATTAGTTAAACGGAAGATTTTTACCTTTTATGAACTTATACCTAGAGTATGACTCCCCTACAATATAAAGAGCGGTCTGATTATTCATTAGGGACATTGTAACGTGCATACCAGAGCAATATACTATTATTTTTCTGCTATTCAAAGCTCTTACGTTGTCGATCAGTGTTTCGTTATTATAAGCCCGGGATCGAAGACGGATACCTCATTGAGGCTGCCCTCGAGTCCGGAATCATCCCCCCTTATTTTCAAGCGGTTTGATAATTTATTACATCTCTTGTGTGTTTATTCTAGCAATCTTTACCGTTTGTATTGAATAAATTCACGTATCCTTAAAACCACTTACAAGTTTAATTGTTATCCCTTTTTGAGGGTAAACAATTTGGCGCCCACCGTGGGGCTAAGAATAATAATGGCAATTTGATACAAATTTCTGTAACACACCCTATTTTACACTTGTTCTTTGAAGTGTCTCTAATTTCAGGTCAAAGATTAAAATGTCAAATTCCCAGTCTGCCCCTCTAAACGTGGATGCTGAGTCCGGTCACCATGGCGATAACAACAATATGGTACCTAGTAACGAGGTGCCCCCTGGCGATCCCAACGAAGTTCCGACCGCGGACTTGATCGACGCTAACTCACATGTGACCATCAATGCAAATTTTCCTACCGATCCTGAGAACATCGTTCACGGGGAGTCCATTCGGTAGCCCAAAATACATACGATGGTGAAGGAGATGGGATCCACTTGCTAGTGATCTTTGAAATGCTACAGGCTCAATAGGCAGCGATAGCCCACCTGCAGAACCAAAGCAGCGCCCCCAGTAGAGTTGATCCCGAGCCATCCCGGGAAATCACCTGCAGAAACGAACTAGTCACAGAGAGGCCGAGTGAAGCTGAACCCGGGACTAACCCCGAGATCATAAAAATGCTTGAGGAACTGACAAAACGGGTAGATACGGGAGAAAAGAAAATTGAAGCTAATAACAAAAAGGTGGAACCTACAATTCCAGGGTCGATCAGATCCCAAGAGCACCGCCGATAATGAAGGGTCTGGATTCCAAGAAGTTTGTTCAAAACCTTTTCCTCCGAGTGCAGCTCCGAAGCCAATCCTAAAGAAGTTCCGCATGCACGAGATTTCTAAGTGCAACAGAACAACTAACCCAAATGAGCGTGTGACCTCCAACACATATGCCATCAAGGGGAACGACTTGGAGGATGATGAGATCGAGTCTGTCCTGCTAAAAAAGTTCGGGGAAACTTTGTCAAAGGGAGCTATGATATGGTATCACAACTTACCCCCTAATTCAATTGACTCATTTTCTGTGGTTGCAGACTCCTTCGTGAAAGCACACGCCGGGGTCATCAAGGTCGAGACCAGGAAGTCAAACCTTTTAAAAGTGAAACAGAGAGATAATGAGATGCTCAGGGAATTCTTGTCCAGGTTTCAAATGGAATGAAATGACCTGCCTCCGGTCGTGGACGATTGGGCCGTTCTGGCCTTCACCCAAGGACTCAATACTTGAAGCTTGTTGGCTTCACAATAGTTGAAGTAAAATTTGATGGAATTTCCAGCTATAACTTGGGCCGACGTACATAACGACATCAATAAAAAATTAGGGTTGAAGATGATCAGCTTGGGGCCCCTTCCGTGTTTGTTTATCCCGTCAGAGATACTGATAGATCCAAGAGAGACCTTGATCGTGAACCAAGATCAAATAGGGATCGCTATCAACCATATAATAGAGATCGAAGAGGTAATGGGTATGGGCGAAATCATGTAAGAAGTGAAAGGAGAAACGATCGAGGTCAAAATAACCGAGGACTCATGAGCAAAAATGGTTTTGACAGGCCCATTGGGCCTAAGGATGCGCCAAAGTTGTCGGAGTACAACTTCAACGTCGATGTTGCTGCCATCGTATCTGCCATCGAACACATTAAAGTCACCAAGTGGCCTCGACCTTTACAGTCCGATCCAGCCCAAAGGGACTCCAACCTAATGTGTAAATATCATGACCCTCATGGCCACAGAATTGGAGATTGACGATAACTATGAGAGAAGGTAGCCCGGTTATTCAACAACAGACATCTCTGAGAGTTCCTGAGCGATCGAGCCAAAAACCATTTCAGGAATGGGGACTCTAATAAGCAGATCGAGCAGGGGGAACCTTAGCACGTCATTAACATGATCATCGGTGGGGTCGGCATCCCCAGGGGCCGATGTTAAAGAGCACCAAAGTATCCATCACAAGGAAAAAATGGACTCGAGATTACGTGCCAGAAAGAACCTTATCTTTCAACGACGAGGATGCTGAAGGCATCATGCAGCCACACAACGATGCACTGGTAATATCTGTACTCATAAATAAATCTCGAGTTAAGCGTGTGTTAATTGATCCAGGTAGCTCGGCCAATATCATCCGATCCAGAGTCGTAGAGCAGCTGGGTCTACAAGACCAAATTGTGCCTATTGTCCGAGTTCTAAACAGATTCAACTTGGCATATGAGACCACTAAAGGGGAGATAACACTATCGGTAAACACTGCCGGAACCATCGAGGAAACAAAGTTCTACGTGATCGAAGGAGATATGAGATACAATGCTGTGTTTGGGAGGCCGTGGATTCACAATATGAGGGCAGTGACGTCGATACTGCACCAGGTGCTGAAATTCCCAACACTAGGGGGGAATAAAACAATTTACGTAGAACAACTGGCCGCAAAGGAGATGTTCGCGGTCGATGAGGTGGTCCCGATATTCGCACTTTCAGCACCAAAGGATCCGAGTTCGGTCACCAAGGAAGAAACCAAATAGCAATCACCGATACCGGTCCCGACCGAACCGGAGAAGCAGGGGACATGTGAGGACGACGACTACAGAGTTCCCAGGTCTTTGATAGTCCCCGACGATTTCGATGCCACCAAATCAACGGTCTAAGAACTGGAGCAAGTCATATTGATCGAGCACTTGCCCGATCGTAAGGTATACCTGTGCACATGGTTAAGTCTCGAGCTCAGGAAAAAACTCATTAAATTCCTTATAGCTAACATAGATTGTTTTGCTTGGTACCACCTCGACATGACAGGGAACCCACCGGAAATAACTACTTATAAGTTGAGCCTGGATCCGAAGTTCCACCCGACCAAACAGAAAAAGGGGCCTCATTTCGAAGTCAAGCATGCGTTCATCAAAGATGAGGTATCCAAACTCCTTAAAATAGGATCCATTCGGGAGGTTAAGTACTTGTATTGGTTAAAAAACATAGTGGTAGTCCATAAAAAGGGGAATAAATTAAGAATATGTGTAGACTACAAAGACTTGAATAAGGCATGTCCCAAGGACTCTTTTCCTCTGCTCAAAATCGATAACATGATCGATGCGATGCCCGGCCATGAGATCCTAAGATTTCTCGATGCCTACTCCGGGTACAACCAAATTCGGATGGACCGGGGCGACAAGGAAAAAATGTCCTTCATTACTGTGTACGACACCTACTACTATAACGTAATGCCATTCGGACTAGTGCCACTTACCAACACCTAGTAAATCGGATGTTCGAAGAACAAATAGGAATAACAATCGAGGTTTACATTGACGATATGTTAGTTAAGTCCTTGAGAGCAGAGGACCATTTGAAACATTTGCAGGAAACCTTTAACATATTGAAGAAATACAATTTGAAGTTGAACTCAGAGAAATACGCATTCGGAGTTGGGTCCGGGAACTTTCTCAGATTCATGGTGTCTACCCAGGGAATCGAGATCAGTCCCGATAAAATTAAGGCTATAGAGGACATTACCGTGGTGGAAAGTGTCAAGGACGTTCAAAGGTTAGCCGGGCACATTGCCGCTTTGGGCCGATTCATTTCAAGATCCTCCGACAAGAGCCACCGGTTCTTCTTGTTATTGAAAAAGAAGAATAATTTCTCATGGACCCCAGAGTGTTAACAACCCTTAGAAGAACTCAAGCTATACCTTTTGAGTCTGCCTTTCCTTCATACTTCGAAGGCAACAGTTGTACCTATACTTCGCGGTATCCGAGATAGCGGTAATTGGAGTCCTAGTCTGGGAAGAGGAAGGTACGCAGTTTCCTGTCTACTATGTTAGCAGGACTCTAGGCGACGCCAAAATTAGGTATCCTCACCTGGAAAAATTGGCACTTGCTTTCCTAAGTGCCTCTAGGAAGTTAAAATCGTATTTTCAATGCCATGCCATATGTGTCATGACTACTTACCCGTTGAACGCAACGGGTCCGGACTTGGCATCGTGTTGAAGCCACCGACGGGTAATGTAGTTAGGCAATCTATTAGAACTGTAAAATTGACTAACAACGAGACCGAGTTTGAGGCCATGATTGCCGATCTCGAGCTGGCTAAAAGCCTGGGGGCCGAGGTGATTGAAGCTAAGTGTGATTCCATCCTTGTGGTGAACCAAGTCAATGGATCGTTCGAAGTCAAAGAGGAACGAATGCGAAGGTACCTGGATAAACTACAGGTGACATTACATCTGCTCAAAGAATGGGCTTTGCAACATGTGCCTCGGGATCAAAGCAGCGAAACCGATGCTCTTTCTAACTTAGGATTGTCGGTGGATGACGACGAATTCAACTCGGGAACGGTCGTACAACTCATGAAATCGGTAGTGGGAGAAGGCCAAGCCCAGAAAAACTCGACAAGCTTAACTTGGTACTGGAGAAACAAGTATACCGATTACCCGATGACTGAAAAGCTACCCTCGGATCCTAAAGAATCGAGAGCTCTGCGCACAAAGGCGGCCAGGTTCAGCTTGTCCGAAGACAACACCCTATCCAGGAGAACGCTCGATGGCCCACTCGCCATATGTGTGGGACCGGGAGATACTGAATATATTTTAAGGGAAGTTCACGAAGGCACCTGTGGCAACCATTCGGGTGCCGAATTGTTGGTTCGTAAGATAATCAAAGCCAGCTACTACTGAATCGACATGGATAAAGACGCAAAGCAGTTCATGCGAAAATGCAACCGATGTCAGAGGCATCCACCAGTGATTCATCAGCCCGGGAAGCTACTACATTCAGTCTTGTCACCCTGGCCACTTCATGAAATTGGGAATGGACATCGTTGGTCTCCTGCCATGGGCACCCGGTAAGGCTCAATTTATATAATTTATGACTGACTATTTTTCTAAAAGGGTGGAAGCCCAGACATTTGAAAAAGTCAGGGAGAAAGAAGTTATTGACTTCATTTGGGACCACATAATATGCCGGTTCAGAATGCCAGCTGAGATCATGTGCGACAATGGGAAGCAGTTCATCGCCAGTAAAGTGAGTAAATCTTTTGAGAACCATAAGATAAAAAGGATCCTATCAACACCATATCACCCTAGCGGGAATGGGCAGGCGGAGTCTACGAACAAAAACCATACTCCAAATCTAAAGAAGAAGTTCACCCACGCCAAAGGAAAATGGAAAGAAATTTTGCCCGCAGTCCTGTGGGCATATCGAATGATCTCAAAATCTAGTACCAGGGCCATCCTATTCTCGTTGGTCTATGGTGCCGAAGCGCTAATACCGGTCGAAGTAGGAGAACTGAGTCTCACATTCCAATACGCGACCAAAGAGTCAAACAATGAGGCCATGAGCACGAGCCTGGAATTGTTGGATGAGAGGCGCGAGGCTACCCTCGTCCAGCTGACCGCCCAAAAATAATGGATAGAAAGGTATTACAACTGTAGAGCCAACCGCCAACACTTCAATATCGGGGACTTGGTGTTAAGAAAAGTGATACTTAACACCCGGAACCCGAACGAAGGTAAGTTGGGACCGAATTGGGAAGGCTTATATCGAATTATCGAGATCATCGACAAAGGATCATACAAACTCAAAGTAGGGAACAATGAGCTAGTGTAGAACAACTGGAAAATGACCCACTTAAAACGGTACTGCTGCTAAGGGACGACCCCATTCTTCTTTTCTTTACATATATTACGAATTGAACTAACATTTGCAGGAAACAGCCAAAAATGATGCAATTATTAGGTCTGAAAGCACGCGTTGCATCTTTTTTTCCTTGAATCGATTTTGTCCCAAATGGGATTTCCGCCAAGGTTTTTAATGAGGCAACAGTAGATCGTACTAACTTAAAATTGAAGACATGCTATTAACCGGAGTCGAGGGTCACACAAACAATATCCGAGCCCTCTCTACGATCAGCCTCAAATACTGGGACCATTACCCCCAGATAATGATTTTAGCAAGGAAAGAAACTTTATGCTCGAACCGTCTGGGCTTGGTTGATAGATTTACTGTAAGGGCGAAACTGTCAAATGAACCGTGCCCACATAAACCACTTAAGAAATAACACGAATCTTGTACACATTTGCAATCTTGGATTTTGCGCATAGAAATGAAAGAAAGTTTCTACCTTGCAGATACACATTTTCTCTCTTAAAAACTACTACATTTTGTTCCTTAAGGACATCGAGCCCAAGGGACACCTCTATCCGGATCCAAGAGACCATCCCCACTCGGGGACTGTCGTCCAAGGCAAACTCGAATGATTCGGGCTGTCAAAAGCCTGGGGCACAGAAACCTATTAGGGAGTGCCCGAACTTTAAAGGATATGGCCACCCGCATCCGGGGACTATTGTCCAGAGCAAACCCAGACGGCTCGGGTATCGAAGCCCGAGGTAATAAGCCTATTAGGAAATACCCGAACTTAAAAGGCTAGAGCCATCCTAGAAACGGCTCGGAGATGTCCAAACCCATAACCAAAACATAAGGCCTTCAAATATCCAAACCGGTTCAAAGGCTACCCTCGGCAAAATTATAATCTAAAAACTTCTAATTAAGAACTTTGGGGAAAGCTTTCGGTCATACTAAGCCCCAACGAGTTTTAAGTAAAATTACATCGAGAACAAGCCTTGTTCGAACCTTCGAACAAGACCTTATTACTATGTGCTAAGGCATTTGAAATATTTGCAATCGTCAAGAAAAAGCCAAAAGAAACAAACTCGAAAATTGCAAAAGGGAAAAAATAAAAGCTTTGTATATATATAATTATCTTTTACAAAGGCCAAACGGCCTCAACAAATACACTAAAATACAAAAACACAGAAAATCTACAAGGCACCTAAGCCTGCTCTTTGCCGGAGCCCGCCTCGTCACCGAGACCATTGGGGTCTTCTCTGCTCTCGCATTCGCCAGAACCCTTAGAGCCTTTCTCGTCCTCAGGGTCTGCCAAATTCTTGGCCTTGGCCTTGAGCCTCTTAGAATTTTCGATCTCGGCCGATAAATCAAAACCTCCGGCATGAACCTCCTCGAGAGCCTCTCTTTGGGACTACTACTTCACGTATTCAACAGTGACTTTTAGGTGGTCTTAGGCTGTCTCAGCGTCAGCTCTGTACTGAGCCACCATCTGTTCAGCATCGTCCCTGGTTATTTTTGCCATTGACTTGGTTTCTTTAAGCTCCTTGCGAAGGGTATCCCGTTCAGCAACAGCCGAGCCCAGTTGAGACTGGAGGTCTTCGATTTTTTGGGACCGGGCCTTAGCTTTCTCCCTCGCAGCTTGAAGTTGGACCTCCGGCGAGGCCATATGCTTCAGAGCAGTCTCCTTTTCCAAAGCCAATCAGGCCATTTTTCCCTTCCATTCTTCGGCCATGGCCTTGACCTCGTCCATCTCAGCTCGAAGCTGGTCGACCCGATCAACCTTCTGCTAGACCTGCGGGTTTTGACCGTTAGTCACCATGTATAACTCGTCGTCACTAACCTCAAAGATCTTTACCTGTTCCACCAGGTCAACATGTTCTTTCTGAGCCGTGTCCAGCTCAGCCTAGAGATTCTTGACTTCTCCTTCACGTTGCTCGCTAAGAAGCTTATACATGTCCCTCTTTGCACCAAGATCTTTGACCTCATCCTCGAGTTGGCTAAGTTAATCCCAGTACAAGAGAAAGGTTTAAGGGTGAAGCACCGAGGCCTGCAGAATGTGAAAAAAGACATTAGAGTCATTAAAAACTGAATTCCAAGATAAAAAAGTGTGATAACACCTTACCTGGTTCAGTGCATGTTGTGCTTCATTGAACAAGCATGGCGCATCTACCTCGTTCATTATTGTCTGGTCTTCCTCGATTACCAGGAATTGGAGGTAGCTAGCTACCTCGACAGGGGCGGCCCGGGCATCCTCCAAGATGATGATAACAACTGACTGCTTCCCGCCAGGATCCGTTGTCGGAGCGGGAAACCGATTGATCAACCTCGGGCTCGAGTTCGGCCCATCGACCTCCGAGGATGGACTTTTCCTCGCACCTTTAAGTCACCCAACCCGGTGAAGTCTTCTAGGGTGGATGAGTCTACACCATCGAAGAAGCATCGGAGGTGATCATCTGCTCTATGAACCCCTTCATTGGCTTGCTCACTCGTCGCTCCGGCTTTATCGAACATGAAGTCTGTGAATGAGGGCGATCCCAAAATGTCTATAACACCGGGCGGGGCAGAGCCGGCATCTCGAGAGGTCTCGACCCTCACCTCTGTACTAGCCTCATGACCTTGAAGAGGATTAGCCTCTGTCGTTTCCCCCCCCCTCCCCCCCGGCTGTCACCTATTCCTCGTGGACGGACGGCTTGCAGGCCACAAAAAGTTCATCCTCCTCGGGCTCGCCCCTAAGCCGGAAGAATGAGTCCGAGTCAGGCACTCGGGAGCTGGAGCTTTCCTTTAGCTTACGATCCAACCTTCTCCTCGGTTTCTTTTTCTTCGAGCTTGGGGAACTCGGGGCCCTCCTCTTTTTCTTCTCTTATGTTGTAGTGGCTTCGGGCTACCCCAAAGCAGAAGGATCAGCGGGCAGGTCCTCGTCCCCTACCAAGGGCCTAAGCTTGATAGTCTTAGGCAAGCCTGCAAAATTGAGATGAGAAGAGATGAGGACATTATGTTGAAAAGGTAAGTATGGTGCTACATATTCAGAAAAAGGAATCTTACCATGAGATCGGGCCTCCCAGCGGCCCTTCGAGAGCTTGCGCCACGAGCGCTCGGCATAAGGCATCTGCGAACAACTGCCTCTGATTCACTCCTTGAGCCAAGGAATAGCGTTTGGGACTCGAGCGAGGGCTACCACAACAAACACCAATGAGAAAAAGAAAGATAAGACATAAAATTGACATTTAAAAGGATGATATAATTACGAGCCACGTTCCACTTATTGGGGAATGGCCTCCACTCGGGAGGGATCAAATCTGCGGTCCTCACTCGAACAAACCGTCCCTGCCATCCCCGATCCCGGTCCTCATCGATAATTGAAAATGGGGCTTTGCTGGCCCGACGTACAAGCTTTATCAGTCCCTAGGAAGATCCAGGAACTGCACAAGCAGAGGAGGTTATCGATGGTGAAACGTACATAAGTCGATTTTGTTCACAAAGAATCAGAGGAGGATCACGATCCTCCACAAGGATTGGTAGATTTGGCCGAGGCATACATCATACCTCCTGCAAAAGTCCAATATGACCGGGTCCATAGGTCCCAATGTAAAGGGATAAGTGTAAACACTTAGATATCCCTCAACATGGGTAGTAATGTCATTGTCTAGCCCGGGGATCACTACATCTTTATCCGTCCAGCCGCAATTCTTCCAAACCACGGGAAGAACAACCTAGGTAATGATGTTGATGTACCGTGACACCGCCTTGCATCTGCCCTGAATCAAAGAGGGCTTTTCGACCTTGTAATCGTCATTGACCAAACAACCACCGGGGATGAACATTTTCAAGGGGGCTACAGGTTCATCAGTGGCCGCGCCCGAAGCAGACCCCTTAAGGACAACCACATCGGGGCGGTCTCCTCGACCTTAGTGGTCGGCTGAGATGAAGAAGGAATATCTTTCTGGGGAACGGTCTTGGAAGTCTTTGCCATTTTATCTCGATAAAAAGGTTTGAAAGTGTGAAGGAAAATGAGGAGATAAAGGGTGAGAACCTGCTGAGAAAATCAAGCACACTGGCTTAAGTGAGGGGTTAAAGAAAAGGTTGCAACTTGAGTAACGAAGGTAAGAATATTGAAGAATAAAGAAAGGCAGTGATATCTTGAAGGATAGAAGGTAGAAGCTTGGCCAAAAGTAAAAAATAAATGAAGGAATGAGTATTTATAGGGGATTCGCGCCGTTTCTCATTCTGGTACGACCTGCCGACAGCTGACACGCGTTGGGGGTCATTATGATGCGACTGACGGGACGTTTCGATTTCTTTGTCATTTTGTGTCGCAGCGTGTTGAAGAAGAGATCGAAGAACTCATATTGTTCCTCGTCGTTTCCATGAAAATTACACTCTGAGAAACGTGGGGACTATCTGTAAACGGGTAAAACCGGACCCATAGGATGGCCTGGTTTCCGATAAAATAAATTGAGTAAGGGACATGACAAGGAGCCAAAATTGAGGTAAGGGACTCATCGAGACAGTTCCCTGGGGCACGACGCCCGCCCTCAAGAATATCGGGGCCATGACCTCGGGACGATCCAAACCCTAACAGACTTCATAGAGCATTATCGCGCAATAAACACGATAAATAGAAGGCCGTAATATCCATGACCAGCCGGGCATCATGGCGTGGATCTCGGTACGTACCGGTGAGAATCCAGTGATTAGTTAAATGAAAGATTTTTATCTTTTATGAAATTGTACCTAGAGTAGGACTCCCCTACTATATAAAGGGGGTCTGATTATTCATTAGGGATATTATAACACGCATACCAAAGCAATATACTATTATTTTTTTGCTATTCAAAGCTCTTACGTTGTTGATCGGTGTTTCGTTATTATAAGCCCGGGGTCGAATATGGATACCTCATTGAGGCTGCCCTCTAGTCCAAAATCACCCCCCCTTATTTTGAAGTAGTTTGATAATTTATTGCATCTCTTGTCTGTTTATTCTAGCAATCTTTACCATTTGTATTGAATAAATCAACGTATCCTTAAAACCACTTATAATTTTAATTGTTATCTATTTTTGAGGGTAAACAAATACCTTGTTGTGAAAGAAACAGTTTGATTTAGCCAAATAAAGGCTAGAAAAGAAAGGATGGATCTGCTACTAGAAGACCAACAAAACAACAATTGGCAGCCTAAAGAAAAATCAAGAAACTAGCAGTATCTCCAGAAAAAATCAAGAAGGAACTATGCGAGGACAACACTAAAATACATATCAGTTTTCTTTCAAAGCTTTTCAGGATTTTTTTTCTTAAGTCTCACAGATCTCTCTCAATATTTTATGTTCTCCAGGCCTCACAAATGGCTCTAGGTCTGAAACATTGCCGCTAATGTGAAGATATATGAGTTTATATAGATATGATCCTAGGGTATCATTCATTTCCCATTTTTTTTCCTATGATACCCTTTAGCTTAAGAATCGTATATGTTGTCACGACCCAAAAATCCCACTAGAGTTGTGATGGCTCCTAACACTATTTGCTCGGAAAGCCATCAATCGATAACTAAAAACAAACTTAAATAACAATATTAAATAGTCTCAACAACGAAATATTTATAAATAACCGAACTCAACAACAATAATATAGATAAAGCCATCCCATGATCTGGTGTCAACGAGTACATGAGTACAACAAAACTAATGAAGGAGCCGAGTCCCAAAATATAGAATGTCGGAAAGATAGAACTGTAATAACAAAAAGTAAGAGAATAGAGACTTCAAGGCTTACGAATGGAAAAACAGCTACCTCAAAATCTCCAAAGGTTGGTACTAGTGCTACTCCCTAGCAATTACCCCTCTCAGCAGCACCTAGATCTGCATATACAGTGCACAATATAGCATGAGTATAATCGACCATATGTACTCAATAAGTACCAAGCCTAATCTTGGGCTGAAAGCAATGACGAGCTTGGAAAGGTTCAATTTTCAATTCCAATAGCCAATAAAAATCATAATGGAATAATAACGGCAACAGGAAAAGCAACTCAAATAATATTAAATTCAACCTTTTCACAACTAAAAGGAGAATAAGCATGCTTTTCAAGAATAGCAGTTAAGGCATAAATTTTTTCACAGAAATCATCTAACCATAGTGTTATCAATTTAATTGTGATTTCAAGTTCAACACATAAATTCAAGATATAAAGTATCAATTTGCATGAGAGAAGAAACACAACTCTATACCTGTATGATAAATATACATGCCAGAATCAACAATATTGCAATTTAATCATCAAGTATACCAAATCTCAGCACTTGCATAGTTCCTGGCACAAATACCCTTCAATTAGCACAAACAACAACACTCAGCACTGTACTGTGCCTGGCACAAGTTCCTTACCAAGAACATAATGACCCGTGTGCCTGCGCTCACAATTAATACCTAACTCCGGAGGGGCAGGTCCTCGCCCAAGCACTAATCAGATCTAAGTCAATGATTAATATCATTTAGCCCAATAAAGGGGCCTGGCGCATGCATCACCTCATATTCAATTCCACTCAGCTCAATATGGGGCCTGCGTACGCGTCTCGTTACTATCAGTATCAAATCGGCTCTATGGCCCAAGATTAGTCATCAACAACTCAAGTCTCAAATTCTCACATCTCACAATACTCAGCTCAAACTGTGTCACACATATAGGGACATCAACAACATGTGAGATGACATATAAAGAATGCATAGAGATATAAGTATAATATGCAGATATAACATCATGACTGAATATGACTATAATCATGGCAAACAACTCAATATAGCAAGAATACCCTATCGTGTCTCAAAAAAATAGATAAGCATATAGCCTAGAAATTATTTCTAGCATGAATAATAGCTCACATAGACATACAAGTGAAGAAAATATGGAAATAAAGGGGCATGATGGCAAAACAAGGCACATACTAGCATAAGGTCTACCCGGATCATGAAATACCCCGGTGTACGCATATATGCCTGTCACCTAGCATGTGCGTCACCCCTAACAAATCTCAAATATCATAGCCAACAGGAAAAGTTACCCTCAAACCAATTTTAACAAGTTACTTACCTCAAAGCGCGTGAATCAGTACTCCAAATAGCCCTTCCTACGCAAATCAACCTCCAAACAACTCGAATTTAGTAAAAAATAACCAACAACATCAAAAACAGTAATAAAAATTGATTCCAAGCAATAATGCTCCAGTCTTTATCAAATTGCAAAAGTTCAACAAAAAATCCAAGCCCGGACAGCTTCCCGGAACCGACAAAAGTCACAAATCCCGACTATCCATTCGAATATGAGTCCAAATATTCAAGTTTCATTCAAATTCGAATCCGAATCGGTTCCAAATCTCCATTTTTACTCTCCAAAACCGTAGTCACAATCCCCAAATTTCCCTTTTAACTCCAATATTCTATATCTATTAAGCCATGGCGAAAGAAGATACAATATTAAAATCAAGTAGAAATCACTTACCCTCTTGCCTTGTGTGAAAATATGTAATGACCCAACCGGTTATTTTGAGCATTTGCATCTTTAGTTTGGCGGTTTGAGGTCGCGAATAGCTTCATATGATGTTTTATGACTTGCGGGTATAGTCAATTTTGGTTTCCGAGTGGTTCAGGATTGATTTGGAAGAATGATTCTCATATTGGAAGCTTTAAGTTGGAAGAGTTGACCAAGTTTGACTTTTGTGTATTTGACCCCAGATTAGAGGTATGACGGTTCCATTAGGTCCGAATGGTGATTTTGGTCTTGGGATGTCCGGATTCGCATTTGGATGTTTCTAGAAAGTTTTTGCTCTAATTGGCAAAAGTTGGTAATTTAAAGGTTTGGAAAGTTTATAGGTTTGACCGGGAGTTGACTTCGATGTTATCGGGCTCGCATTGTTGTTTCGGGAGTCGAAATAGGTTGTGTGCAAGATTTGAGGTGATTCCGAGTTTTGTAGATGTGTTCGGCGTTTGTTTGGAACTTAGGAAATTTGAGACAGTTCATTAAGCTTGATTGGAGGTGCGATTCCTAGTTTTGATGTTTTTTGTATGATTCGAGGCCTCAAGTAGGTCCATGTTATTTTTGGGACTTGTTGGTATGTTCGAACGGAGTCCCGAGGGGCTTGGGTGTGTTTTAGATGAGTTTCGGTTTATTTTGATCATAATTGCAGTTCTGGTGCTGGTTCTTCTCACCTGCGCAGATTTGGCCGCAAGTGCAGACTCGCTTATGCCAGGGAATGATCGCTTAGGAAAGAAGGAGGTTTCTGGGAGAGTTTCGTTTTTGCGGAGAGTTAGGTGTAGATGCAGAGCCGCTTCTGCGAATTTTGAAGCGCCGCAGATGCGAGTGAAGGTCAGATCCAGCTTGCCCGCAGATACAAGCAGGGGCTCTTAGGTGCGACAATTTGTTCGCAGATGCGGGGTTCCTGAAAGATTTCTATATATTCGAGGGTTGCTTTATTTTATCCCATTTTGAGATCTAGATCTTGGATTCGGGCGTTTTTAAGCAACTTTCAAGATTTGGATTGGGTAAGTATTTTTTACTCAGATTTGATTATTTTTCATATTCGATCATTGAATTTGGCATTTAATTGACGAATCTAGAAGAGAAATTGGGGGGTGTTTGTCCAAACTTTTCTAAAAGTGAATATTTGGGTTTTGAACATCAATTCAGAATCGGATTTGAGAGAAATTGGTATGGTTGGACTCGTATTCAAAGTGTTATCAGAATTTGTTATTTTTTTCGGGTTCTGAGGTGTAGGCCTGGGTTGACGTTTTGGTTGACATTGAGAATTTGATTAATGATATGACCTTTATCATTTGGGTTTGATTCCTTAAGCCTTATTTGATGTTTTTGAGTTGCTTTTGGCTAGTTTCGTGCCGCTCGGAGGTCGATTCGTGCGAGATGGCGCTTCTAGAGTATTGACTTGGCTTGTTTGAGGTAAGCATCTTACCTAAACTTTGTTGAGGTCCTAGTTGCCTAAGTTATTTTTGATTGCTATGTGCTATGGGTTTCGCACATGTGTGGGGCTAAGCCCATGTGCATGCACCAGGGTATTATCTGTTTTCGGGGTAGTGCTTAGGTTATGATATGCCTTGAGTAGGTTGCTAAGATTCATGATGCGATGTTTCTCTTTTGTACCCCTATTGTGAGCTATTTGAGCCATGTTTGAGGCTACATAGAGGTTAATCTCCTAATTGAACTTGATATTTGCTATCTTGTGATGTATTTACCTGATTTTGTGCTATGATATCACACTTGCACATGCATACACATTAGCATGTCACTTATACCAGTTCAGGGGTATGAAATTCGATATTCAATAATCGCATACATGTATTCTTGTATATTTTCTTTATGTGTGATATGGATTGGACTGGTAGCCTGTGATCACGTCGGGTGGATTGTGATATTGTGCTTGTGACCATACCGGCGGATTATGATATTGTGACCATGATCACACCGGGCAAATTGTGATACTTTGCTTTTGACCATGCCAGGTGGATTGTGATATTGTGCATGTGACCACGCTGGGCAGATTGTGATATTGTGCATGTGACCGTGCTGGGCGGATCGTGATACTGTTCATGTGGCCATGCGGGGCAGATCCGTGATATTGAGCTTGAAACCATACTAGACGGATTATGATATTCATCCTGTGACCACGCTGGGCATATTATGATAGCACGTGAGTTGTACGTGCTGCGTGTGGATATGATTCATCCCCCTATGGTTACCCTCTCATATGCCTTCTTTATGGCATGGATTGTGAGAAACCGATGGGTTCCTGGTTGATGTGATCTCTAGGAGAGTTGGTTGTTGGTTTGGTTCGGTTACTGAGATTTTGATATGGGCCTGAGAGTCGTGATGTGATTTCTATTTGGATCGGGTTGCGCGCGGCAATAGATTTATATTTGAATGTTGCATTTTATCTTTACATGCAATTTCCTTAGATGTTTACCCGATTTATTTGCATATCTTCCTTATATGCTAGATTGTTGACTGAGTAGAATACATTAAGAAAATTGTGAGCAACAAGGTGGTTTTATCTGTGATTTCATGGTTTGATAATATGTATGTTCTATGCTTATTGGAATTTATGAACTTGTAAAGGTGATTAGCGAGTATGATTTAAAATTCTCGCTTCTATTACCTCGCCGAGGTTAGTTATGATACTTTCTGAGTACATATGGTCGATTGTAGTCATACTACACTTGTGCACCTTGTGCGCAGATCTTGGAGCTGAGATGCTGTGGATGGCGAGAGTCGGCACTGAAGATGTACCTGCCTTCCGAATATAGCTACCACCCACCCTTGGTAGTTTAAGATTTGAATTCTATTTATGTACATTCCAAGCAAATGTTGTATTTATTTCATACAAGCCTTGTAAATCTAAGTCTCAGTGGCTCATGACTTATACTACCAATCCTTGGGTTATTATGTGAAAATTTATTAATTCACTTGTTGTCTTCTTATTATTTTTATTAGAATTTTATTGACTCTTAGTTGGCTTACCTAGCTGGTTGGGTTAGGTGCCATCACGAGTAGGCAGATTTTTGGTCTTGACAAGTTGGTATAAGAGCTCTAGGTTCATAAGTTCTATGGGTCATGAGCAAGTGTCTAGTAGAGTCTTGGCAATTGGTATGTTGATGTCCATACTTATCTTTGAGAGGCTACATGGCAAGTAGGATATTTTTCCATATTTCTTTCCTTATCGTGCAACATTGATTCAGCTGGAAGCATATCTCTTTGGTTTCCTTCCATCCAGTCGTACGCTATATTGAGCACTCAGTATTGGCTGTGCATCGGTAGCTTGTGATGGCAGGGATGAGGTGCGAGGTGTGTTTTTTGTACTATAGAGTTAGGCCCGTCTGAAAGACTTGAGGCCAGGTTAAGACTGCTGCTTGGGCTTAGTGGTTTTAGTTGTGTGAGTATGTGCCTTTGGACTTATATGTCCAGTAGTTCCACGAGGAGTGGGACTGATAGTTCAGTAGGTGGTTGGATAGCTATATGATGATTATTATGTGACTGCGGAATATGCTTAGATGGTTTGGATGTGATGATAAGATCTTGTTGGGATGTGAATAACCATGGACGATTGATTTCTGTCTAGATGTGTTATACAATCTTGGGTTATGAGTGCGTTAGGGGATCTTTCAGTTATACATTTGTGGGATAAAGTAGATTCTTATATCTTGTTGACGAGTTTAGACTCGAGAATATTTAGTGATTGCATAGTTGTGGCCATGATAGGGCAAGTTACATGCCAGTTTGAGGCTAGCAGGTGGGTTATCTCCTACAGGATGTTCTTGGGTTGTGTGATCCCTATGATGTTTATCTGAAGAGTTTTCTTTCTACTAGTGGGATGTGTATGTGTCGTAATTTGATTTCAGGTTGTTTGAGGAAGATTCCATGACTGTCACAAGGATGGAGATGCACATAGCAGAAGATTTGAGGTATTCTATGGCTAGCGTTACGTGAACGTATGAAGGAATTAGTTAAATTTTAGTACGAGATTATGACAGTTGTAGAGGAAGGTTATTGTGGGTTATCGGATGCTATGTTCTATGGCTTCGAGCCAAGTGGGAGAGTCTACTATCGACGATCAAATAACATGGTTATGTGCTATATTGGTTTCAGTTTGAGGAATATTTGAGGATCAGTTGTAACTTGAAGAGGTTGGTTTTGAGAATGGCTTGAGCAAGGTAATTGTTAGATGCATGATGTGTATACTATAAGGGCATATTGAAAATCTTGGAGTGATTCATGTTGTTATTTGCGGTGGACGTGGTGTGTAAGGAGAAAGGAGTCGCTCGGTTGCTTAAAAGTAGGGTTACTTCTTTAGGTATTTGTGTGTCAATGGAGCACAAGTTGTTCTGCTCATATTGGTTGTTTCATTGGAGATTAGAGTAGAGTGGATGACTCTTGAGAGGGTTCTAATGAGTGCAAGATTCATATGTGGTATTTGAGGGTTTTCGGATTAGTATATAGTTGGGATATGAGATTGGCATTGAATGGTGTCGGGACTTGCGGTATTTCTATATCATTATGGATTCTACATTTCAGTATCAACGAGGTTAAGAGAATAACTTTAGATTCACATAAGGTCTCTTCAAAGTGGGTATCTCGGTTGCGGTATTTTTTCGGCTTAAGAGGGAATACAATGGGTTATGGGCTTTAGGACGACGTGGTTTCATGATAGGATCTCTTGTGGTGAGCTTCAGGTTAAGGATCATAGTGTATTGACAAGAAAAAGTGAAAACCTGAAGGCAAGTCGAGGGAATTCCAACTAATTTCTCAGCTTTATAGTGATTTAGATCAACATAGTAATAGAAGTGATCGGTTTCTTTGATGGTGAGACTCTATTGGTATTTTTTGGTAATACTGTTGGGCATGGCGATTTGTGCAACATGATTGAGTTAGAGGAACTCAGTTCTGCTGGCTTGGTTATGTGAAAATGGATTTCAAAGAGTTCTCGATGATTTTGACACGGCTTGGGACGGATGTTTTCGACGGGCATGAGAAGTCTGTTGCGTGTTGCAATTTTTTCTTGGATGGGAGTCAAGTAGAAGGTTTCTGGTTGATAGAAGGTTTTTCCTGCTTGTGATTCAGTGTTGAGAATGGGGTTCTCGTGTCTTCTTATGATTGCATGATTGATGCAGTGCGACGTGTGGGATTGAGTTTGCATGTACGAGTTTGTGGTTTTGTCTGAAGAGAAGGTTATGAGTTCTAGATAGCATGGATGGTTTTCGATGTTTAGAAGGATGCTGACACTATTTGGTATCACTTGAGAAAGGTGCATATTTACGAAGGCACACTATTTTTTAACTTGCGGATGCTTGACTGGTATTACGATAATCGCCTGGTTGATCTACTACCGATGTTTTGAGTTTGGGTATGTGGCACGAAAGAATTATGAAAGTATTTCTCTTGAGATGACTGTGTATGAGGGATATATCAGTCATTTGAATGAAGGAGTTGCGATCGAACATGAAGATTCTTATATTTTAGGGATTTTAAGACTAGATGGGTTCTCAGAGGCAGATTGTTCCTTGGTTGCGAACGATGAAGGTATGTTAAGAGGTTGACAACTGATTGTATGTGTTATGGATAGGTTATTGTGGTTTTTTTATAGGTTATCTACCTATTTTGGGAGTATCATAATTGATTAGAGGCCACTTGTAGGCCTAATGAGAATGCGTATTCTACATCAGGGAGGATTTGTTTACTCGGCACAACTATTGTTGAGGGGTGTCATCGATTAGAGTTGATCTCATTCGTGCTCTGATATGTTCCATGTGTTACTCTCCTGTGCTACAATGGTTGTGAGATTGTTGACTATTTACACACTTGATGCAGTTCTGTTTGGGCCTTGTGTCGGAATTTGAGTGAAATGGCCCTTGGGGTGTTGAATAGTTAATTGCGACCCGGTTGTGGTCTCCTATTTGTGGAATATTGTGCTATCCATTTCTCTATGGTTATGATCATGCACTTCACATGTTTGTTGTTGATATGCATATGGTTGTTGATTGTGAGCATCATTGCTCGAGGTATTCCATGTGGACTAGTGTTTGGATTGGGTCACGCATCACAGTGGAGGTGTTGATACCCAATTTTTTCCTATATATATTTTAATATGCAAAATACCTTCGAAATAGCATATGTATGCATATATAAGTATATCCAAGTGTTTCATTACTTTTCCTTAATTCTTAAAGGTTTTTGAATCAATTTATTCCCCTATCTTATCCATAAAAACCCAATAATTATTTTTAAAAATATCAATTTTGGTGATTCACTTGTTGAACTTTTATATCTATGCTAAAATATAGCTAAGGGAATTTTTGCATATTTTTTTACAAATTTATTTAGTATTTTTAAAAGCTAAATTGCATAATTGCAATATTAGCCTCTTTTAGGATTTAATTATGTTTACATTTACAAAAAAATTAAGTCCTGCATTTTTAAATAGTTAATTATCCATTGTATATTTTAGTGCTCTCAATTTGTTTTCAGAAACTTATTTACTATTTTTTGTAAATAAAAAGGGGAAAAGTGGCTATTTAAATTGTAGCTCAAATCGGGTTTCAATTATAACCCAAATCAAGCCCCCAATCTCCCCAGCCCAATTCCATTTTTAACCCAATTACCCCGACCCAATTTCAAATGGAACGTACCCAAACCCGAACTCCCTACCTAACCCCTTTAATCCCAGCCGTTGATCGTTTTGATCAACGGCTCCCATTACCCCTTTCCTTTTTTTTTAACCCAAACGACCCCTTTACCCTACCTCATTCCTCACCAACCGGCGCCTCTGAATCCCTCTTCTCTCTCAACTCTCTCTGAAACTCTTGCAAACCCTAGCCGCCGCCATCAAACTACACCCTAATCCATGGCCTTCCATGGTCATTTGAGAAATGTACCAGCTTTCCATGGCTTCTATGTGTTTGGTTCTGTGGTTTCATGACCAGACTTCGAAGGAGTTTGGTCCAGTCCTTGCTCGACTTGTGTTCATGGCATTTCTCCGGCCAGCCACGACCTTTTCCGGCCATTTATGGACTTTCGAGGCGGGTCCTTGACCTTTTCTGGTTAGATCGTTAACTTTCGAGGTCTTCCTTATTTCGTTTGGGTTTTCTGAAACCCTAATCTCTAAGATCTTTCGATTGATTTCAGATCTACCTTAGATTTGTGCTTACCATGAACTTTTAAGCATTTTTTCTCGAAGGTTCTTCAACGTTGCTTTCAAAGCGACTCTTCATTGTTCTGATTAGGGTTTTCCTTTAAGTTATTTAAAAAATCTCTTCTCTGATTCTCGATGTTGTTTTATGACTTTACTATGAACTGTTTGTTATGCTTTCCTTCTACTTGAGTCAGCATGTTGAAAACCCTAATTTCTTTTGGGTCTCATTCGAATCCTGAAGCTGTTTGTTTAAATGTATACTTGTTTAACTAAGTTCCTCGTTCTTGTTTGACTTATTTGTGTTACCATTTTAAAAAAAAAAACTCGAGTGTTGTTGAAAATCCCTAGGTCTTTGGGTCTGAAATCGTTTGTTCGAGTACTTGACTCGACTGAAAGCTTTTGTTTTAGACTTTCTTTTCTTTATGTGACTTATTTGATTTTACTATCTTTCAACTCGACTATGGCTGAAGCCCTAACTTTTCAAAATGTTTCCTCACCTGCTACTGTGAGACCTTTGCATGTTTCTGATACTCTGTTTTCTGCACTGTTGATTCAATGTGACTTGACCTACTTGATTACTATGCTTCGAATGTTTGCTTTACTACTAAACCCTGGCTTATTTCTGCCACTACTGCATGCTTGTGATTATCTCTTTTGCCAATGTGCTTGGCCTCACATGTCTGATATCTTCTGTTCACTCTGTTTATATACTAAAGTGCAGAAGCATGTTTTTCTTTGACTGACCCTAATCGTGTGACTGATTTCAAAGCTTTTCCTGTATGAACCCTAATTTCACTCGCCTGTTTGGAATTGATTGATTCTTTTCCCTTTACTGTGATGTTTTGCCTTACCGAATCTTTTCCAAAATAAGCATATTTCTGTACTTAGAATTGATTACTTACTTAATGCTTGTACTACTCCTTTTATGGCAATAATCAGTCTGTCTCTAAACTGATCTCTTTCCTTATTTGAATATGTTACTACTCGTTAAACAGTGATTCCTTAATTAAAGGGAATCACTTGTATAATTGATTCTGACTATTGATTGTTTCCATATTTGTATTAAAACTTTACTTATTACCTCTCCTTCACTCGTTTTCAAAAGGCTATAAATACCTTGCACTCCTCTTCTTTCAAACACGAACGAACCACTTGAGTTCAAAACACACACTTCACTCAAAACTCTCTCTCTTTTCTCTGTTACTACTTGTGTTACTGCCTTGTCTAGCCGGCTGAAAGCCAAGGCTAGGCTGTGAAAATTTGCTTACTTTTATTTCTGCATTTGCTTCTTTACTGGTATGTTCTAATTAATCTTCAAGCATCAAAAACAACATGTTTTCTTTACTATTGCCTTCACTCTTGCCTGTTTCCTGCTTGTGTTTAATCAAGTTTCATTCCTAAAGCATGCTGTAAATCAATGTGTTCCTTTATGTATAAATACTCTGTCAGTCATTTGATTATGTGATTATGCCTTATGAATCGCGAACCCCCATATCCCATATGTGTTTGTATTCTCTGGTTGGTTTGAGGGCATGTCAGCATTAGACATTGCTGTTCATGACACAAACCTGACCGTCCCTGGGGTCATATGCTTCATATTCCATCTATATGTTGTGTTCTCTGGCTGGTTTATGGGCATACCAGCACCATCTATTGCTGTGCATGCCCAAGCCTGACCCCTTCCTAAGGTCATATGCTCCCTGCGATGAATTCCCAAACCCCTGACCTCTTTGTATAAAAAATGCGGATTCTGTGTAGTGTTAGCTTTACTACTACTATTTTCCAATCACCCTAACCCCTCTCTATTCTCCACTCAGTTTTAAATCTCTGTTTCTGCACTTCAATTATACTCTTAGACTTAGGTTCTTCCCCTCTTGTGTGAGCCTTGCCTTGGGATCCATGAGCTCCCTCTGAACTTGGACACATAAGGGCTGGCCCTTCCACACTACACTCATCTCTATCTGATTATGCAAACTTGGGTGTAAGCACTGCCCGGGGTCCCTTGAGACCCTTAGGGAACTTTGACACACTCAAGTCTGAGAAAGGCTTTGAAACAAATGGCATTTGAGGTGGTTTATTCCATAACTCAGAGAGGAAGTCAAGAATCAGGCTTCCTCTGGTTGTAACCCCTTCTTTTACACTTTTCTGATGTAATTCATTATTTGGTCTGTAATAAGTTGTAATAACATTGGGTTGTTAGTGAAAGGGTTCGGTAATTATGCATGCTTAACTATTAGAAGGGTAGTAGAACATGCC